>NC_133324.1:466846793-467175721 GCF_042186555.1 Aquarana catesbeiana | reverse complement strand
ACTCTGCATCACCTCTATCATCAGCCTTCAATGTACAGCCAGACTAACACCTAAAATAGGGATCGCTAAAGTGGGTCTTCTTTAAGATGCCACAACTCTCAATAGCCATTTTCTACGCCAAAGGTAAAGAAAAAGGGCATGGTGGCCAAGCTCTGATCTGGGGGTCATGTACCATAGGGAAAAAAACATTTAAAAGTTATCATTTAATGGAGAGAGCCCATTTTTGAGTGGCTAATAGGGCCACAATAAATATGCAATTTTGGTTAATACCATGCTTTGAGATACATTAAAGCTGTACGAAGAATAACAGGATGGTGTTACTCCCAGGGACAGCATCAGAGACACTATATTCTGGCACCACATGAATTGTATGCCTATTCATTTAACTTTTTTTTTTCACAATTGCTTGCAAGAACCCAATATGATCAATTTCCACCCCAAAAATCAATTTCTAGTAGATAGTTTTTCCTGTTCTTTTTTGTGAAGCGATTATGATTAATAAAAATAGATACATCCTATGCACTGGTGGCCACTAAATAAGAGGTAATGGGAGAACATTGTAGGTCTTATAGCAGCATCATCTTGAATTTAAACGCATTGTAGGGTGTGCCCGCCAAATATGTTCTTGTATATTGTAATAGACCCTGACCAGGTTTTATGGGCTGGGGCACCCCTCCCCCTCCTCATTACCTCTTATTTAGTGGCCACCAGTGCATAGGATGTATCCCCATTCAGTTTTCCCACATAGAGGAGTTCAGCTCCCATGGTTGAGACAAAGGATCTTCCATTCTATTACTAGAGCAGGACCCACTAATTCTGGGTACTTTGTTGCAGTAAGTGGGATTAGCACTATATAACCATATAGTGTGACCAAACCCCCATATTTTTTGAATATGTTCAGGTGTTTTTAACTAGCCTTGCAGGAAATGTCATTCTTGTATGTGTGCGCTGTAAAATATTTTGTACTGTTTGTAGGTCTTATAGCAGCAGCATCTTGAATTTAAACGCATTGTAGGGTGTGCGCCCCAAATATGTTCTTGTATATTGTAATAGACCCTGACCAGGTTTTTTGGGCTGAAGCACCCCTCCTCATTACCTCTTATTTAGTGGCCACCAGTGCATAGGATGTATCCCCTTCAGTTCTCCCACATAGTGGAGTTCAGCTCCCATGGTTGAGACAAAGGATCTTCCATTCTATTACTAGAGTAGGACCCACTAATTCAGGGTACTTTGTCGCAGTAAGTGGGCTTAGCACTATATAACCATATAGTGTTACCAAACCCCCGTATTTTTTGAATATGTTCAGGTGTTTTTAACTAGCCTTGCAGGAAATGTCATTCTTGTATGTGTGCGCTGTAAAATATTTTGTACTGTTTGTAGGTCTTATAGCAGCATCATCTTGAATTTAAACACATTGTAGGGTGTGCGCCCCAAATATGTTCTTGTATATTGTAATAGACCCTGACCAGGTTTTTTGGGCTGAAGCACCCCTCCCCCTCCTCATTACCTCTTATTTAGTGGCCACCAGTGCATAGGATGTATCCCCTTCAGTTCTCCCACATAGAGGAGTTCAGCCCCCATGGTTGAGACAAAGGATCTTCCATTCTATTACTAGAGTAGGACCTGCTAATTCGGGGTACTTTGTCGCAGTAAGTGGGCTTAGCACTATATGACCATATAGTGTTACCAAACCCCCGTATTTTTTGAATATGTTCAGGTGTTTTTAACTAGCCTTGCAGGAAATGTCATTCTTGTATGTGTGCGCTGTAAAATATTTTGTACTGTTTATAGGTCTTATAGCAGCATCATCTTGAATTTAAACACATTGTAGGGTGTGCCCCCAAATATGTTCTTGTATATTGTAATAGACCCTGACCAGGTTTTTTGGGCTGGAGCACCCCTCCCCCTCCTCATTACCTCCTATTTAGTGGCCACCGGTGCATAGGATGTATCCCCTTCAGTTCTCCCACATAGAGGAGTTCAGCTCCCATGGTTGAGACAAAGGATCTTCCATACTATTACTAGAGTAGGACCCACTAATTCGGGGTACTTTGTCGCAGTAAGTGGGCTTAGCACTATATGACCATATAGTGTGACCAAACCCCCATATTTTTTGAATATGTTCAGGTGTTTTTAACTAGCCTTGCAGGAAATGTCATTCTTGTATATGTGAGCTGTAAAATATTTTGTACTGTGTCCATTGTTCCCCTATAGCTTCAAATTGGTAGTATCAAATAGGGATGGGCGAACGGTTCGGCCTGAGCATAAGTTCGGGCCGAGCGTTGGTTGTTTGGTTGTTCTGCAGAACACCGAACAATATGCGGTGTTCGGAGCAAATTCGAAAGCCGCTGGAACACCGTTAAAGTCTATGAAACATTAACATGAAAAATCAAAAGTGTTCATTTTATAGGCATATATGTAAGTTATTGTTATAAAAAGTGTTTGGGGACCTGGGTCCTGCCCCAGGGGACATGTATTAATGCAAAAAAAAAAGTTTTAAAAACAGCCATTTTTTCGGGAGCAGTGATTTTAATAAAGCCTAAGGTGAAACAATAAAAGTGAAATATTCCTTTAACCGGTTCAATACCGGGCATTTTCACCCCCTTCCTTCCCAGACCAATTTTTAGTTTTCAGCGCTGTTGCACTTTAAACGACAATTGCGCGGTTGTGCGACGTTGTACCCAAACAAAATTGACGTCCTTTTTTCCCCACAAATAGAGCTTTCTTTTGGTGGTATTTGATCACCTCTGCGGTTTTTATTTTCTGTGCTATAAATAAAAGAAGAGCGACAATTTTGAAAAAAACACAATATTTTTTACTTTTTGCTATAATAAATATCCCAATTTAAAAAAAAAAAACACATTTTTTCCTCGGTTTCAGCCGATACATATTCTTCTACATATTTTTGGTAAAAAAAATCGCAATAAGCGTATATTGATTGGTTTGCGCAAAAGTTATAGCGTCTATAAAATACGGGATAGATTTATGGCATTTTTAATAGAAATTTTTTTTTTTTTTTTTACTAGTAATAGCGGCGATCGCGATTTTTTTTCATGACTGCGACATTATGGCGGACACATCGGACACTTTTGACACATTTTTGGGACCATTCACATTTATACAGCGATCAATGCTATAAAATAACATTGATTACTGTGTAAATGTGACAGGCAGTAAAGGGGTTAACCACTAGGGGGCGGGGAGGGGTTAAATGTGTTTCCTAGGGAATGCTTCTAACTGTAGGGGGAGGGGACGCACAAGGGGAGGAGACTGATCAGTGTTCCTCCATTCTGGGAACACCGATCGGTCTCCTCTGAGCTGACAGGATGTGGATCTGTGTGTTTACACACACAGATCCACGGTCCGGCCCGGTTAACGGGCAATCGAGGGTGCCCAGCGGACATCGCAGCCGCCGGGCACACGCACCGGGTCCCGAGCAACGCGGCAGGCGTGCGCGCGCCCCCTAGGCAGCCGGGAACCCGAGGCCGTCATATGACGTCCACCCAGGATGGGAGATCCCATCTGTGGACGTCATTTGACAATAGGCCGGTGCTGAAGTGGTTAAATTTCATACCTGGGGGGGTGTCTATAGTATGCCTGTAAAGTGGCACATTTTTCCCGTGTTTAGAACAGTCCCTGCACAAAATTACATTTCTAAAGGAAAAAAGCCATTTAAAATTACTCGCGGCTATAATGAATTGTCGGTCCCGGCAATACAGATAAAAGTCATTGAAAAGGGTCTGGTATGGATTTTAAGGGAAACCCTGTGCCAAAATTTTTAAGAAAATGGCATGGGGGTCCCCCCAAAAATCCATCCTAGACCCTTATCCAAGCACACAGCCTGGCAGGCTGCAGGAAAAGAGGGGGGACGGGAGAGCGCTACCAGGCCACATGCGCTCAACATGGGGAGAGTGCTTTGGGGTAGCCCCCCCAAAGCACCTTGTCCCTATGTTGATGGGGACAAGAGCCTCACCCCCCCTTGCCCGGTGGTTGTGGGGGTCTGCAGGCAGAGGCCTTATCGGAATCTGGAAGCCCCTTTTAACAAGGGGACCCCCAGATCCTGGCCTCCCCCTGTGTGAAATGGTAAGGGGTACAAATGTAAAAATAAAAAAATCTAAATGTCCCATGAAGCCCATTCATCTTCTTCTCTCGCTCCGCTAACGGACCAAAAAAGAAAACAAAGTCACAACCGACCTGCCTCCATGGGAGGCACCTGCCGTATGACGCGTCCTCGCAGGTGACAGTTCTTTTATAATTGAGGGCGGGGCCACGCGGTGACATTCCTGGGTGACCCCGCCCCCCTCTGACGCATGGGGACTTCCCTATGGCTTTCAGGGGGGGGCGGATGGCCCCTTGTTCCTGATCCAGGATATTTTTATTTTGACCATAATGAATGATAGGGAGGTTGTTTCCAAGCTCTAGCAATTGTTATTTTCATTCCCATGAGTATAAACATAATAAGGCATTGCATAAGTTTGGGAGCCCCCGGTACAGGGAAGTTGAATAGTGCTATTTGGGGGGATTGTTGTATGGGAAGACTCGAAATTTCTGGAGTAAGTGGATTAGTTTGTTCCATACGCTTCTAATGTTGGGGCATTCCCACCAAGTATGTAACATTGAACCCTTGTGTCCACAATTACGAAAGCACAGAGGGGAAGATGATGGGTATATTTTAGCAAGTCGCTGCGAAACAAGATACCATCTCATTAAGACTTTCAAATTAGCTTCTACCAGCGCTATGTTCAGGATTCCCTGGGAAGCTGATTCAGATGCCTTATGCCAATCTTCTATACTCCAAGTTTGTCCCACATCTTTCTCCCATGCAAGCAATAATGGGGTCTTAGACGTTACCATTGCAAGTGCCCGATAGATCACCGATATTCCTCCCCACTGCTCCATGGCTTGTCCACACCAGAGTTCATAGTCTGTGATTGTTAATGGGTCAGGTTTTGATGTCCATAATGTATGTATAAAGTGGTAAATTTGGTGATGTCGAAATCTTTCAGAGGTTGGCATTTCAAGTTTACTTACACAGTGGGCAAAAGTGAGGGGGCCAAAAGAATTGACAAAGTGACCGATTCTATATATAGTCCTTTATCAAGCCACCATTTAAATGCTTTAATGTCCCTACCTGGGGGAAATAGAGGGTTTCAGAAAATTAAGTGTGGTTTGTGCTTGAGAGAGTCCCGTGTTACTAAGGAGTGGGAGAGAGTAGGGACCTTAATTGTGGGTCTGGATTTAGGGGAGCACCAGAGGAGAAAATCTAGTGTGAAGTGAGGGATCGCTTGTCTTCCCATGTGGACCCAATCCGGGTGGGCCAACTTGGAATAGATTGTCGAAAGTTAGGACAGTTAGGCCGATTGGTAATACCAGAGAAGATTCGGAAGACCTACTCCTCCCTTACACCTATTTCGGTATAGCGTCCCCTTTGCAATTCTATGTCCCTTTGCCCCCATATAAATCTGAGAATTTTGGATTGGAATCTCTTGAGTTGGTCCCGCCAGATTGGTATAGGGAGCGACCTAAAAAGATAGAGAATGTGTGGCAGTACAGTTATTTTTACAAAGTTAACCCAGCCCAACCAAGATAGCCCCAAGATAGCTCCTCTAGTTTGTGGAACATCGGGGGATAATTGGCCTCATATAAGCGGTCCACTGTGGCAGTCAGATTGACACCCAAGTAGGGTATAAACAAGTCACTCCATATAAATTAGAATTTATCTTTCAAACATGAGACTAAGTGTTCTGGGAGGTTTACATTCAAAGCCATAGATTTTGAATAGTTAACTTTGAGACCTGTCACATCGCTAAAGGTATCTAGTAGTTTGCATAAGTTAGGAAGTGAGATTAAGGGAGAGGTGATAAAGAGTAGGATGTCGTCCGCAAAGAGTGCACATTTGTGAGTTTGCGGGCCACGCTGAACCCCATGTATATCCGGGTGATCTCTAATGGCAATGGCCAGCGTTTCAATGATAATAGCAAAGATTAGAGGGGATAAGGGGCATCCCTGTTGCGTGCCTTTAAATATCGGGAAAGAGTCAGAGTAAAATTCTTGCAATCGTATTTTTGCTACAGGGTTTAAGTAGGGCTCCTATTACATTCATGAAGGTTTGGCCAAACCCCCATCGATGCAATATAGGTGTAAGGAAGGACCAGGATACAGAGTCGAATGCCTTCTGCAGGTCCAGTGAGAGCAGAAAGCCTGTTTGAGGGGGGTTTCCATCCCATCTGGACCTTAGTAGAGAGACAATGTCGGGGCCTTGATGCCCCAGTATAAAGCCAACTTGGTCCTTGAGGACATAGAGATTAATGGAGGAGGAAATACGGTCTGCCATAATTTTGGTGAGAATCAAAGGTCATTATTTATTAAAGATATTGGGCGATAGCTACTAGACTGGGGTCCTTGCCTGGTCTGGGGATTACTGTGATGAAGACTGAGTTCAGGGATTTATCGAGCTGGGTACACTTACGCATTTGATTAACGAAACTGGCTAGAGATGGGGCTAGGAGAGAGGTGAAATGCTTATAATATGGGACCGAAAATCTGTCTGGGCAGGGAGCTGAATGTTTTTTTAGATTCTTAATCACCTGCGTAACTTCCTCTACCGTTATCAGTTCCTCCAGCCTATCTCTACGGTGGACCTTAATCTTAGGAATTTTGATTGAGTTGAGAAAGGTTTCTAAGGTAATGCCTTGGGGCCCTTGTCCATTACTCTCTAGTTTCTTGTAAAAGTTGTGGAAAGCTTCCATTATCTTATGGGGATTTTGGGAAAGGGTATTACTTCCTATCTTGATTTTAGGTAAGGTGTGTGTCTTAAGTTTAGGAGTCAATCTGGCTGCCAATATGGGTCCCGCTTTGTCCGCTTGATGATAGAAGCGTGCGCTACTCCATCATAGGCTTTTCTCTGCAAATGAAGTGAGAGCTAAGTTCAGAGTTGTGAGTGCAGCGTTTAGTTTCTCCATCGGAACAGAAGTGGAGTCCCTTTTATGTTGTTTGTTAAAAAATAAGAAGTCCTTTTCGAGTTTTTCTATATGCGACTTATGTGCTTTTCAAAGCCTCAAAGCCATTTGAATTAACTTTCCTCTAAGGATAGCCTTGTGGGCCACCCACAGCGTAGTCGGGGTTAGTAGTGTCATTCAAGAGGAAGTATCCCCAAATATTTTGTTTAATCTCACTAACATTGGTTGGGTTACTAAGGATCAAAGTGTTGAGTTTCCAGCAAGGACTCATTTTCTGTCTCGAGGGGTGCCCCAATATCAAGAAGAGAAGAGAGTGATCCGACCAGGCAGAGTCTTTTATAAAGGATTTAGACAGATTTAGCAATGGCCAGGTAAAGACGTGTACTGCAGGCTGGGAGCTCCCAGCCTAACCTGTACCGGCCAAAGAAAAAAACCTCACCCCATGTGGGCATAGCATGAGCACCCCTAAACATTACAGGACAAGATCAGCGACACGAGGAACCCGACCTCAGACACCCCAACTCGGAATCCAACGATTTTTCAGAGGCAGACAAGACCCATCGCCGGCGCCATTGTGGCCGCACCGCTCGCAGCCCGTGTGGAGCAGGATACCAGCATGTCACAGGCATCCACCCCTACACTGTCTCCAGACCCAGACCATCCCACGGGGACCCCGTTCGCATTCTGACTAGAGACGGCCGGCCCTTCAGAAAGCCAGAGCTGCCTGGATGACAACCTCCGCACCATGCTCCAGGCCCTCCCCATGAGGGCAGACATAGAGGCCCTGATCCAGTGCATGGAGGAGGCCCACAGCAGGGACAGGAGGTAAAAACAGAACTGCACATGATTGCTAACCGTGTGGCCACAGGAGAGACTCTGACCTTCGCTCTGGAGACCCAGGTACTATCTCTAGAACGGGCACACGACTCTCATACAGTGGAGACCCAAGAGATGCAGCTTCACCTAGAAAAAAGGGTGGACCGTAGCCACCGCAATAATCTGCGGCTGTGGGGTATCCCAGAAACTACAGGCCCTGACGATCTTGCGGAGACTGTTACAGCCATATTCCACAGGCCCCACCACCCACATTGGAGATCGACAGGGTACATCGTACCCTGGGCCCAAAATCCATGGATCCCGCAAGACCCCGCAATGTGCTGTGCCGCCTACACCGCTACGCTCAAAAGGAGATCATCCTACACAGAGCCTGGGAAAATGGAGACATCAACTTCGACGGAGCACACATCCAGATACTCCTGGATATCTCCAGAGCTACGCTGCAACGTCGCGCTATGTTGAAGCCGGTGCTGGAAGCAGCTAGATGTCACGGCTGCACATACAGATGCGGATACCCCCTGGCGGTAATATTCCGCTCAGACCAAGCTTCATTCACGCTGCGCTCACCAGCGGACCTCCCAGCATTTTTCACCTTCCTGAGAGCTGATCCGGTTCAAGTGCCAAACTGGCTTTTAAAGATCCCGAGACCGATGGGCCGCTCGGGCCCGACTAGGAGCAGACCCAACCAGCCTGCCCACTTTCAGAGACTCCGGGGTCACCCCTGCGCCCCAACTAATAACAGGTCACGTGAGTCATAACTATATTATTTTACTAGACACTAATGAATAACCTGCAGAGACTGGCAGTATGACACCATCATTGGTAAGCTCCACAGACTGGTGATCCCCTGGCGCTCAACACTCCCTGATTGCCATCCCGCCGCCCCACCAACAAGACCAGGCAGAGGAAGGGTGACTTCATACCTCGAACTGGTCGGTCCCCCCCCCACACCCCGCCACTGCCTCCCCCTTGCTCTGCAACACGAGATAATCATGCTGACCCCTGGAACAGGACGCTACCACTTAAGGCACTACTCAGGGGCTCCAGGGTACAGACTGAGCCATGTTACCACTGTTTTTTTTTTCTTTGTTTTGTTTTTTGTTCTCTAGTTGCCCTAGAATGTACCCTTTGGAGCATCGAGAATGGAGGCAGGGCAACCCCCCCTCCACCTGCCCTGCAAGACATGAACCGATACAATTCAGAGACTCCCTCCCCGAACAATCTGTCTGAACCTACCCCCTCGGAAGATTGCTTTAAGCCCACAACGTGCTTTATGTGAGGCCTAAACTAGTGGACACTGACTCACTGGAAACACCAGACCATACCGCGCAACAGAGATGTGCATGCTCCAGAACCATCACCCTTACCTCCTCACAACCTGATTTCTACTATGGGGACAGTCAGAGCTCTGCCTGGATGGATGACATGGACACACTACTCCCGATACCAACAGGTGACCAAAGATGTACAAAACCTATTATGAAACGCATGTGAGTGTTCTGTGACAATAGGACAGACAGTAAAATGGTGAAGGGGGGCCCTCCTAGTACACAGGCTAGCGCCACACTCTCATGGAATTCCCTGTGAGTGTGGCCATGCTGTGTCATGGGGTGATGCGAAGCAGAACCTCAATGCGAGGCGGTAGGGGCGAGACACATAGTGAGTCCAAACCGGACATCACGGGGGGAGAGACATCAAAGGAGGATGGGGGAGACTAGCCACGACCCTCCCTTTTCCGCCGGTTCTTACCCCACGGGTAGGCCTTTGACACCTGATGGGGAGAGATTCGGGGGAAGTACCGACCTTGATCTGGAGGGGCGAACCTGGGAGTGGAAACTTGCATGGGGGAATATTTTGTTGTATGACCAACCTGCAGATTCACTATGTCTGTTATGCTGCTTATTGTTCATAGTTGTAAATGTTATGAAAGACCTTTAAGTTATACGGGTCTCAAACCTCTCAAGAGTATATGACTTGTAACACCAAATACCTACCAATTGCCCACACCCACATACAGCCGGAAGAGCCGGGGGGGTCGGGGAGGGCTTGGGAACCTCCCGAGACCCTTGCTGAACACACCCCAACCTAGGTCAACGTTCATCACTCAGGCCTCCCTGAAGAGCGTAGAAGCAATATTTTGCTGATACTTTAGATTTTAAGCTAAGTTGAGCGGTGTCTGTTGGAAGATACCACTTTCGACGGACACCTCTCATTCCCAACACCTTTAGATGGCTACACACTCTCGCTTTCCCCTTTCTCTTACTCTCTCTTTTTCACACTCTTACCACCCCCTCCCCCCCTCCCTCATCCCCCCAACCTCCCGTGATCATGGACGAGCTAAACATTGTCACTTTAAATGCAAAAGGACTTAACGTCCCTGAAAAGCGACGAATGCTACAAAATGACATGAAACACATGAAAGCAGACATCGTTCTGTTGCAAGAGACGCACGTCCGGGAAAATGCTTTTCCTATCCTAAAAAATAGATATTACCCGAAGGTGTACCACTCCATGTACTCAAAGGCCAAATCCAGAGGGGTATCCAACCAGATCTCAGCGAAGATCCCGTGGTCCCTAATTGCCATAAAAACAGACCCGATGGGGAGATTTCTATTTCTTAAAGGCCTGATTGGTGGCATAAAGGTGACTATTGCCAGCCTCTACGCCCCCAAACTACCAACAGGACACCTTCATCAAAAGACACCTAAATCTACTTCAGGACTTCTTGCCAGCTCATTGTAGGTGGCGACCTTAACATCCCCCTGCTCCCTACAGAAGACACCTCAACAGGGATTTCTTCCATCCCCCGAGGCGCAAGTAATACATTCAGCTCTTTATGCTGCACAGCTGATAGATGTCTGGCGTCTCTTCCACCCCGGCAAACGGGATTACACATTCTACTCCTGCCCTCACCACACGTATTCACGTATAGACTACTTTTTAATACCACACGGACAGCTCCAGGCAGTCAGGGGTACCACTATAGGATCCATCACATGGTCAGACCATGCCCCAGTCACGATGCGGTACGCCCTGACTGACTTTCATAGGGGGCAAAGGAAGCCATGGAGGCCTAACGAGAGCCTCCTGCAGGACCCAGAGGTACTGGCTGATGTGGTAAGTGAAATAACACAATACTTTCATACTAATGACTCCACAGACAGTGACATGGGCCTAGTATGGGAGGCTCACAAGGTGGTGATCCGTGGCGTTCTCATAAAACACGGAGCAAGACTAAAAAAAACAAAGGACAGCGCAAATGACCTTACTAATTAGTAAATTACAGACACTAGAGGCTACACACAAACAGAAACGATATACAAATGCCGCGCTTAGAAATTATATAAATAAATAAATGATCTATGTGAAAAATTAATGGTAAAAAATTAAATATATAAATATTAATAAATAGTCCCAACGGTTGAAATTCAGTAAATATTTTGATTAAACAGAGTGAATAAATCAAGTGAATAGATCAAGTGGTGATATTAATGTTGATAATTGAAGTCCTAAAAGTATTCCCAACAGTCCAATTGATGGCACTCAATGATAGGTCAAAGCAGAGTGTGTGTAATCCCAACAAATAAATGGCCTGCTTACCAGATGCAACCAAACATGGGCGGGTGGCTTAACCCTGCCTGGGCCTTGATGAAATACCAATCACAGAAGAATATGATGTTCACACTCGCGTTGGATGTGCGTTGGGTCCACAGAAGAGTATTTAACCCAAAAAATAAAGTGACAACATAGCGTAATACTGACACAATAAATTATGATGAAATAAAAGAGACACACACATGGTGAGAGAACACCCAATGTAATAAATTATTAAGAGTGAAGACATTGCTGGATCTGGTGGCAGAGGAGTCCTCGGCTGAGGCTGCGGGGACGGATTATCTATGCTTCTACCTTTTAAGCTGGTTTTTCATCTGGTTGATAATCAATTTGCCTTCTGGAATTGACATCTGGTAAGCAGGTCCTTTGTGTGGTGTTGGTGCTCTGAGCCACTTTTCCATTTGTAGAAGTTCGGTTGATTTTTTCACATAACTGCGGGATTCACTTTTTGTTATTTACCATCTGGTAAGCAGGATCTTTGTGAGGTGGTGGGTGCCCTACTACTTTTTCTTTGCAGAGGGCATATCCACCTTCGTGTTTTGCACTTAATAATTACCATCTGGTAAGGAGGTCTTCCGTGTGGCATCTGTGGTTATTCATTTATTACACTGGGTGTTTACTTCATTTGAGTTTATATTCTCTCACCATGTGAGTGTCACTTTTTTATTTCATTATAATTTATTGTGTCAGTATTACGCTATGTTGTCACTTTATTTTTTGGGTTAAATACTCTTCTGTGGACCCAACGCACATCCAACGTGAGTGTGAACATCATATTCTTCTGTGATTGGTATTTCATCAAGGCCCAGGCAGGGTTAAGCCACCCGCCCGTGTTTGGCTTGCATCTGGTAAGCAGGGCATTCATTTGTTGGGATTACACACACTCTGCTTTGACCTATCATTGAGTGCCATCAATTGGACTGTTGGGAATACTTTTAGGACTTCAATTATCAACATTATTATCACCACTTGATCTATTCACTTGATTTATTCACTCTGTTTAATCACAATATTTACTGAATTTCAGCCATTGGGACTATTTATTAATATTTATATATGTAATTTTTTACCATTAATTTTTCACATAGATCATTTATTTATTTATATAATTTCTAAGGTCGGTATTTGTATATCATTTCTGTTTGTTGTGTTTGCCTCACTGATTGCCGCTGCTCTGTTTAAATTTTCTAGAGCAGTTTTTTGTTTTTTTTCTGTTACACACAAACAGACCCCGACCAGACAACTGGGAGTTGAGCTTGACACAATACGTACACAGATTACTGACCTTCTCCGCTTTAAAGCTAAGGCAGCACTTCAAATCTCCCGAAAAAAAGTGTACGAATCAGGAAATAAATGTGGTAGACTGCTAGCACAATCCCTACGTGCTCAAAAATTAGCATCCTATATACCATACATGAACTCCCCAACAGGACAAAAAGCAACTCTGCCCCAACAAATCACCAGTGAATTTAAGTCCTACTACAAGACGCTATATAACCTGACTACGACACAACCACCACCAGAACGTATTGGCAGAGTACTTAGCTACCTCCCTAATGCCCACCCTATCAGCTGAAACACGCGACCTCTTAGAAGAACCAATTACGTTGCCTGAATTGCAACTAGCTATAGGCAGCACCAAACCAGGAAAAGCACCAGGACCAGATGGTCTTACAATTCAGTACTACAAAACATTACTACCATCCCTGGGAAGTCACCTGATCAAGCTATTTAACAATCTTAGCGAGGGGGGGTACGTTACATAGCACCACGCTACAGGCCCAGATATCTGTCATTCCTAAAGAAGGGAAAGACCCGACCCAATGCGGGAGCTACTGTCCAATCTCCCTACTCAACACCGACCTTAAGTTGTTTACCAAAATAGTAGCCTCCAGACTGCAACTGCACCTCCCCCACTTGATACATTTATGCCAGGTAGGGTTTGTGCCAACCAGGGAAGCATGGGACCACACTACCAAAGTCCTGAACCTGCTCTACACGGCCAATCTCACAAAAACACCAAGTATCTTCATAAGCACCAATGCTGAAAAAGCGTTCGATCGGGTGAACTGATCCTTTATGTTTATAACGCTTCGACACAGGGGCGTAGGCAGCAACATGATGAGATGGATAATGGCAGCTTACACAACACTGACAGCTAGGGTCAGGGTCAGCGGAGTGACATCAGATCTATTTCCAATCACCAACGGGATGAGACAGGGGTGCCCTCTCTCACCCCTCCTCTTTGCATTATCCCTTGAACCCTTTCTGTGCCACGTTAGATTAAACCCAAACATCCCGGGAATAACGATAAACCAAACCCAGTATAAAGTGTCCGCATATGCAGATGACCTTATGTTCGCAATCACCAAACCAACAGTATCCCTCCCAAACCTACTATGGGAATTTGCTTCATACAGAGCACTCTCCAATCTGAAGATCAATCTGACCAAGTCAGAGGCGATGAGTGTAGGAATACCACAATCACAGCATATACATCTACAATTCAGCTTTAATTTGAAATGGACAAACACGGCCCTGAAATATCTAGGTACACGAATCCCCCAAACATTTTCAAGACTCTATGAACTAAACTTTCCACCATTATTGAAAACAGTCACCTCTTAAATACACCCCCAGCAGATTTTCTGCCACCAGGCTTACTTAAGTGGGAGAACTAGACTGTATATTTAGCACAACCAAGAGGCAACAGATTCTTAGATTCACGCACAAATCTTCCATATGTGCCAAAACTCAGGAGACCAATTACAACATTTTATCAAGATGGTACAGAACTCCAGCACTGCTACACAAATTCTTCCCAATGGGGTCTGACCTTTGTTGGTGCTGCCGGGCAGAAAAAGGGACTCTGTTGCATGTATTCTGGTCATGTCCTAGACTGACGGACTTCTGGCGAACAATCCGGGAGATGGTACAGAAATTCACAGACCACAACATCACTGACGACCCAGCATTCTTCCTCCTACATGCATCAAACATACTCGCAAGGACATACAAAAATTCTGTGATCCGCCGCCTTCTAGACGCAGCCAAAGCCTGTATCCCATTGCACTGGAAATCCCCAATTCCACCAACCATAGACTTATGGCTCAAAAAAGTGGAGGAAATAAAAAAAAATGGAGGACCTCAGTCACACTGCGCAAAACAGACAAGAGAAGTTCTCTGAAACATGGCAGCTGTGGAACATATTCATATACTTAGCTGAGGGTCAGGCTCTACGAGAACCCACAATAGATGAATGAACATCCATAAAACAAAGTAGAACCCCCAAACTCTGAATACAGGACATAGAGCATTGCAGACGCACTCCTGACCAGACTCCCCCAGACACTCCATGATCACGGGGAACACCCTTCCCACCCCCCCTTTCCCTCCCCCTTCAACACCTACACCTTCTCTTACCCCCCTCTTTCTCTAACACTATATCTCTACGTTCTCATCTCTCCTCCTACCACTCTCTCTTTCTCCCCCTACAGTAGGATACTTCTACACTACCTGAGAAAAAAAGGAAAAAGTAGGGACGGAGCCCATGGGACCGCAATATCCCATCACACCACACCTTAGAAAGCACATATGACCCCTTCCAGGGTGGAGGGCTGTACAACAAAAAGAAACACACTTCCCAGATGTAACCACAGAGCCGCTGCAAAGTGTGAGAGAACAATACCTGAATTAAAATTTAAATTGTGCCTACCATGATGTAAACTTAACTCAACAACAATGTCAACTAAGTCATGAAGATGAGTTACGAAATCTGATAGATGATGATATATTGTACTATTTATCACTCTGAATTATGTTGGTCCATGCGTGCCCCTTTCCTGTTATAAATAAACAATTAAAAAAAAACAGACGGCAACAACTGAAACACCTGTAAAGGAGAGAAACCTGTTAGGAGCACATTTAAAATGGTCTGTGGTGAGCTTCGTGTCAGTGCAGCTGGTTAGCTAATGTCCTCGGAAAAATGATGGGCGCTGCCCAAGTGCCATCCTTTGGTGTGGTGTTATATCAGGAGCAGCAGGACAACACAAAGCCCCGCATGGAGATGATATGCAACAGTACATAGCCGTGGTTAATAAAATGCATCCCGAGGTGATTTCTTTGGGTCTGGGTCTCACATGTAAAGTTGGTTGCCGATATGACTTCTCTCATATAGGAGAAGAATATACATTGGGGTATAGGGAAAAGACAAGAAATTTGTGAGATTAACACTCTGAGGGCAGGAGAGGGATTACAGAACAATAGTAAGTGATAACAAGAGTTCATCATCGGTAGTGCAGAGTTTTCAGGGGCTAGACCCGAACAATATGATAAGGTGAGGCAACAGCGAGTGTCATGGCTCCAGTTTATGTGAGACAGCCCTCCTTAGCTTTTTTAAGTTTAGGTTTTTGCCACGGTGAAGTAAGTGGGCTCACCGGGAGTGGTCGCTTGGAGGAGATGGATGAGGAGGTTTGCATTGGGGATGGAGAGTCCCTGGATATTATGCCCAGCTTCTGCAGTGAATCCTCTCCCTCAGGAAAAGTGGAGAATCTGTATGGCTTGTTATTAACCTCAAATTTCAGGCTGAAGGGAAACAGCCACCAGTATTTGATGTTCTGAGTCAAAGCTGTTAGCAGGGGTTTGAGAGCTCATTTCCTTTGGATTGTAGAGGGGGAGATGTCAGCAAAAAGCTGGATTGGGTGCCCCATGATTTGGAGTTGGGAGGCTGATCTAGCCCTCTTCATAACCTCTTCTTTCACCGCATAGTAGTGTGGCTTAACAAGAATGTCACGGGGGAGTCCGTCAGATCGTGGGGGCCCTAGGGCCCTGTGGGCTTGGTCAAGTTTGGCTCTGTGGTAGCGAATGTCAGGGATAAGTTTTTTGATGAGAGAATTAACTGCAGCAGGGAAATCCATGATTGTTTCGGGTAAACCTCGGATCCTAAAATAATATAATCGAGATCTGTTCTCGAGGTCATCAATTTTAGCCATAGCAGCATCCAGTTGATTATGAATGTATTGTATGTGGTCTCTGTTTTGGTTAGTGCGGGCCATGGTGGCAATCATGTTGTCTTCTATGGCCTTAATGCGTGAGCCCAGGGCCTGGAGATCCATTTTAATGTCAGTGGTTATTTTGGCTGCAGTCTGGGCCAGTCCCCTAGCCAGCATCTCTGCAAATTTGGCGAACATGAGCGCCATGTCGTGGGATTGTGAGGTGATCTGGCCCTTGCCAAGCAGGGGGTCGCCAAGCCCAAGTGAGGTGGCAGCCATGGAGTACATAAGGAGCTCATCCAGAGTCTGGTTGATGAGGGACTCGGTGGAGGCTGGCGAGGTAGGGCCTCTGTGTGGTGAGGTGCTAGGGGATGCTGCACATACCTCTCCCCGCTGTGTGTCCGTGTCCCGTCAGGCTGCATGTGGAGAGATCCCTGCCTGTGTGGTGGCTGCTCCGATGCCATCTTAGATTTCTTGGCAGGATTGTGAGGAGTCAGGTCTCCAGAGTGTTATTGGATGTCCCCGAGGACATAGGAATGTGCCCGAGGGTATGCCCGCTTAATGGCCACTATCGTGGACGGTGATCAGCTACAGCCTCCGGCTATAGGGAGCGCTGTATGTCCAGAGCTCCGAGACTAGGCATCCATCAGCCAGAGCCCCGCTCATGCGCCTACTAGGCATTGCTTATTTTTATCCTCTGTTCATTAACATACTACATCGTATACAAAACATAATTTGAAACCCACATTGCAAAGCTGAAGAAGTTGTTGTTCTGATAAAAAAAAACAAAAAAAACCACAATGCCATCTTTCAGAGACAAAAGGAAACATTTTCACACAGTAGCTGGAAAGCATGCGAGAAGTTTAATTGGTGCCCAAGGCAGCAATGAAAGGCCTCATTCACATCTGCATGTTCTATGAACATGCACAGAAATGCTTGTTTCCATGAGCGTTCAAAGAATGCACAAAAAACACGCGGCATGCTTGCAGTGTCATTAGTTGTTAATTGCTCCCCAAACACAGGCAGTAGACATGTATTTTCATGTGCAACCATTGTGGTAAATGCACAATAAAAAAAAGGCTCTATGTTCAAAAAGGTACAGGAGCATTTTTTGATGTGGTTGCTACTTATTCAAATGAATAGGCTGGCCTATGAATGTCCCTTGAAACATGTGCATTTGTGTTTCTCACAAGTGCTAGATGTAAATGCAGCCTTAGAGAGAGATAAGTCATTTTTACAAGAAAAAAATCATAGTATCACAGCAGCCTTAAATATTGTAGAGACTTGGTGCCCATTAAAGGTTAATAAGCAAAGGATTGTAAAACAATGATTGTGAATAATGGGGTTTAAAATTCATAGCAGACCCTTCTTTGAGCATGCAGCCCTACTGGCCAGGAAAGGGAGGCAGGCAGTGAGCATGCACCTTATTGAACTATATTAGGCCATATGCCCTAAACTTGGGGTGGGTATCTTGCCAAGGGGCCCCATGGTCAAAGCACATTGTCCCAGTGTTGATAGGGACAAGGATCTCTTCCCCAAATCCCCAACATTATTACAAAGTCCTTTATTAAAAAAATAAACAAAAAACATCTAATGCCCTGTACACACGGTCAGATTTTCCAACGGAAAAAGTGCGATCGGATTGTGTTGTCGGAAATTCCTTTCGTGTGTGGGCTCCATCTGACTTTTTCCGTCGGAATTTCCGACACACAAAGTTTGAGAGCAGGCTATAAAATTTTCCGACAACAAAATCCAATCGGTTAAATTCTGATCGTGTGTACACAAATCCGACGCACAAAGTGCTACGCATGCTCAAAATAAATTAAGAGACGAAAGCTTTTAGCTACTGCCCCATTTATAGTCCCGACGTACGTGTTTTACAACACGATCAGATTTTCCGACAACTTTGTGCGACCGTGTGTATGCAAGACAAGTTTGAGCCAACATCCGTCGGAAAAAATCCATGGATTTTTTTGTCGGAATGTCCGATCAATCTCCGATCGTGTGTACAGGGCATTACAGTGTAAATCCATCATTGATCAACAATCATAATGTCCTCCAGTGATGTAGATCCTTGTGAGTCATGCTGACCCATCGAAACAAAACACACTGACTGCTGACATGATGCATATGACATTTGCTAGCCTAACAGCTGAAATCAAACAATGGAACAGGGGGTCCTGGGTGACATAATTAACTAAATATGGTCAGTAATGGAATAAATACATGATTCCCCCAACCTCTATGTTTACATTTAGTTCCCATGCTGAGAAAAGTAATTTGTGGCAAGAAACAATCAAGAGATCAGCATGTCTGCATCTTTTTTTCCAGTGGATTAAAGGGTATATTGTGCATTATGATGGATGATGAACGCACACTGTGGGACTTTTTTTTTGTTTTGTTTTTTTAATAAAGGACTTTGTCACACTTTGTTAGTTTTATTCTGTTAAATTTGTATTTATTTATTTTTTAACATACTGACACACATAGTTGTACAGCACATTTGTGCTACTGACACTTGTGTTCACAATTATCGTATCTCTATTTTCTTTTTGGCGCTGCACATTTGTTACATGTCCTTCTACAAAATACCATGGACACTTAAGCCGCATACACACGGGCAGACTTTTCGACGGACTAGGTCCGGTGGACTTTTCAATGGACTTTCCAACGAACTTTCGAATGAACGGACTTGCCTACACACGATCAACCAAAGTCCGTCGGATTCGTATGTGATGACGTACAACCGGACTAAAATAAGGAAGTTCATAGCCAGTAGCCAATAGCTGCCCTAGCGTCAGTTTTTGTCCGTCGGAGCGGACTTTTCGACTGGACTCGAGTGCGTTGGAAAGATTTGAAACAAGTTTTATTTCTAGGACTGTCGGACTTTTGGGAAAAAACACACGGTCGAATTGTCCGACGGAGTCCGGTCCGCCGGACCTAGTCTGTCAAAGTCCGCTCATGTTTACGCGGTATTAAACAACGCTAGTGTTGGGAACCTTCTTTGTTTGAACATTTAGGAAAAGGGGACCCATGTGCCTCTATTCTTTGACCTACCGATAATTTTCCAGACATTATTGGACATCTTTGGACATTACTAAAACCTAGAAAGTAAATACTTGTTAAGTGAATAAAATAAATCAAATAAATCCATAGATTGTCATATATATATATATATATATATATATATATATATATAATTTTTTCATATTGTGAGAATGAAGTGTGCTCAGGAAAAGGTCATGTTATTGAGGCGCTTTGGAAAATTTTTTGCACTTAAACACTTGTGGGTCTACACAGAGTGTTTCCATGGACTGCACTTGATATGAACTGTTTTATTTAATTGTTTTTAGGATTTTTACGGGCTTTGTGAATTGGATCTGGCACATATATAATTTTTGTGCATTGTGATATATTTATTGTATAAGTAAGGGTCTATTGTTTTGTTTTATGCACCAATAGTGATTATTTTTTCAGTTTATTATTTCATGTATTTTTTGTAGAGACACATTCATTTTTTTAATTGTTTTTTGACTATTTATATGGTCACATATAGTGCTGTTACACTTTATATTTCACAGAGATTATTGGTCGTCTAGTAACTGCAGCTGCTCAGCATTTTTAATTTTTGCTTCTTTATCCACTTGGCACATGTAACAACACCCCGAGTATGAAAGGGGTTAAAGTCGTTTAGGACATTCCATACCCAAACACAAAGTCAGCTACCGAACACTTCCATCAGCCGAACCAGGAACCCATACAAATAATTCTCCCCCAAATAAGAGACAAGATGCTCTGTCTTCAGGTTTCAAGCAGGAATGACTCTTTGTTCAAACACATGTTATACAGATCCCACAGGGCGGGTTAAACTGTCCAATAACAATGGACACACAGGCCAGGTGTGCTTAACTTCTCATCAGTAAACAGTCTTAACAGGGGGCTGCTGGAGGAATCTCCCCTCCCTCTTTCCTCACAGCAAGACCATAATAGTTGAGGCAGACAACCACAATAGACAATAGAATACAGTCACACCCCAACCATCACAGCAAAGAGTCCACACCAGGATGAGACAGCACATATTATATATACATATATACAGCACTGAGTCTGACTAGCACAGATCATAGTGGGGTTCTCATTCACCCCGTGTCCCTATTAGTGACCCGTCACAGCACAGATTATTCTTTTGTATAAATCCTAATTAAGAACTGATTAATAAAATGATTTAAAATGGTACTGTGTGTTTATTTCTTGTCTTTTCTTATGCCTAGTTAGAGGTCCAAGGGACCCACAAGGAAGTGGGTGATTACCCTGGAAGTGCCTGCATTAAAAGCACATAATTATGTTTTGTATTATCAGAAGAATAATGCAAAATTTTGGCAGCTCAAACTAAGCAAAAACATCTGCGCTCTTTTCTAAATGTGATATTATGTGTGGGGGGAGAAAAATCCCTGCCTACTGTCACACTAAGGGGGATTGGGAGGAGCGGAGGCATGGAAGATGTTACACGTTCTGCCATAACTACAGGTGGAACATGTAATATGTTGCAAAAGGTGAACGTTTCCTTTAAGAAGAGAAGGAGCATGGGATGCCTATTGTATGACTTGTAAGAAATATATGACCACTTGGAATCTTACCCTTTTGGGTTGGTTTACAAAAGGCAAATTGACTGTGCACTTTGCAAGTGCAGTGATTCCAGAGCTTAGTAAATGACGTTCATCATTCAATCATGTGCAAGCAAATATCAATTTTTTTCCCTACATGTGATTAGCGGGTATTCTTTGCAAAGAGAAACTTCTCCTCATTTACTAAGCTCTGGAACAACTGTACTTGCAAAGTGCACAGTCTTTTTGCCTTTGGTAAATCAAGCCATTTGATTCTGTTTTCTCTTTTGTGTCATGTCTGTATGTTAGTGTACAGAGATTTATCAAGGGGAAAATAAGGAGATAAATGTATTTTAATATTTATACTAAATAAACTCCATTGTGTACTTAAAAGTGGGGTATGCTTGTATGTAGTAAAAATATTAAAAGAAAAGCAAAATAAAAATGGAAGAGAGGAAGTCACAGGATAACGCCACATACTGTAGAAGTGGAATAGCAATGAAAACTATTTATTGCAAAACTGACATTTAAGTCAGGAACAGCTCTTATTTTCCGGGGTGAACTACTTTGGCCAAGCAGCTTAGTGTATCTTAACGACTTAGTAAGTGTGTGTGATTTTTTAAGGTGCCAAAATATTTGTGATCCAACCACTTGTGTGATTAAGACACCCTGCCACATGACAATGTTAGGCTATCCTATGTCATCTTCCTTACTATTCTTCTTCATACTACTTTGAAAAATGCATTGTACATTCAGACCCCAAAAAGTATGAAACTCTTTTGAGAAATGGTTATAATGTTTACAAAGTGAAATAAACCGAGTAGCAAGTGACTGGTTGGATAACAGCACCTTCCTTCACAAAACACATTTAAATATATTATTGTACATGGATCTTTTCAACATTTTATCTTCTAAAAAATATTTTTAAACGTATTATAAAAGTGATTTCTGATCTTATAGGAATTACCTTGACCACATTAAAATCATTAGGAAAAAATACCAACCTTAATTGTTCTAATCTACTCATCTTTTTAGCAAAATCTTACATCAGGGTATATTTTTATATATTGTAACATTACTCTTTTTTTCTGTTTTATACCAAGAACGATTATCCTACTTATTTTTGCTCCTTGGTGTGATTCTGTTGGAATCTAGTCTTATATTGTCTTCTTTTCTGACCTAATTTTCTAACTGGAGATGCTTCTTTTTTCAAAATTCTCCCATGTGGTGCAATTATGTTTTATTTGTAAATATATTTCAGTAAGTATCCCTATTTTTAAAAAAGCAAGAAGGTGAGTGTTGGTATGCAAGATATTATTTATTGCCATAATTTTTCTTCGTAACCTAGTTTAAACTTTTGCTTTTTCCGTTAATCTGGTTTCTGAATCAACAAACGTACATCACAAGTGTATATGACTGCAAAATTCAAGGATTATTATCACAAAAATAATTTAATTTCAATGACTGTGGTTAACATGGGTAACCACTATTTGAAGTCCTTTTTTTATTTCACCTGTGTTTGCTTTTCTATTTTCACGAAATTTATAGGCAGAGTGAGCTATGCAAAAAATGTGCCAGTAATTGGGTTTGGATAAACTAGAATACCACAAGTGTTGCTTATAATAGTCATCTTTTATTTTTATTTTTTTTTTATTATTAAACTATTGCTACCACTGCTTAAACACCACTGACACTGGTATGTTTTCTTTTATCCCACCCTCTGACAATGTCACTTTGCTAAGTAAATTATTAATAAAACTGTATAAAATTAAAATGAGAATTCATGAATACTGACCTTAGATTTTATGAACTGCATATAGTGGTCAACTGAGTATTTATACCTTTTAAACATATTATTTTTTTGTTAAATCTGTTTAAATACTTTAAAAAAATCAATAGTCAAGCCATGATAGGGCCTTCATTTCAACTCAATATCAGTGTCATTTATATTTTATACTGTTATTGATGATTAGGAATGATTAGGCATGAGTCCCCATCAGATAGGGACTAAAGTAGAATTCTTTCTGAGTTTTGCCTGTTTAGAAAACTAAATGGGGAGTTACCCTACCTGCTAAGCCAAATCTCTGGGCACAGCAGAAATTGGTAAATTAAGCAACAGTATTAATAACAGCTTTCTTTTCAGGGTGGATGTTAGGAAGCCGGTGGTCTTTGGGTTTTGAGCACTCAATAATGCTTCCTCACCCAGCCCATTCAGCTGATGACTAGGGATTCCCAACTGACAACTAGATATAAACAAAGGCATGGGGATGGTGGCTGACATCACTGACAAAATATGGGCACAGCCATATTTGGTTAATAATATCCACCACATCCCTGACCCTTTATTAAAAAACAGCTGTCAGCCAGGAATCTGTCATTCATCAAGGAGTGACAACAGGAGTGGATCATCTCTACGATTGATGTGTTTTGTTTTTTTTTGGTGGGCTTTATTCAAGTGTGGTTGGTGATGGATTAACATTGTGTGTGCTTTTTAAGGCTAAAATTGTGTCATGTGTTTGTTTACTTACCAGCATCTTGTAAAAAAAGGCACCCCTCCAAGGGCCCCTTAAATACATTTTAACCCGTTATGGGGTAATTTGCGGTTAAGGGCCTGGTATGTATTTTGGAGGGTCCATATGCCATTTTTTTTAAAAACCCAGCTGGCAGGGAAATGCCATTTACTGGCAATTTAAATGGCATTTTTTTATTGTAAATGTTACTTTTGCCAGTATACATTCTACAGCTGCACCACTTCATGGACAGACTTAGAGCATCCACCAAGCATGTCTTTTAATGGCAAATTTTTTATGTTTTTGAAGCATTATTTGTAATACTTTTAATGTTTTTTTTTTTTTTTTTGCATCAGCATAAGAGAAAGACAGCCAGAAGAAAAGCTTTTCAGAAAACCTCAGTAATGACAGCCTGCATATTATTTTTATTGCAGGTTTCTATTATAGCAGAGTGAAGCTGTGGTAACTTTCTCATGAAAATATATGCTAATTTACCAATATGGCAAGTAATAATTTTGCAGTAGTCTTAGCATCTTTCATATCTACTGAAGCCTGCTGTTAGATAGTATTTATAGCCATGAGGTTTGGCCTTGTCATAAAAGTAGCTCTCTTGAGGTTCTCTTTGAGATTGTTAAAGCTGTATAGGTTGGTGGATCTGTAAACTCAGTAATGTTATCACACTATTGATCTTAAACCATTGTATCATTTGACAATCATCTGGAAAATACCATTACATTTATGTTTGGCTTCTGGTAGAAGCCAAACTATATTTAACACAATAATTAATATAGTTTAAATAATCGTCAAGTTTTATGCCCTTCACACATTTTAGTGAAAAGTCTCCACCAATATTTTATTCATCTTCAATAATTGTATAGTGGTTTGGGATTTTAAACATGTTTGAACTGTACTGCACTCATTAACTTTAAATCAACTGTATTTTCCCCCATTAGTATATCAAGAGTTCATTTATTTTACTTTTATCTAGTTTTTAGATGCATATCTGTCTGCTTTTTGTCTTTTCATGGGTTTGTGTAAAATGATTTTGGTATCATTTAACCTATTTTCAATGAACTTTTTTTCGGATTTCTTATTTACTTTTTCAAGCTAGTGTGAAATATCTTACAATGATATGCAGAGAACAGATTAAAATTAAACCTTGTTAAATTGGTCTTTATAAAGAAACTTTGATTGAAAATTATGTTTGTTCTTATATTAACACCTGCATATGCCTTGGCAAACACAGCACTTCTCATTAGTTTATTACTAGAATCTAACTTACTATGGGAAATCAATTAACAAATACATAAGTGAAGAATATTCTATCAAGGGTAATTTTCTGCACAAAGCCTTTTGAAAACATTTTTTTAAATAGAAATATTAGAATAACAGTAGGAATTAAAGGATGCCAAATAAAAGTTCAAAAGTTGTAAATTAATCCAAAATAATATTAATAATATTAAAAAATACCATAATATTAAGGCCCTAGTCACACGGCCTTAACACTGCTGTAAAAAATTACTTATCAGAAAAAAAACGTTTTTGGGTAATGATCAGTAAATAGAATGCATAAAAATGTTCCCGTTCTTTTTTCCATTACATACATGCATATGCATGTTCTCAGGTGCAAACTTTTGAATTCTGTGTTACGGATCTGAATGCAGTGCATATTAACATGCCCGTTTAAATGTCTCTATTAAAAACAATGCCGCTGCATTCAGATCCGTAAATAAAAAATGTGTTTTCTACAGCCGTGTAAAAGGAGCCTAATAATTAGTGACTGCTTAAATAATGATTGTATGAAATGGTAAAAAAAATAAAATAAATAAATGAATGTCTGACACTCATCACACAAGGAAAATAAAAATAAAAAACATAGACTATTTGAAATAAAATAACCAGAGCAGAAAAAACTGCTCCTGAGAGTTGCTGCATAGCAGCTTTCTGGAAATAGAGTGTATGTTCATATACAGTATATAGAACAAATACAAAGAAAGAAACAAAATACAATTGATAGCTATACAAATGACAGCTTGTAAAATGATTAATATGGAGGTTGTGAGCAACGTCTAAGTAGTGGTAAGCTGACTACAGGCTGAGCTAGGCTGCCTCCTCTGTCAGGCTGGGAAGCCCAAAGCTGTAAACAGAAAAGAGAAGAGAGAGGGGCACCAAGCCGACCATAGTGCAGTAAGCAGTGGCGACCGGTGCTCAATATTTTGTGGGGAGTAAGCAAACCTGCTCCCTTCACTCGCACTACCATGACCGCCCACCTCTCCTCCACCGCCAGAGACGGATGGGAAGGCAGCGATCAGTGGCCTTACCTTAGGCTGCTCCTCGCTCCAGCTTGCTCCAGCTTGTCGTGGGAAGTGCTGGGCCATTGCTTCTCCTCCTGGCTGAACAGTGGGTCCTGACATGATTGGCCATGAGTCCTAAGACTCTCGGCCAATCGGGTCTCATGACCCGCCTCCTAATGTCACACAACTGGGTGGGCTCAGGGCACAATGCTCTGAACCCTGAGCCCACACTTTTTTGAAGCCAATTAGAGCTTTCAGCTCTAATCATGTGCTTAAAAAAACCCCATTGAAATCCATGTGTCCAGCACGCTGCATGTAGATTGGGCTAAAAGTGTGTCATGTGATGGTGCCCCTGCACCCCTAATGGAGTGGCCACCACTGGTAGAATGGTTTTTGTAGAGATAAAAACAAGATAAAATGGTACACCTACAAAAAATATATTTAAAATACTTTCATTTCACTTCATTGATTATAGTGAAGCAATCATGTTTAAACTGCACATTGGCATATGCCCATTATTCCCAAATGAATGCAATGTGGCTAATATACTTAAATAAATGCAACGGAACTGTGTTTAGGTCCAAACGAGCATAGACATACACAAACTTAGCAATCATGTTCCCCAAATGTAAGTTACCTAGATTGTACACTGATTGTCAATGTGTAAGGTTCACTCCTAATTTGCTATGTGCATTAAAAATCAATAATATGCCCCTTTTATGCCTTGTGTTTCAAAAAAGGCACTTTAAGGTAGGACTTTTATTGTCTTAATTGAAATGACAGGTCCCTGGAAGTTAAATCCTCTGAATACAGTACCTACCTTTTGACAGTGGTCATGGCTGTCAAATTCAAATTTCTGTGTAAACTTCAAGGTGCTTATTATTTGTCTGCCTCCTTTCTATATATACACATACATTTTTTTAACCTCTCAATAGTGATAGGCTAAACACCTCCCAGTTCAGTTCGTACCAGAACTCCCGAACAGAGAAAAAGTTCGGACTTGAGCCGAGAACTCTATTAAAATGTCTATGGGACACAAACATGAAAAATAAAAATTCCTCATTTTGAAGGCTTATATACAAGTTATTGGCTATAAAAAGGTATGGTGGCCCTGGTACTGCCCCGGGGGATGTGTATCAATGCAAAAATGTTTTTTTTTTAAATATTGTTTTTAAAGAAGCAATTATTTTAATGATGCTTAAAGTGGAACAATAAAAATGAAAATTAATTTACATTGGCCGGGGGGCCCCTTTAGTATGCCTGTAAAGTGGTGCATGTGTACTGTGTGTACACTACAACAAGAAAATGGAAAAAAATTGGCGTGGGGTCCCCCCATGCATACCAGGCCCTTTGGGTCTGATATAGATTGTAAGGGGAACCCCATACCAAATTTAAAATAAAACAGCATGGGGCCCCCCAAAATCCACACCAGACCCTATATGAGCATGCAGCCTGGCAGGTCAGGAAAGGGGGGTCAAGTGAGCGACCCCCCCTCCTGAAACATACCAGGCCACATGCCCACTTGTCCTCCCCCTTTACTGGCCTGCCAGACTGCATGCTCCGATAAGGGTCTGGCATGGATTTTGGGAGGTCCCCAACTTTTTTTTTACAATTTCTATTGCCGGCTAATTCGGCAATGTTTCTTTTTTCATTCAACTGTCAGTAGGGAAGCCACCTGAACGGGCAATGTTCGAGCCTAACTTATGCTCAGCCCGAACTGTTTCTCCATTCCTACCTCTCAATAGTGGACTCTTTTATTAACAAGTATACCAAAAACAGCTTATAGCACATGTGGATCATTGCTGGACTGTTCCTTCTGTTTGTCTTTTAACCACTTCAATACAGGGTACTTTTACCTCCTTCCCGCCCAGACCAATTTTCAGCTTTCACTGCTCTCACACTTCAAATGACAATTACTCAGTCATGCTACACTGTATCTCATCTAAATTGTTATAATTTTTTTTCACAGAAAGAGAGATTTCTTTTGGTGGCATTTTTTCCCTTTCTTTTTATTAATTTCAAAGTTAAGAGATACAAAATTGTACAAAGAGTACAAAACTAAATATAATGTGAATACAGAAAGTACAAAAAAGTACAGAATGTTAGATCCAAAGTGTAAAGGGTGCATTACATCTATTTAGCTCACTATGAATCTATCAGATATGAACAGTGCAACCCTTTAAGTTTCTGTAAATCTATCAGTCCATAATTGCCAATGTGAGTCAAAACTCTTTCTGGTACCCTGGTAGCAAGCATAGCTTCATACTTGTAGTACAGACGGACAATCTCAACTGCTTCTGGGAGGTTTGGGACTTTGTCTGATTTTCACCCCCTTTCTATAAGTAATCTAGCAGCCAAAAGGACATGTGTAACTATGGAGCGGCAAGGGGGGGGGATCTATCAATGGGACTGTAGAGATCTCAACAGGTGGGAAATGTGAAGGTATATATAGTGATCTAGGGGTGAGAGGTCAAACTCTGTAGAGAGTTCCTCAAATGTTTTAACTCTCTTTGGCAGTGGATAAGGGTTTGGAATTAGGCTTTTTACGATTGTGAGAGGCAGGGATATAATAGGAATATAATAGTTTGAGAAGTTGGGGAAGGTGGGATGTTCCTCAACACGCTCCAGGCCATCATGGAAGCTTGGATCATGGGTGGGAATTGTTGTAAAGGTTATGGCTTCCACATATCTGTCAATAAGAAGGAGCCAGAGCTCCCCTCCAGGGCTGAGGGTCATTTCTATTTGAGACCAAAGAATACCAGAGTAAGGAGAAAACCAGCGTCTAAGTTGGGTAAGAAGTGATGAATGGTAATAGCCCCTAAGATCTATGTCGCCCATCCCTCCTGCTATTCTATGTTTCGTAAGGAGTGCTCGGGAACACTGAGGGCATTTAGATTTTTATAAGTATTGCTTTATTATGTTTTGTAGACCCTTCAAATGGTTGTTTTTCAGAGGGATAGGTAAGGTATGAAACAGGTACAAAATCTGAGGTAAGCTTAAAATTTTAAAAGAAGCTAGGCGCCCCAACCAATTTAGTTCCACCTTGGCTAAGCGTTTGGTTTCCTGAGATATTCTATTTATCAGGGGTATGTAGTTGACATCAGCTAGTTCAGAGGGCTCTGCTGTCAACAAGAGTCCTAAGTATGAAATGGTGAAGTCAGCCCAAGAGTAGGGAAGTGAAGTTTGAAGTTTAGACTTAAGAGAGGGGTTTATATTCATACCCAGAATTATTGATTTGCTATAGTTAGCTTTATAGTATGAAATCTCACTAAATGTGGTCAACATTGTGTGGGCATTAGTTAAGGTTTGACAAGTAAAAAGGCGCAATGCTCAGATACCTCAAAATGGCAATATGTAGTCCAAAATAGTCCGATGGCGAATGTGGGGGAGAAATTAGTTAAGTCCGCCAGGGCTGCCACCACGAAGACTGGAAGCAAGTTCCACTAAAACTAAGAGAAAGACAAGGAGAGGGGTGCCTCTGAGTATATATCAATAATAATTTATTATAAAAACAATATCCACTCACATGGAAGAAAATAAAGTTGAGTTCAGGCACATCTCTGGGTTGACGAGGTGGGACTGCAGCTTTGTTTACCCGTCTGGCGTCCGCGATGGTGGAAAGTGGCCGCACGGTGAAAGTCCAGAACAAGGTTTGGAAGGCAAACAGTGCGGCACCTGGCAGTGATGTCACTAGCATGCAATGCGTTTCAGAGCCAGCATGCTATGGCTGTTGGGATAGCCGCGCTCCTTTTTCAAGCAAAGACCCCACCACTGACTTAGCTTGTGAGGTCGATGTTTTGGTTAAATCAGCCCTTGAGAAATGGAGAAATCAGCAAAACAGAAGCCTCATTTTTTCTAAAAAGTTTTTATCAGATTCCATATTCTTACTATTTACCAAAAATCCATAAAAATTCTACATCTCCCCCTGGCCATTGTGGCTGCCATGGATAGTGTGACCACCGGTTTCAGTCAATACATTGATCAATATTTGCAACCACTTGTTTAACAGCTACAGTCCTACATCAAAGATGGTTCACATCTCTTGGAACTTCTTGAACCATATAAATGGGAATCATCCTATATGTGTCTCTCTATAGATATCACTTCCCTATATACCTCTATTCCTCACCCATTTGGCCTATTAGTATTGGAATTCTTTCTTGCCCAAGACCCGCTCAATAATCCCAGACAAGCTGCTTTTATTTTGGAGGCTACAAATTTTTGTCTTACACTCAATTATTTTGATTTTGATGGCGAGTTCTACCTGCAAGTACAAGGAACTGCTATGGGTGCCAATTTTGCCCCATCATATTCAAATTTAGCTATGGGTTATTGGGAAAATAACTAATCATTATTAGATTGTAAGCTCTTCTGAGCAGGGCCCTCTTAATCCTATTGTATTGTATTGTATTGTATTATAACTGTATTGTCTCCCTTTTATATTGTAAAGCGCTGCGTAAACTGTTGGCGCTATATAAATCCTGAATAATAATAATAATAATATCTGGCAACATAACCCATTTTTCTCCAATATCATTTTTTTCAGGCGCTACATTGACGGCATAATGGTGATTTGGGACCTCATCATTCCTTTTGTGAACTATTGCAATCACAATGCCTACGGTCTATCTTTTACCCATGTTTCGGATCCCACAAGCCTTGCTTTTCTAGATTTAGAACTAGGCCATGCAAGCAACACTATAATCACAAAAAACTATACTAAGCCAACGGCTGTAAATTCGTTCTTGCACCACAAAAGCTGTCACTACCCTAATCGGATAATAAATATACCTAAGGGACAGTTCTGTCGTTTATGACAGAATTGTACCCTTGATACCGATTACACTTTACAAAGTACCCCACTTAAAAAGAAATTTATGAACAAAGAATACCCTGAGGAACAAGTGGATAAAGCATGTGACTTCTACTTTAATGAAAAACCTGCCAAAGCTGAAAAAGAACCGACAGACCATTCCACAAGATTCGTCACTACCTTTCACTTCCAACACAAAAGCAATGGAAAAATACTCAATAAGCATTGGAATATCCTACAACAAGACCCCATCTCAAAACCATCCTCCCACTGGTACCTAGAGTCACCTACCGTAAAGCCCCCAACCTCAAAAATAAAATTGCCCCCCAGTAAACTAAAAAACATTCACACTAACCCCAATACCACTACTCTTATACCCCTAACAGGCATGTACCAATGCAAAAAAGCTTTGTGTAAAACCTGCTCTTTTGTCCAACATGGCAAAAAATCTTTTTCTCAAAAGGAAAAACATATCCATTAGATCACTTTTATAACTGCTCATCTGATTTTGTGGTGTATGGCCTTGCATGCCCCTGCGGGTTGATCTATGTTGGCCGCACAATCTCCCCTCTAAAGCCTCTTACACACGATCAGATTTTCCAATGGGAAATGTGTTATGACAGGCTGTTGTCAGAAAGTCTTTCCGTTTGTATGCTCCATCGGACAATTGTTGACGGATTTTCTGCGGACAAATGTTGGATAGCAGGTTTTTAAATTTTCCACGGACAGATGTCTCTTGTCGGATTTTCCAAGCGTGTGTACACAAGTCCGTTGGACAAAAGTACAAACACGCATGCTTGGAAGCAAGGACGAGCCGGAAGCAGTCAGTCTTGTAAAACTAGCGTTCATAATGGAGATATCACATTTGTGACGTGGCAAATTATGAAATCTCGAAATGCAGTGCACATTCTCTTCTTCTTAATAATGGGATGGTGATATTGACAGAGTTCTGCCAAACGTATTTCAAAAGGCTTTTTTTTTCTAGTGATATCCAGAATAATAATGGGTCAGGTTACCACAACACCATTATTATCTTGTAGTTTTTAAGCTCAAAGATACAACTATGTTGGTGTCCCTTGTTAATTGGACATTGTATTTTTGAAATGTACCTGCCTACTCACAAACAAACTGTCCTTTTTTAAGTAAAACACATAGCCAAATATTTTTCAAAATATTTTTTTTTATTTAATAGGGAGCACAAGAAGGTCATATAAAAATCAAGAGGAAGGCAGTGATGTAAAAACTGTTGGAACTGATGAAGCCTTTGAACCCTAGGACAGACCTCAATTATGTGAAGAGCAAAATTGGGAACCTGAGAAGTACATTTAATAGGGAGCACAATATGACCCTGGACCAAGAGATCGGGAGCAGCAGCAGATGACATATATGTCCCCAGGCTGTGGTCTTACAACAGCCTGCGTTTTTTGCCAGACAAGACCGAACCCAGGCCATCGCTGTCAACGCTTCCTTCCACATCGGCTGAGGCCATTTTTTTAAATGTGCATTCTTAAACAAATTAAATAAACTAAATTATACATGTTATCTGCCCTACAAATCAAAATGAAATAATTTAAAGAAAAAGTGCAATCTCTGCACACAAAAAAATAAAGTATAACAACTCAAATCATAATTTCAAAAATAAACAAAAAAGAGAATCAGAAATTGTAGGGGTGAAAATCCCCAGGCCTGCAAGCTTGTTGGGGGTGTTGGGGCTGGATTTGCCACGGTCCGCCATGCTACTGTGGTGGGTGGGGTTGCTGTGGAGTCTGTGGAGATGGTGGAGGTGTGTCATTCAAATCACAGATGTGTGTTTTAGATGAATTATGTCCCCTCTTCCCCTTGTTGAAGAGCTGCAGGATTAGTTCCTCACTCATACTCCTTTGCTCCTGCTCCATATCTCGCAGCTTATTACCTGTCATACAGCCAAATGCCTCTGGGATGGCACTTGTTGCATGCCTGAGAAAGGCAGCCATGGCCTCGTCCAGGTTCCTGCTTTTCCTGGCCCTTTTAGTAGAAGGGCGTAGGGGAGGGATCTGCTACTCCGTCTGGCTGTTGGGCATGGGCTCCTCCTGACAGAGACTTTCCTGTGTACGAAAATGGGACATATTTGTTGGTTTTTGGTCATCAATCACACACAATTTTGAGCTCATAACTGTTGCAAATTGAATGTGGACAAATACCCACCCCAGCATTTTTCATTCTTGTCCCAATCATTTTTGGCCACTACTGTCTATTGATATGGAAACCACTTTGTTAAGGCCAAAATTTTGGATCAATAACATCTAGTTAACATAATTCTATTTTTGGATAAATATATGTTCAACAATGCTATACCTGGGTCAACCTGGGCTCCTCCACATCTTCTTCCTGTGTAGCAGGACCAAGGTGGACCTCAGGAACTGTGGCCTCAGCTCATGTGGAAGGAAGCATTGCGAGTGATGGGCGTGGTTCGGTTTGGTCAGACAAAATATGCAGGCTGTTGTAGTACCACAGCTTGGGGACATATATGTCATCTGCTGATACTCCCGATATCTGGGATTCCAGGTGCTTCTTGCACTCCCTATTATATGTACTATGAAGGCTCCCAATTTTGGCCTTCAAATAATTGATGTCTACCGTGGGGTACAAAGGCTTCACCAATTCCAACAGTTTCTCCATCGCTGCCTTCCTCTTGATTTTATTTGAGTAATCCCTCTCCACTTTCCATAGACACGGCAGCTCTATAAATTCAGGCAAAAGGTCTGGCGCAGTGAATTTATCCACCATTGTCAATTCAATTATAGCAGATGCTTGCAAGATAGAACACCAGACAAACCATAATGTGAGGCTTAACTCATAAATAATCTGGTCCCAAGATAGTCCTCAATCTAAGCAGTATAGGACACTAACCACTGATGCCCCAATTTACAATTGTACCTTTGTTTTAGGTCTCCTTTTAGCGATGTTAATCGTTCATCCTCCACTCCCAGATTGTTCCTACGGCCGTTATACCAACTGCGCATTATGGCTTTATATACACTGCGAATGCCTGAAACTTCGCTCTCAGCGTCATGACGCTCGGGCGTGACCATCTCTCTTCTGCATATGACACACACGGCCAAACATTCTTGAGGGACAAAATGTCAGATCCTGCGAATTCTGGAAATTCTATGCAGCCCTGTGGTGGTGGAGCTTATAGGAGGCACAAAGCCACCCCCATGAGCAAGGGTGAGATGGTGGAGTTGGTGCACATCCTTGAGAAGCATGAGTATGATTGCAAGCTGCGCAACTATGAAAGGCCCAACAGCCGAAAGGACCTCATTTTGGAGAGCGTCATCGCCATTTTGAAGGTCGAATTTTCGGTGCAACAAATGAAGGACCAAATCCAAAAGTGATGGTCTGATCTAAAGCACCGTTAGCAAGAGCAGATGGAGTCCATCCATCCACAATCAAAAAAGTAAGCAATATTTGTATCTAAACAATATGTATATGTGTAAATTAGCTGTCTGTATATGTGCTTTCTCCAAGTAGGTTTTGAAAATTTGAGATAATGTTTTCTCTAATCTTTGTAAGATTTTTTTTTTAAAGATGAATTAAAATACAAAGCAGATATGAACATTTTTTAATATTTTTTTTTGCACTTTTTTTGTTTTTTAACTATTTTTTACTCTTCTTTCAACAGGAAAGCACAAAAAATGAGGCTACAGACAAGACATCAGAGGGGACAAAGGGAGGCTACCCTCACCCAGGCCCCAACGGGGAAGACAACAAGGCCATCTTCCCTCCCGAATCATAAGTGACAACTTCAATTGCACTAATTTTGCCACCAACAGGGGTGATTCTAGGTGGGCCAAAGGCAATGGGCTTAGGGCAGAACTTAAGGAGTAAAGAACACTTTCTGGTTAATGCCTGGCTCATCAGTGCCCATTAATGCAGTCTTGCCAGTGTAGACATAGGTAGAGGAGAGGCCCCAGGGATCACACTCACACAGAGTCATGCCTGCTAGAATGATCCTCATATTTTCCCTATCCCATAGGAGACAAGAGGGGTGGGGGCAACTGCATGAGTTTTTCAATGTTGGCACTTGTACAGTGTTTGTCCTCTGTAAAATGACATCACCTTCCCATTTCAATGCATTTTTCTATGATAAAAAACCCCAGTGCAGCATGGTGGAGTCCACTAGTCAGGAGCAAAGATGGTCCCAAGTGCAAGGTTGATCAACTAATGCAGCAAAACGTATGCTAGAAACAGATGTGACTAGGGGTAGCTTTTAATGGATGGTATATTTCTTTTTAGAGGAGAGTGTGTTCAGCTTAACCAGGATGTTGCTTTTGTGGCGTTGAATATGACACCTGGACCCAGCACAGACCTTCCACTTGTCAATGTAACATCCCCTGACATAAGTCATACAGAGGGCCAATGAGACCCAGAAGTGGAAGAAAACACACATGAGACTCTTGTTTGCACAAGTAAATATTCTTTGAATCTGGCTTCAAATGTGTATACATGTCAAGTGTTTAGATGTCCTAAACAAACACCCACTCCACACATTAGCAAATTATGTAATGCCTTAACATTAGCATGGAGAAGCAAGAGGTTGAAGGAGCTGGTAGTGTTGCTAGGTACCCGAATTTTGTAGACCCAGGCACCAGGACCAAGATTACAGAGTAGTTGTAGTGTGTACATTGCTAGTAGTGTAGGTGTCTGAAGGGCAAGAAGGTTGCAAGCAACAATAGACTGGGTAGGTAAGTATTTCCCCAATTTTACTAGTAACTTGACCATATTTCACTATGTAGGGCCTCAGCCACTTGACTATCGTTCCTTTAATACTTTTTTCTCTTCTTACAAGGACACAAACTTCCAAGATGCAAAATTGGCCATATGAGTGCAGATATGATGCAGGCTTTGATCTATCTAGAGCACATAAAGAAGGCTGCCAGTGCTTTACAGAGAAGAATACGTGATTATGTCGACATGCTTGCCAAATTTTTAGTTTATCTGGCCTGAAGTTTTCTTCCACTTGTTGGTTCCTGTTTTCAGTTTTAATTTAAAAACGTGATTTCAAATGTGCTTTTTACTTTTAATCCCTGGTTCACATTGATGCTACTTTGAAATCACTGTACTTCACTTGAAGTCGCGCAATTTCTAAATAGCAAGGTCGGTGCTATTTCAGGTGCTACTTGATAGACATTTGTGTGGCTTCATGCCCAGATGTCTATTGAAGTTGCACACGAAAGTGGTAAAAGGAGTGCAGGAACTACTTTTGCAAATTGGTTCGGCGCAACTAAATCAGTGTTGCACCAATTGAAAACAGTGTCATTGCCTCCAATAGGCTGTGACTTGTCATGCAATTTTATGTATCAAATCGCATGATAAATCGCTCAAATGTGAACCTAGGCCTTGGCGTCTGAGGTCAGTGTTTAGCCACATGACTTCTCTAGGTACACCACCAGGTCCTGTTTTCTTTATTTTCCGCAGTAGAAAAATGGCTGTGTGAATTAATAACCTTGAAAATGAAATCATCAACCATGCCAAAAACAAAAAATATAGAAAACATGACTTGGAAATGCATCTAAAGAAGTAGAGTTAGGAAACACTGCCCTAAGTAATGTTTTAATTGTAATCGTTCTGTGTTTTTAAGAATTGCAAAGACAAAAATTGAAGATGCACACAAATTGGGCAAAAAAATTCTTATTTGCCACATGATCCCATGCCTAAAATGTGTGTCTTTCCCTACATCTAGTTTGCTAAAGCCACAAAACACACAGTGAGGGTTATTTCCGAGAAAGGTCAATCCACTTTGCACTACAAGTGCAATGCAAGTGCATTTGCCTTTTCGAAAATAACCCCCACTGTGTCAACATGTGCTAGCTCCCATCATGGGGTATCAATGGACGTGTTTCGTGGGAGCAACCCCTTCCTCTCACTTACTTTAGTTTTGAGGAAGGGTTTGCACCCCCAAAAGGCGTAAATTGATATCCCGTGATGGGAGATAGCACATGTTAACACACTGAGTGTTTTGGGGCTTTAGAAACTAACCTGTTTGTACCTACACACATTTTAGGCAGGGGATCATAAGGGACATTTAACAGTTATGCCTCTACGTGTACGTGGCTTCAAATTTTGGCTTTGAGAGGGTGAGATCACCCCATCTGAGGAAGGCAACATCAACACAGTCTTGGGTTACTAATGTCTCATATGGCCTTCACTTTACCAAAGTTGAACTTTGTACATTTCTGAGTTGGGGATGTGTATCTTATGTTTTCAAACATGCCTGTTTAGCCACAAAAAAGGCAAAATAATGGCAAACATTCATGTTATACACCAAGATGTTGGTTTGTTCAAAAACCTTAAAATGGACATGTGAATGTGCTTGGAGTAAAATGTTTTTTACTAAACAATGTGTGACTTCTTATTTCAATGCTCAATACCAGTGTAGTAGTTAAGTTGGTGTAGTTACAGTGACAATGTGCTCTAAAATGTGGCAAACTCAGGCAATTTTATGGCCTCAAAGAAATTAATTAAAGGAGTTGAAAAGGCCAAACATTTTTAGAATTAATGCATCAGATACATTAACAACAATAACATTGTGTGTGCGTAGCAGACCCACAGCACAACATAATAGTTAGCTGAAGAAAAGATGGTCACCCCATGTAGCAAATAAGGTATGTTTGCACTATTGTAGAAAATGGGAAAAGTTAAGGCCATTTGAGAACCTAGAAGACAGATAAGAAACACAAACAGTAGTTCAAATGAAATAGGAGTTTAGGATCAAATCAAAGATTTATTCATGATCAGCTACAGTTTGCTGCCAAGCCATCTCGGGCAGTTTGGGAGGGCAACCCAGCACGGCTAGTTTCAAGAGCCGTCATTACGCCAGGATCAGCTGGGCCTGACACTGCAAGGTCAACCTCACTTTGCAGTGAGGCAAGGTAGCTGCTTGCATTCCTCCATAAATAATTGTGGAGGATGCAGCAGCACAATACCACATGGTTGATTTTATATTCGGCCAGGTTAATCGAGGTTAGAAACAGCCTGAACCGACTGGAGAGTATGCCAAAAGCATTTTCCACAACCCTTCTGACATGAGAGAGCCTGTAATTGTAGATTCTCTGCTCTGGGGTGAGGTTCCTCATAGGAAAGGCCTTCATAAGATGTTCCCCCAGAGCAAAGACCTCATCTGCCACAAACACAAAATGGAGGCCCTCGACATTGTCCTCAGCAGGTGGCAAACGTAAGGTGCCATTCTGGAGCCGATGGTAGAATTCTATCTGCATAATAACTCCTCTGTCAGAGTTGCGGCCATTCTTCCCAACATCCAGGTACAGGAACTCGTAGTTGGCAGACACTACTGCTAGCATGACTATGCTGCAAAAACCCTTATAGTTGAAATAATAGGAGCCCGAGTTGGGTGGTGGGACAATCCTGACATGCTTTCCATCAATCACCCCACCACAGTTGGGAAAATCCCACTGATGGTGGAACTGGACTGCAACATCCTGCCATTGGCATGGGTTGGAAGGATACTGTGGAGTCAAAAAGAAAATTACTGCTTTTGCACATAACATTGCAAGCATATTTGATGCAAACATTCCTGGCCAACATTAGTATAACATTTAAATGAGTCTTTAAAAACAAAAGTATAAGGTCAACTTATCAGATTCCTCACCCCCTCTGGTGGCCCATTATAAAAATGTTATGGTGGGGGGTAATGGGTAGATATTTTGGACAGATAACCCTCTACACTTCCATGAGAGCTGAATGCATAAAGTATGTGTGATACTTTGGCCAGCCCCTCCTTACACTATTGGCAGCCCACTGGAGAGGTAAGAAGTGTCATAATCCAAAAATATGGATACACACTGTCCAAATTGAAGCACATTTTGACATTCATAAATTAGCTATCAAGATAATAGGAAACAAAAACTTTCAACAGTACAATTTGAAGGTATTCAGGCATGCCCTTGCACTACATGCTTTGGTGAATTCATCCAGAAATATCACCACAAAAAAGGTATAGTGTGTATGGGTTTTGCTAAGTCAACAAACAGAGTATTGCTGTCTGTTGACTTAGCATTTGGGGGGGTTCAAAATGAGTTTGTGCCCCAAAAAATGGTCTCTTGCACGCTGCCTGAATTTGAGGACAACAATAACATTTGTACACATTTTAGGGGGTGTTTAGGGTAAGCACAAAAATGTAGCTAACAAAATCCATTGTTAAGTTACTAGGCTAGGTCTGTATGGGCCCAGGATAGGATGCTGTGGAGGTTAGTGAAGGAAAATATGCATGAAGGACAAAAAAGGAGAATTAAAAGTTTACAGCATGCATGAGGACAAAGAGGACATTCACAACATATTACAATAATGGCAATTATGGAATGAAGAAATTAATACAATACATTAGCAAACATTAAATACATAGAATGTGATGTGTAAGGCTAAAACTTACCCAAATATAGTCCTTCTGCAGGAATTGGATGATGGCAGAACAGGTCTCTGGAATAATGAGTCCTAGAGCCTGGGGGGAGATCCCAGTTGTAAACTTCAGGTCCTGGAGACTTCTCCCCATTGCCAAGTACCGCAAAGTGGCTATGAGCCTTTGCTCGGGAGTGATGGCAAGCTGCATGCATGTGTCCTGCTTCCTAATATAGTGGGTCAGCAATGTCAAGAGACGGTGAAAGCAGGGGTCCGTCATCCGGAGATAATTCCTGAAATCAGGAATATTCTCCTGGAGCTCCCGCAGCAAAGGCATATGAGAGAATTGGTCACGATTATGCAACCAATTTTTGGTCCAAGGACTCCTCCTGTTCCTGGACTGGACTTGGGTCAAAGCAATAGCTCCAAGCCCAATGATAGCACAATCTCTCCGACGAGAACGCCACATGGCTAGTAGACGAACAGCCATTCAGAAATGAACTCACGAGCACGACCTGAAAATGAGAAACAAACTGACAAGCACGACCTGAAAATCAGAAACAAACTGACAAGCACAATCTGAAAATCGGAAATGAACTGAGAAGCACGCACTAATAATCAGAAACAAACTGACAAGCACAAACTGAAAATCAGAAACAAACTGACAAGCACAGACTGAAAAGCGAGAATCGACACTCACCAAACTTCTACTAACAAGAGATTAGCAAAAGGAGCCCAAAGGGTGGCGCAAGACAATTGAACTTCCTTTTTATCGGTTCATAGTACGTCTAGTATGTCACTATGTTTGTGATTGTTGGCCAACAATTGTGTGCCGTGTGTATGCAAGACATGTTTGGGCCAGCACCCTTCGGCAAAAGTCCACGGTTTTGTTGGCCTACAATCCGATCGTGTGTACGAGGCCTTAGGCAGCGATCGTCCAGCATGGAAGACTCATTGAGGGGGGTAAGGACATGCTTAGTGTCCCACGGCACTTTGCTGAATTCCATAAAAAGTCCACAATTGGCCTAAAGCTTGGTACACACGATCGGATTTTCTGTAGACAAAACCTTGAACATTTGTCCGAAGGCGTGTGCCTGGATTTTGTCTTGCATACAAACGGCAAGTAATTGTTGGCCAACAAACATGAATGTGCTGACATACTACGTGTTTTTTCAGCTCTTTAGCGCCACCCTTTGGGCTCCTTCTACTAATTTTGTGTTAGAAGTTTGGTGAGTGTTGATTTGCACTTTTCATTTCACGCTTTTCATTTCACGCTTTTCATTTTGTGCTTTTCAGTTAGTTTCTGAATGGCCGTTCATCAACCAGACATGTTGCGGAATCGGAGGAGATAATGTGTTATTTATTATTGGCCTTGGAGTTATTGCTTTTACTCAAGTCCAGTCCAGGAACAGGAGGAGGAATTATCTCTGGATAACGGACCCCTGCTTTCACCAACTCTTGGCATTGTTGACCCTACATATTAAGAAGCAGGACACATGCATGAGACTTTTATTTTATTTTTTGGTTGAATAATAATGATTTGACATTGTATATTTTCTATATTTTTGGGTGAATAGAATGCACTTTTTGGTTAAGTTCTATTGGCAGATAGCAGGTTTAATTTTATTTGTTTTCTTTTTTAATGCACAATAAAAAAATTGTGGAGAATAATACTTTGCTATGTGTTTTACTTCAAATGACAGTTTGGAAGTAGGCAGTTACATTTAAAAAAATACAATGTAAAATTGACAAGTGACACCAACATAGTTGTATCTTTGATCTTAAAAAACTATGGGTCAACAAACAAACCCGGAAAACACTGACATAAGCTGAACGTTTTAAGAAACTATGCGCCAGAAAGACTTTCTGGATATACAATCTTGATGTTCTCTCACCAGGAGGCCTAAACGAAGGTATCGAGATTGCTACTGTATTATAATTTTAAAATTTTTTTTCTTGATGGGTTATTGGATTTTATCAGTTTCTAACATTATTTTTATTTCCACTACAGGTTCCTATATTTCCTTTCGACCTTATATATGGGGGTGGAGGGTGTGTAACCAAGTGAGTATGCGGTAATCTGACCATGACTATAGATGATACTATATATCATGAATTAGACTAGCCCCATTTCAAATTTGCATTAATTGTTTCCCACTAGACCCCTTTCTTATACCCCTTCCCTTCCCTCACTCTCTCTCCCCCAGGAACCCTTCCTTCCCCCCCCCACCCCTCCCCATTTTTTTCCTCCTTTCCCCCTTCTCCCCCCCAGGCACCCCTCCCTTCCCCCTCCCCCTTTTCCAAACAATCCCCCTCCAGTCCCGTTCCTCTAACCCTTCCGCCTCCCCACTGGGTCTTCCCCACATCTTTTTCTCCCCCTCCAGTTATTGCCCTTTTATAGGAATATAGGTACATAATTCTTACCTCTTCTACATGCTGACCTATTCAAGTTTTTCCTAAATTCATTGTATATAATTTAAGTGTATATAATATATATAATATATAATATATATATATATATATATGTGGTGAATTTGTATAAAAATTATATAAGTTTTATTATGATATACAATACACTATTCCGATACACTATTTTATAGAATTTTTAATTATTAATTTATATTTAATTTTTTATTTTTAATTCTCAAAAAATTAGTATGCATATTCGATATATGTGTGTGTATATATATATATATATATATATATATATATATCAGTATCAGTTAATTTGGGCACGCCCCTTTCACTTGCCCCTACTTTTTGTTTTTACAAATTATTTTTTGCCTAGTATCATCTTTTATTATCAAATTCTAATGTACATATATATAATGTGTAATTTTTGGTATGAGATCTGCTCCAAATGAAATTCTACTTTTTAAATAATGTTTTTCGCAATAATTACTTACTTATTAATAGCCAATTCCTCTTTGCTCATTAATTATGGTATGTTGAATTTTTAGTTTGTTTTTCCGTCCGCTGCTGTAATTACATATTGCCATTTCCACCAATCAGTCCCCTTGTTGCATATATTTTCTCTAACTCCGCCCCTTGTCTCATTATATAAATACTGCAATTGGACTCTTCACTGGTATGCTTGAAAAAGGACTTCGGCTATCCCAACATCCATAGCACGCTGGCCCTGAAACGCGTTTCCTGTTAGTGACATCACTGCCCAGCGCCACACTGTTTTCCTTCGAAGCCTTGTTCTGGACTTTCACCCCGCGGCTGCTTTCCACCATCGCAGACGCCAGATGGGTAAACTAAGCTGCAGCACGGCTTGATAAAGGCTCTGAGGCTGCATTGTCCCCATTCCTTCTGCATTCTACCTCCACTGAGTGGACTGTCTGTTACCGAGCCACCACACACTCTCTCTGAGCTTTTGAGTGCTGCACCTGGCCAGTGTCAAGAGGACATTCTGTGACTTGGAGTTCTACACCATTCAGACTGATGTCTGATGTGCTGCATCCTCCAAGCTTGAAGTGGACTCACTGCAACCTGTAGTCCCACCTTGTCAGCCCAGAGATGTGCCCAAACTCCCCTTTACTTTCTTCCATGTGAGTGGATATTGTTTTTATAATAAATTGTTATTAGTTAAGGAGTAGGGATGAGCCGAACACCCCCCTGTTCGGTTCGCACCAGAACATGCGAACAGGAAAAAAGTTCGTTCGAACATGCGAACACCGTTAAAGTCTATGGGACACGAACATGAATAATCAAAAGTGCTAATTTTCAAGGCTTATATGCAAGTTATTGTCATAAAAAGTGTTTGGGGACCTGGGTCCTGCCCCAGGGGACATGGATCTATGCAAAAAAAAGTTTTAAAAACGGCCGTTTTTTCAGGAGCAGTGATTTTAATAATGCTTAAAGTCAAACAATAAAAGTGTAATATCCCTTTAAATTTCGTACCTGGGGGGTGTCTATAGTGTGCCTGTAAAGGGGCGCATGTTTCCTGTGTTTAGAACAGTCTGACAGCAAAATGACATTTTGAAGGAAAAAACTCATTTAAAACTACCCGCGGCTATTGCATTGCCGACAATACACATAGAAGTTCATTGATAAAAACGGCATGGGAATTCCCCAAAGGGGAACCCCGAACCAAAATTAAAAAAAAAAAATGACGTGGGGGTCCCCCTAAATTCCATACCAGGCCCTTCAGGTCTGGTATGGATATTAAGGGGAACCCCGGCCAAAATTAAAAAAAAAAAATGACGTGGGGTTCCCCCTAAATTCCATACCAGACCCTTCAGGTCTGGTATGAATTTTAAGGGGAACCCCGCGCCAAAAAAAAAAAAAAAAAACGGCGTGGGGTCCCCCCAAAAATCCATACCAGACCCTTATCCGAGCACGCAACCTGGCAGGCCGCAGGAAAAGAGGGGGGGACAAGAGTGCGGCCCCCCCTCCCTCCTGAACCGTACCAGGCCACATGCCCTCAACATTGGGAGGGTGCTTTGGGGTAGCCCCCCAAAACACCTTGTCCCCATGTTGATGAGGACAAGGGCCTCATCCCCACAACCCTGGCCGGTGGTTGTGGGGGTCTGCGGGCGGGGGGCTTATCGGAATCTGGAAGCCCCCTTTAACAAGGTGACCCCCAGATCCCGGCCCCCCCCCTGTGTGAAATGGTAAGGGGGTACATAAGTACCCCTACCATTTCACGAAAAAAGTGTCAAAAATGTTAAAAATGACAAGAGACAGTTTTTGACAATTCCTTTATTTAAATGCTTCTTCTTTCTTCTATCTTCCTTCATCTTCTGGTTCTTCTGGCTCTTCTGGTTCTTCTGGTTCTTCCTCCGGCGTTCTCGTCCAGCATCTCCTCCGCGGCGTCTTCTGTCTTCTTCTCCTCGGGCCGCTCCGCACCCATGGCATGGGGGGGAGGCTCCCGCTCTTCTCTTCTTCTCTTCTTCTTTTCTTCTTTTCTTCTTTTCTTCTCTTCTTCTCTTCTTCTTCATTTTCTTCTCCGGGCCGCTCCGCAATCCATGCTGGCATGGAGGGAGGCTCCCGCTGTGTGACGGCGCTCCTCGTCTGACAGTTCTTAAATAACGGGGGGCGGGGCCACCCGGTGACCCCGCCCCCCTGTGACGCACGGTGACTTGACGGGACTTCCCTGTGACGTCACGGGGAATGCCACAGGGAAGTCCCGTCAAGTCACCGTGCGTCAGAGGGGGGCGGGGTCACCGGGTGGCCCCGCCCCCCCGTTATTTAAGAACTGTCAGACGAGGAGCGCCGTCACACAGCGGGAGCCTCCCTCCATGCCAGCATGGATTGCGGAGCGGCCCGGAGAAGAAAATGAAGAAGAAGAGAAGAAGAGAAGAAAAGAAGAAAAGAAGAAGAGAAGAGCGGGAGCCTCCCCCCCATGCCATGGGTGCGGAGCGGCCCGAGGAGAAGAAGACAGAAGACGCCGCGGAGGAGATGCTGGACGAGAACGCCGGAGGAAGAACCAGAAGAACCAGAAGAGCCAGAAGAACCAGAAGATGAAGGAAGATAGAAGAAAGAAGAAGCATTTAAATAAAGGAATTGTCAAAAACTGTCTCTTGTCATTTTTAACATTTTTGACACTTTTTTCGTGAAATGGTAGGGGTAAGTACCCCCTTACCATTTCACACAGGGGGGGCCGGGATCTGGGGGTTCCCTTGTTAAAGGGGGCTTCCAGATTCCGATAAGCCCCCCGCCCGCAGACCCCCACAACCACCGGCCAGGGTTGTGGGGATGAGGCCCTTGTCCTCATCAACATGGGGACAAGGTGTTTTGGGGGGCTACCCCAAAGCACCCTCCCAATGTTGAGGGCATGTGGCCTGGTATGGTTCAGGAGGGAGGGGGGGCCGCACTCTTGTCCCCCCCTCTTTTCCTGCGGCCTGCCAGGTTGCGTGCTCGGATAAGGGTCTGGTATGGATTTTTGGGGGGACCCCACGCCGTTTTTTTTTTTTTTTTTTGGCGCGGGGTTCCCCTTAAAATCCATACCAGACCTGAAGGGTCTGGTATGGAATTTAGGGGGAACCCCACGTCATTTTTTTTTTTAAATTTTGGTCGGGGTTCCCCTTAATATCCATACCAGACCTGAAGGGCCTGGTATGGAATTTAGGGGGACCCCCACGTCATTTTTTTTTTTTAAGTTTGGTTCGGGGTTCCCCTTTGGGGAATTCCCATGCCGTTTTTATCAATGAACTTCTATGTGTATTGTCGGCAATGCAATAGCCGCGGGTAGTTTTAAATGAGTTTTTTCCTTCAAAATGTCATTTTGCTGTCAGACTGTTCTAAACACAGGAAACATGCGCCCCTTTACAGGCACACTATAGACACCCCCCAGGTACGAAATTTAAAGGGATATTACACTTTTATTGATTGACTTTAAGTATTATTAAAATCACTGCTCCTGAAAAAACGGCCGTTTTTAAAACTTTTTTTTGCATTGATCCATGTCCCCTGGGGCAGGACCCAGGTCCCCAAACACTTTTTATGACAATAACTTGCATATTAGCCTTTAAAATTAGCACTTTTGATTTCTCCCATAGACTTTTAAAGGGTGTTCCGCGGCATTCGAATTTGCCGCGAACACCCCAAATTGTTCGCTGTTCGGTGAACTTGCGAACAGCCAATGTTCGAGTCGAACATGAGTTCGACTCGAACTCGAAGCTCATCCCTATTAAGGAGGAAATAGGGTTGGTTAAGCATAAAATATTATCTATATATTTAAGAGCTGGGTGACATGAGACCAATATTAGGTACCACATCCCATTTTAACAGTAAAAAAGAAGGAAAGGGCAAGTGGGACTTTTAAGGTACCAAGGATTGAATTAAACAATCAAATTACAAAAAATAAAAATTGTATTTAAACAATTCATTAAAATTGCAATAAACATTTACAAAGATCTCGTATTGATTCTTTTGACATATACAACCACTTCTTATTCTACATGTTTCGTACCTGTCCACTGGGCTGCCAATAGTGTAAGTAAGGAGGGGCTGGCCAAAGTATCACACATTATTTATGCAAACAATTCTCATGGAAGTGGAGAGGGTTACCTGTCCAAAACATCTACCCATTACCTCCCCCCACCATAACATTTTTAGAATGGGACACCAGAGGGGGTGAGAAATCAGATAAGTTGACTTTACACTTTTGTCTTAAATACTCATTTGAGTTTTATACTTATGTTGGCCAAGCATGTTTGTGTCAAATCTGCTTGCAATGTTATGTGCAGACATAGTAATTTATTTTTCCTTTTTTTTTAATCCACAGATTCCTTCCAACCCACAGCAATGGCAGAACGTTGCAGCCCAGTTCCATCATCAGTGGACTTTTCCCAACTATTGATGGAAAACATGTCCGGATTGTCCCACCACCCAATTCTGGCTCATATTATTTCAATTATAAAGGCTTTTGCAGCATAGTCCTGCTAGCTGTAGTGTCTGCCACATATGAGTTCTTGTTTCTTGATGTTGGGAAGAATGGCCACAACTTTGATGGAGGAGACATTATGCAGAGTTCTACAAGCGGCTCCAAAATAGCACCTTAAACTTGCCATCTGCTGAGAAGAATGTTGAGGACCTCAATTTTGTTTTTGTTGCAGATGAGGTCTTTGCTCTGGGGAAACATCTTATGAAGCTGTTTCCTATGGGGAACCTCCCCCCAGAGCAGAGAATATTTAATTACAGGCTCTCTCATGCCAGAAGGGTGATTGAAAATGCCTTTGGCATCCTCTCCAGTCGGTTCAGGCTGTTTTTAGTGGCAGGCCCAGCTGAAGAGGCTGCAACTCGGCCATCTGTGGACGTGATGATGGCTCTAGAAACTGGCTGTGCTGGATTGCCCTCCCAAAATGCCAGAGATATACGTCAAAAATACCTTGATTATTTTGTGGGTAGAGGGGTAATGTCTTGGCATCAAATTGGAGCTGATCCTGAGTATTTTTTTTTTTTAGATCATGAACTCATATTTCCTTTGAACTACTGTTGTCTGTGTTTCTTATCTGTATAATGTGTTCTCAAATGGCCTTTATTTTGGCCACTTGCTACAATAGTGTAAATGTACCTTATTTGCTACATGAGGTGGCAATCTCTTCATCAGCTAACTATTATGGTGTGCTGTGGGTCTGCTACACATACACAATGGGGGCTATTTACAAAAGGCAAATCCACTTTGCACTGTACAGTAGGTGACCGCGATATTGTGTCAATCTCGCCGCACTTCTCGGCGAGATTTGACACCTACGAGCCCCGTCGCAGGGGCCAGCGCCGAGATGGCTCACTCATCGCGAAAGGAAAACTTTGTTTTCCTTCCGCGATGAGTGACAGGCAGTGCTAACAGCTGTCTGGTATGAATCCTGAGGCGGGAACACCGCGCCAAATTTTAAATGAAAAAACCGGCGTGGGTTCCCCCCTCGGAGGCATACCAGGCCCTTAGGTCTGGCATGGATTGCAAGGGGAACCCCCTATGCCGAAAGATCGGCGTGGGGGTCCCCCCCAAATCCATACCAGACCCTTATCCGAGCATGCAGCCCGGCCGGCCAGGAAAGGGGGTGGGGACGAGCGAGTGGCCCCCCCCTCCTGAGCCGTACCAGGCCGCATGCCCTCAACATGGGGGGGTGGGTGCCTTGGGGGAGGGGGGCGCCCTGCGGCCCCCCCACCCCAAAGCACCTTGTCCCCATGTTGATGAGGACAAGGGCCTCTTCCCGACAACCCTGGCCGTTGGTTGTCGGGGTCTGCGGGCGGGGGGCTTATCGGAATCCGGGAGCCCCCCTTAATAAGGGGGCCCCCAGATCCCGGCCCCCCACCCTGTGTGAATGAGTTTGGGGTACATGGTACCCCTACCCATTCACCTAGGGAAAAGTGTCAATATAAAAAACACACAGTACACAGGTTTTAAGAGTAGTTTATTAGTCAGCTCCGGGGGTCTTCTTCCGACTTCGGGGGGTCCCCTTCCGACTTCTCCCGGTGTTCGGCCTCTTCTCCCGGGCCCCACCGCTATCTTCTTCCAGCTCTGTTGCCAGCGAGGGGCCCGGTCTGCTGCCGCTGTCTTGTCGCCGCTGTCTCGCCGCCGCTGTCTCGCCGCCGCTGTCTTGCCGCTTCTTCTTTTCTTCTTCCCCGATGTTGACATGACGCTCTCTCCGACTCGAATGCTGTGTGCGAGCTGCGGAGCCATTTATATAGGCGGTAACCCCGCCCCCTTACGACGTCATGGTCCCAGCATGCGCAGGGACTCTGGGGTCACGCCCCCTTATGACGCCAGAGTCCCTGCGCATGCTGGGACCATGACGTCGTAAGGGGGCGGGGTTACCGCCTATATAAATGGCTCCGCAGCTCGCACACAGCATTCGAGTCGGAGAGAGCGTCGTGTCAACATCGGGGAAGAAGAAAAGAAGAGAAGAAGCGGCAAGACAGCGGCGGCGAGACAGCGGCGACAAGACAGCGGCAGCAGACCGGGCCCCTCGCTGGCAATAGAGCTGGAAGAAGATAGCGGTGGGGCCCGGGAGAAGAGGCCGAACACCGGGAGAAGTCGGAAGGGGACCCCCCGAAGTCGGAAGAAGACCCCCGGAGCTGACTAATAAATTACTCTTAAAACCTGTGTACTGTGTGTTTTTTATATTGACACTTTTCCCTAGGTGAATGGGTAGGGGTACCATGTACCCCAAACTCATTCACACAGGGTGGGGGGCCGGGATCTGGGGGCCCCCTTATTAAGGGGGGCTCCCAGATTCCGATAAGCCCCCCGCCCGCAGACCCCGACAACCAACGGCCAGGGTTGTCGGGAAGAGGCCCTTGTCCTCATCAACATGGGGACAAGGTGCTTTGGGGTGGGGGGGCCGCAGGGCGCCCCCCTCCCCCAAGGCACCCACCCCCCCATGTTGAGGGCATGCGGCCTGGTACGGCTCAGGAGGGGGGGCCGCTCGCTCGTCCCCACCCCCTTTCCTGGCCGGCCGGGCTGCATGCTCGGATAAGGGTCTGGTATGGATTTGGGGGGGACCCCCATGCCGATTTTTCGGCATAGGGGGTTCCCCTTGCAATCCATGCCAGACCTAAGGGCCTGGTATGCCTCCGAGGGGGGAGCCCACGCCGGTTTTTTCATTTAAAATTTGGCGCGGTGTTCCCGCCTCAGGATTCATACCAGACAGCTGTCAGCACTGCCTGTCACTCATCGCGGAAGGAAAACAAAGTTTTCCTTTCCCGATGAGCGAGCCAGCGCGACATTCACAGTACCCTGTCGCCGAGAACCAGCGCGATGGTATCGCGCTGGAAACACAATCTCGCGGTCAGGTACTGTAAGTGCACTTGGAAGTGCAGTCGCTCTAAATCTAAGGGGTAGATCTGAAATGAGTGGAAGCTCTGCTGATTTTATCATCCAATCATGTGCAAGCTAAAATGCTGTTTTTTATTTTCCTTGCATGCCCCCCTCGGATCTGCAGCGACTTTACTTCCAAGTGTACTTTCAGTGCACTTTCAAGTGCACTTGCAGTGCAAAGTGGATTTTCCTTTAGTAAATAACCCCCAATCTTTTTGTTCTTAATGGATCTAATGCATGAATTTCAAAAACATTATGGCTTTTCAACTCCTATAATTTTTTGTAGGCCAAAAATTTTCCAGAGTTGGCCACATTTAAGAGCACATTGTCACTGTAACTACAACAACTTAACAAATACACTGGTATTACACATTGAAAGCCACACATTGTTTATGAAAAAAACATTTTACTGAAAGCACATTCACATGTGTGTTTTAAGGTTTTAAAACAAACCAACATCTTGATGTATAACATTTATGTTTGCCATTATTTTGCCTTTTTTGTGGCTAAACAGGCATGTTTGAAAACATAGAATACACATCCCCAACTCAGGAACTTACAAAGTTCGATTTTGGTAAAGTGAAGGCTAGGGATGAGCCGAACACCCCCTTGTTCGGTTCGCACCAGAACATGCGAACAGGAAAAAAGTTCGTTCGAACATGCGAACACCGTTAAAGTCTATGGGACACGAACATGAATAATCAAAAGTGCTCATTTTAAAGGCTTATATGCAAGTTATTGTCATAAAAAGTGTTTGGGGACCTGGGTCCTGCCCCAGGGGACATGGATCAATGCAAAAAAAAGTTTTAAAAACGGCCGTTTTTTCAGGAGCAGTGATTTTAATAATGCTTAAAGTCAAACAATAAAAGTGTAATATTCCTTTAAATTTCGTACCTGGGGGGTGTCTATAGTATGCCTGTAAAGGGGCGCATGTTTCCTGTGTTTAGAACAGTCTGACAGCAAAATGACATTTTGAAGGAAAAAACTCATTTAAAACTACCCGCGGCTATTGCCGACAATACACATAGAAGTTCATTGATAAAAATGGCATGGGAATTCCCCAAAGGGGAACCCCGAACCAAAATTAAAAAAAAAAAATGACGTGGGAGTCCTCCTAAATTCCATACCAGGCCCTTCAGGTCTGGTATGGATATTAAGGGGAACCCCGGCCAAAATTTAAAAAAAAAAATGACGTGGGGTTCCCCCTAAATTCCATACCAGACCCTTCAGGTCTGGTATGGATTTTAAGGGGAACCCCGCGCCAAAAAAAAAAAAAAAAAACGGCGTGGGGTCCCCCCAAAAATCCATACCAGACCCTTATCCGAGCACGCAACCTGGCAGGCCGCAGGAAAAGAGGGGGGGACGAGAGTGCGGCCCCCCCTCCCTCCTGAACCGTACCAGGCCACATGCCCTCAACATTGGGAGGGTGCTTTGGGGTAGCCCCCCAAAACACCTTGTCCCCATGTTGATGAGGACAAGGGCCTCATCCCCACAACCCTGGCCGGTGGTTGTGGGGGTCTGCGGGCAGGGGGCTTATCGGAATCTGGAAGCCCCCTTTAACAAGGTGACCCCCAGATCCCGGCCCCCCCCTGTGTGAAATGGTAAGGGGGTACATAAGTACCCCTACCATTTCACGAAAAAAGTGTCAAAAATGTTAAAAATGACAAGAGACAGTTTTTGACAATTCCTTTATTTAAATGCTTCTTCTATCGTCCTTCATCTTCTGGTTCTTCTGGTTCTTCTGGTTCTTCTGGCTCTTCCTCCGGCGTTCTCGTCCAGCATCTCCTCCGCGGCGTCTTCTGTCTTCTTCTCCTCGGGCCGCTCCGCACCCATGGCATGGGGGGGAGGCTCCCGCTCTTCTCTTCTTCTCTTCTTCTCTTCTTCTCTTCTTCTCCGGGCCGCTCCGCAATCCATGGTGGCATGGAGGGAGGCTCCCGCTGTGTGACGGCGCTCCTCGTCTGACAGTTCTTAAATAACGGGGGGGGCGGGGCCTCCTGGTGACCCCGCCCCCCTCTGACGCACGGTGACTTGACGGGACTTCCCTGTGGCATTCCCCGTGACGTCACAGGGAAGTCCCGTCAAGTCACCGTGCGTCAGAGGGGGGCGGGGTCACCGGGTGGCCCCGCCCCCCGTTATTTAAGAACTGTCAGACGAGGAGCGCCGTCACACAGCGGGAGCCTCCCTCCATGCCAGCATGGATTGCGGAGCGGCCCGGAGAAGAAGAGAAGAAGAGAAGAAGAGAAGAAGAGAAGAGCGGGAGCCTCCCCCCCATGCCATGGGTGCGGAGCGGCCCGAGGAGAAGAAGACAGAAGACGCCGCGGAGGAGATGCTGGACGAGAACGCCGGAGGAAGAGCCAGAAGAACCAGAAGAGCCAGAAGAACCAGAAGATGAAGGACGATAGAAGAAGCATTTAAATAAAGGAATTGTCAAAAACTCTCTTGTCATTTTTAACATTTTTGACACTTTTTTCGTGAAATGGTAGGGGTACTTATGTACCCCCTTACCATTTCACACAGGGGGGGGGGCGGGATCTGGGGGTCACCTTGTTAAAGGGGGCTTCCAGATTCCGATAAGCCCCCCGCCCGCAGACCCCCACAACCACCGGCCAGGGTTGTGGGGATGAGGCCCTTGTCCTCATCAACATGGGGACAAGGTGTTTTGGGGGGCTACCCCAAAGCACCCTCCCAATGTTGAGGGCATGTGGCCTGGTACGGTTCAGGAGGGGGGGGGGCCGCACTCTCGTCCCCCCCTCTTTTCCTGCGGCCTGCCAGGTTGCGTGCTCGGATAAGGGTCTGGTATGGATTTTTGGGGGGACCCCACGCCGTTTTTTTTTTTTTTTTTGGCGCGGGGTTCCCCTTAAAATCCATACCAGACCTGAAGGGTCTGGTATGGAATTTAGGGGGAACCCCACGTCATTTTTTTTTTTAAATTTTGGCCGGGGTTCCCCTTAATATCCATACCAGACCTGAAGGGCCTGGTATGGAATTTAGGGGGACCCCCACGTCATTTTTTTTTTAAATTTTGGTTCGGGGTTCCCCTTTGGGGAATTCCCATGCCGTTTTTATCAATGAACTTCTATGTGTATTGTCGGCAATGCAATAGCCGCGGGTAGTTTTAAATGAGTTTTTTCCTTCAAAATGTCATTTTGCTGTCAGACTGTTCTAAACACAGGAAACATGCGCCCCTTTACAGGCACACTATAGACACCCCCCAGGTACGAAATTTAAAGGGATATTACACTTTTATTGATTGACTTTAAGCATTATTAAAATCACTGCTCCTGAAAAAACGGCCGTTTTTAAAACTTTTTTTTGCATTGATCCATGTCCCCTGGGGCAGGACCCAGGTCCCCAAACACTTTTTATGACAATAACTTGCATATTAGCCTTTAAAATTAGCACTTTTGATTTCTCCCATAGACTTTTAAAGGGTGTTCCGCGGCATTCGAATTTGCCGCGAACACCCCAAATTGTTCGCTGTTCGGTGAACTTGCGAACAGCCAATGTTCGAGTCGAACATGAGTTCGACTCGAACTCGAAGCTCATCCCTAGTGAAGGCCAAATAAAACATTAGTATCCCAAGAGTGTGTGGATGTTGCTTTCCTCAGATAGGGTGATCTCACCCCTCTCAAAGCCAAAATTTGAATCCACGTACACGTAGAAGCCACATTATTAAATGTCCCTTATGATCCCCTGCCAAAAATGTGTGTAGTTCCAAACATGTTATTTTAGAAACCACCAAAACACACAGTGTGTCAACGTGTGCTATCTCCCATCACGGGGTATCAATGGATGTGTTTGGGGGTGCAACCCCTTCCTCATAACTAAAGTAGGTAAGAGGTTGCACCCTCGAAACACGTCCATTGATACCCCATGATGGGAGCTTGCACATGTTGACATAAGGTGTTTTTGCGGCTTTAGCAAACTAGATGGAGGGAAAGACACACATTTTAGGCATGGGATCATGAGGAAAATAAGAATGTTAAGGCACAATTTGTGGGCAGTTACAAATGTTGGTTTTGCTATTCTTAACAACACAGAAAGATTACAATTCACATTACTTAGTCTAAGGGTCAGCTGGTCAGTGGTCAAGTGCGCCCTTAATCACTTCCTTTGCTCGATCTGGACTTGGACATCAAGAAGATCTTTCAATCGAATGGGTAATCAAGACACCATACACCATAATGGGTTATCAAGAGTACAACTGTATTGTTCACATACATTGGTTTTTATATCAATCATTGATTATACAACATATGGGGGTTGACATAAAGGAAAGGGGAAGGCTACATAGTTGGTCCTATCAGGTGAAGGCACATATGTTTCATAGAAAGGTTACTATTGACGTCAGAAACTTATATTTTGCCTAGAGATAACTTAAATTCTCAGAAGCTAAGCAATATGGAAATAACCTTTTAAGATACTCTCAGTCCTGGAACATTTGGCCACAGGCCCAAATGTGCTGTATAATAAACTAACTAGTTCCCGTATATCTATTTGAAAGGTTATCACCGCAGGTACTTTCCTGTTTTGCACCTGTGCCCACTAGCCTGCTAGTAGATTTCCATTTGACATTATAAAAGCCTTGCGATAGCATTTCATAGAGCATGAGTCAAAAGTTCAGACCCCTTTAACTAAGGTATACGGTGAACCAATGTGCAGCCATTTTCCTTACAGAAACAGGGCAGTGTTTCCCAACTCTCCTTCTCAAGATGCAAACCCAGGTCAGGTTTTCTATATTTGTTGAATTTGGACCTGGTGGTGCACCTAGAGGAGTGGAGTGGAGAAACACTGAGTTAGGCCACTAAACTTTCTCATTTAGAAGTTTGAAATACATGGTAAATATTAAAAGTGCAAAAAGGAGCCAACAAGTAGAACACAAAACTTCCAACCAGGCAAGAGGAAATTAGAATTTTGCAAGCATGTCTATATAATCACCGATTCTTCACTGGAAAGCAGTGGCAGCCTCCTTTATTTGCTCCAGATATTTCAAACGATGCAACATATCTGCACTCATTCAGCCAATTGTGCATCCTGGAAGATCATGACCTAGTAAGAAGACAAAAAAGTATTAAGGGAACAATGGTCAAGTGGCTGAGGCCCTACATAGTGAATTATGGTCAAGTTACTAGTCAAATTCAGAAAATACTTACCTACCCAGTCTACTGTTGCTTGCAACCTGCTTGCCCTTCAGACACCTACACTACTAGGAATGTACACACTGCAACTATTCAGTAATCTTGGCCCTGGTGCCTGGGTCTCCAAAACACAGGCACCTAGCAAAACTGGCAGCTCCTTCCACTTCTTCCTTCTCCATGTTAATGTTAAGGCACTACATACTTTGCTAATGTGTGGAGTGGGTGTTTTGTTTGTTCAGCTAAACACTCAACATGTATACACATTTGAAGCCAGATTCCAAGAATACTTGCTTGCACAAACAAGAGGGTCCCAAATACTTTCTTCCTCTTCGGGGTTGCTTTGGCCCTCAGTGTGACTTACGTCAGAGGATTTGAAGTCCACAATGGACAGGTCTGTGCTGGGTCCAGGAGTCAGATTCCATGCCTCCAAACCAACATCCTGGGTGAGCTGACTACACTCACTTTCCTCCAAAAAGAAACAATACACCATTCATTAAGCCACCCCTAGTCCCATCTGTTTCTAGCATCCATTTTGCTACATTAGTTGACCAACCTTGCACTTGGTCTGATGACAATGTTTGCTCCTGACTAGTGGACTCCACCATGCTGCACTGTGTTTTTTTTACAGTGAAATATGCATAGAAAAGTGAAGGTGATGTAATTTTACAGAGGGCAAACACTGGACAAATGCCACCATTGCAAAAGTCCTGCAGTTGCCCCCCACCCCTCTTGTCTCCTATGGGATAGGGGATATATGATGATCATTCTAGCAGACTCTGTGTGACTGTGATCCCCGGGGCCTCTCCTCTACCCATGTCTACACTGGCAAGGCTGCATTAATGGGCACTGATGAGCCAGGCAGCAACCAGAAAGTGTTCCTTACTCCTTAAGTTCTGTCCTAAGCTCATGGCCTTTGGCCCACCTAGAATTATTATTCTACACAATTTTTTTTATTGTGCATTAAAAAAAGAAAACAAATAAAATTAGACATGCTAACTGCCAATAGAACTTAACCCAAAAGTGCATTCTGTGCATCCAAAAATATAAAAAATATAACAAATCCAATCATTATTCAACCAAAAAATAAAATAATAATTAGTGTAAAAATAAAAAAAGAAAAAGAATTGCGCTAGGTGCGTAAATATGAATATATAAACAAATATTAATAAAAATAAAAAAAACTTTGAAGGATATCCTGCAGCTGAACACTATAACCCCGATATGAGGGCACAAAAATAGAAATATAAAAATATGAGTGCAGCGCTAGATAAATACCACGAATAATAAAATTGTGTATAATGACAATTATAGAATTGTACAATTATATATAATAGCAACAAGTGCAATTGTGCCAATTGAAAATCAATAAAGATGAGAATCAACTGCAAATAAAACTAATAATCTAAAAGTCCATAAAAAATGAATTAAATAGACAGTGCATAGCTGAAACACAAACCACAAAAATTGTGAAAAAATAGTTTGTGAATGAAGATATCCAGATGGGAAATATTCAATGGGAGACCCTGGGTCTGAACTTTCACCACCAGTGCTGGCCGTCACCTTAGAATAAACAGTGGAGGCTTATTAGAAAGCTTGCTATTGCCCTTGTTCAGGGGGGTCAATACAGGCTTAGTAGATCAATCAGGAGACACAGGAACACTGTTGGGATCTCTTTAACTTCCTTCCAAGATAGCCAGCCAGCATTAGTGAAGAGCACCTGAACGGCGCATTCCCAGGAGACTGTCTTTACAAACCCCTGCAAAGGGAAAGCCTTTTCCCTTGGTTACTCTATATGTTGATAATGACTAGAGCCTCCCTTTGCAGATTATCCCTCTCCACTTCCCTGAGAGTTATTTGCATAAATAATGTGTGATACTTTGACCAGCCCATCCTTACTTACTTACTTATTGGCAGCCCAGTGGACAGGTAAGAAGTGTCATAATCAAGAAATATGGATACACACTGTCCAAATTGCAGCACATTTTGACATTCATAAATAACAAATCAAGATAATAGGAGACAAAAACTTTCTACGTTACAATTTGAAGGTAATCAGGCAGGCCCTTGCACTACATGCTTTGGTGAATTCATCCAGAAATATGACCACAAAAGAGGGATAGTGTGCATGGGTTTTGTAAAGTCAGCAGATAGAGTATTTGTATTTGTTGACTTAGCATTTTTTTGGGGGGGGTTACAAATGAGTTTTGGCCCCAAAAAATGGCTTCTTGAACTCTGCCTGAATTGGAGGACAGCAATAACATTTGGACACATTTTGGGGGGTGTTTAGTGTAAGCACAAAAATGTAGCTGACAAAAAACATTAAGTTACTAGGGTAGGTGTGTATGGGCCCATGATAGCATGCTGGGGAGGTTAGTGAAGGAAAATATGCATGTAGGCCAAAAAAGGAGCAGGAAAAGCTTACAGCATTCATGAGGACAAAGAGGACATTCACAGCATAGTACAATAATGTTACTTATGGAATCGAGAAATTAATACAATACATTAGCAAACATTAAATACTTAGAATGTGATGTTAAAGGAAAAAGCTTACCCGAATATAGTCCTTCTGCAAGACTTGAATAATGGCTAAGCAGGTCTCTGGAATAATGAGTCCCAGAGCCTGGGGAGAGATCCCAGTGGTAAACTTGAGGTCCTGGAGACTTCTCCCCTTCACCAAGTACCGCAAGGTGGCTATGAGTCTTTGCACAGGATTAATGGCAAGCCTCTTTCATGTGTTCTGCTTCTTAATATAGGGGGTCAACAATGCCAAGAGTTGGTGAAAGCAGGGGTCGGTCATCTGGAGATAATTCTGAAAATCATCCGGATTATGTGTATACAAAACAAATAATGGTGCGCTTATTCTATAATAAACCTTCAAATTAATTAAAGGCAAAAATGAATAGTGCAAATACTAAATATTTAACATGTGAATCCATAAAAGTATGTTATATAAGTCCATGAATATACAAAAAATCCAGAAAAAAAAAAGCTCCAATATCACATACTGTCTCTTTAGGCTGAATGAGTTCTCCAATAGACCCATAACTGAACACAAAAGCCAGCAGCACATGTGAATGGAATCACAGATCTAGCAGAACCACTGCAGCAAGGAGTACTATTGGAGAAATTGTTCAGTTTAAAGAGAGCGTGTGTGATATTCGAACTGGCGTTAAAACAAGGCTTGATTAGACCCAGGTGGGTCTTTTTTTGAAGTGAGCGGCTAATTCACTTTAAGGTGGTAGTGGTGACTACAACTTGTATTCAAGCATGTATTGGAATTTAACTTTTCAGTGAGAGGGACTTTTTTCTCACTTTCTTTGAACTATTTATTTTTTTGATTTTTTTTCTGGATGTTTTGTATATTCATGGACTTCTATAATGCACTTTTATGGGTTCACATCTTAAATATTTAGTATTTGCACTATTAATTTTTGCCTTTAATCAATTTGAAGGTCAATTACTGAATAAGCGCACCATTATTTGCTTTGTATATTCTTATGAGTGTGAGGTCACTGTAAAATGGTAGCAGCTGAGCCTAGTTAATTATTCACAGCAATTTGGTTCACATAGCAGTGCACAAGGTACATATATATATATATATATATATATATATATATATATATATATATATATATATATATACAGTGGGGACGGAAAGTATTCAGACCCCCTTAAATTTTTCACTCTTTGTTATATTGCAGCCATTTGCTAAAATCATTTAAGTTCATTTTTTTCCTCATTAATGTACACACAGCACCCAATATTGACAGAAAAACACAGAATTGTTGCCGTTTTTGCAGATTTATTAAAAAAGAAAAACTGAAATATCACATGGTCCTAAGTATTAAGACCCTTTGCTCAGTATTTAGTAGAAGCACCCTATTGATCCAATACAGCCATGAGTCTTTTTGGGAAAGATGCAACAAGTTTTTCACACCTGGATTTGGGGATCCTCTGCCATTCCTCCTTGCAGATCCTCTTCAGTTCTGTCAAGTTGGATGGTAAATGTTGGTGGACAGCCATTTTTAGGTCTCTCCAGAGATGTTCAATTGGGTTTAAGTCAGGGCTCTGGCTGGGCCATTCAAGAACAGTCACGGAGTTGTTGTGAAGCCACTCCTTCATTATTTTAGCTGTGTGCTTAGGGTCATTGTCTTGTTGGGAGGTAAATCTTTGGCCCATTCTGAGATCCTGAGCACTCTGGAGAAGGTTTTCATCCAGGATATCCCTGTACTTGGCCACATTCATCTTTCCCTCAATTGCAACCAGTCGTCCTGTCCCTGCAGCTGAAAAACTCCCCCACAGCATGAGGCTGCCACCACCATGCTTCACTGTTGGGACTGTATTGGACAGGTGATGAGCAGTGCCTGGTTTTCTCCACACATACTTCTTAGAATTAAGGCCAAAAAGCTCTATCTTGGTCTCATCAGACCAGAGAACCTTATTTCTCACCATCTTGGAGTCCTTCGGGTGTTTTTTAGCAAACTCCATGCAGGTTTTCATGTGTCTTGCACTGAGGAGAGGCTTCCGTCGGGATACTCTGCCATAAAGCCCCGACTGGTGGAGGGCTGCACTGATGGTTGACTTTCTACAACTTTCTCCCATCTCCCAACTGCATCTCTGGAGCTCAGCCACAGTGATCTTTGGGTTCTTCTTTACCTTTCTCACCAAGGCTTTTTTCTCCCGATAGCTCAGTTTGGCCGGACGGCCAGCTCTAGGAGGGGTTCCGGTTGTCCCAAACGTCTTCCATTTAAGGATTATGGAGGCCACTGTGCTCTTAGGAACCTTAAGTGCAGTAGAAAATTTTTGTAACCTTGGCCAGATCTGTGCCTTGCCACAATTCTGTCTCTGAGCTCTTCAGGCAGTTCCTTTGACCTCATGATGCTCATTTGCTCTGACATGCACTGTGAGCTGTAAGGTTTTATATAGACAGGTGTGTGGCTTTCCTAATCAAGTCCAATCAGTATAATCAAACACAGCTGGACTCAAATGAAGGTGTAGAACCATCTCAAGGACAGTGTTGCCAACCTACCAGAATAAAATTCACTGACACAACACCCACATTTTACTGGCAAAACCAAATTTTTACTGGCATTTCCAAAACGTACAAAAATTACATTTTTGATGCAAATTTTAGTATTTATGCTACAAACAGATACAACAAACAACCAATGTAATATAGAGGAGATTTCAAGATAAAATATTCTTTTATTTTTGAATTAGTAAGAGTGTTAGAGCGGGTTAATATAACCCATATTTTTGTTACCTGGCTGCAGCGGGTATAGAAAAGAATCACCACCCCTTAAAAAAAAAAAAAAAAGCCTGAAATGAAGACAGATGCAGTTTTAGCCAGCTGCATTTACTCAGTGCAACTTAAAATCCAAGTGAAAAATAAAAAAAAATCCCACTTACATCAGCATCCAATCCATCCTTGCATCAAAGTACTCACATCATTGTCCCTGTATGCGTCCTCTTTACATTAGAGTCCCCACTCATCCCTTACATTAAAGTTTCCTCTTACATCAAGTATTCCCCCAGTACTATCCCCTCTTACATTGGCTGTCAGTGGGAAAACCCCAGTAACATCCCCTTACATTGGCTGTCAGTGGGAAAACCCCAGTAACATCCCCTTACATTGGCTGTCAGTGGGAAAACACCAGTAACATCCCCTTACATTGGCTGTCAGTGGGAAAACACCAGTAACATCCCCTTACATTGGCTGTCAGTGGGAAAACCCCAGTAACATCCCCTTACATTGGCTGTCAGTGGGAAAACCCCAGTAACATCCCCTTACATTGGCTGTCAGTGGGAAAACACCAGTAACATCCCCTTACATTGGCTGTCAGTGGGAAAACCCCAGTAACATCCCCTTACATTGGCTGTCAGTGGGAAAACCCCAGTAACATCCCCTCTGGAATCAAGTTCTCTTTTGGTGATAGAAGTAAATAGGACAAAAATAGAGAATAACTCCCCCTAAGGCTAGATTCACGCCTATGCATTTTTAGTGCTTTTTGCATTCTTCACTACAGTCCATTTACCGTGGTTTCTTAAGGAACATATTCTGTAGTGCAAATCTGAAAAAATGCACTAAAAATACATAGGTGTGAATCCAGCCTAACTGTCACAAACAGCAATAAAAACAATGGAACAGGTGTCCCCATGTGAAGGTTTGGCTTCACCTCCAGTTCCACTGACAACTGCTATTTAGTAAATATGTAATTTTGTCCCTTTGACAACAATACAAGTGTAAATTTTCCTAACAGTGACGAACAGCTTCCAAAAACTGAAGCAAAATTACTTTTTTTGGTAAAGACACATTTAGCAGCTTTTGTGGAGACAGTTATCCCCCATCATTTTCACAACAGTAATCCATGTGAGAAAATAATTTAAATGTAACAGAACAGAACATTCCTGTCTAAAATGTGTTGTACAATTACATCAGAAAGGAATCAAATTTTTCTGTAGTCATTCCTCTTCCTCCACCACCACCACCAGATCATCTTTGTCCTTGCCAGCAGCAGAAGACACACACAGTTGCTTAGGTTTACGTTTTGATAAAGTTTCAACCTTGTGGTCATACATTGTGACGTCAATCTTTTCGATCGTGTTCTGAGTAATCTTTCCTGGGCCACTCTTTACTGACAGCAGTCCTTCCAAAATTGGAGTGGAAAGTTTATTCCTATGATCAGTTTTCACTAACTTTACAGAAGAGAACACACATTCTACCTCAGCTGTCCCATGGGGAAGGGAAAGCATATTTTTTGCAAATTTAACCAGATGTGGGAATTTAGGTACTTTCAGATTGTCCGGATCGATACTGCAGCTTTGTCCTACCATGTGCCAAAAAGAATCATAAGTGTGAGTCTCAGGATCACTAAAATCTGTCACTTGATATTCTATAAATTCAGTATGCAGTGCGTCAAATTCAGATGGGGGAACAATTTGAGGAAAATGCTTGGCAAGTTCTAAAATGTCCCCAGAATTTGCAGTAGACCTGTTTAAAGGTTTTAGTAAAGCCAACAGCTAAATAATTCGGTTTCCAATAGGCATTCATTTTTTAATTTCAGTTACAGCTCTTGTGTAAAAGGTCGTTACTTGCACCATGAACTGATGAACAGCTGACAAATCATTTACTGTAGACAAATGTTCTTTTGTTTGGTATCCAATAAAAATGGCATCTGTCGATTTGAAGTTTGCACTATTAGTGTGGTAAAATCGAATCAGTGCATCATTTTGAATGGAAACCAACAGGTCTGGCCTGATAAAGTAGCCCATGAGACTTTTCAGCAGTTGGCAATACTTGAAGTACAAGTCAGGTAACATAGGTGAATTGCTCTGGAAAATGTTATTGAACTGTGTGAAATTTGGCAAAACTGCTTGAAGAAACATAAAGTAGCACTTAGTGATAGGATCCTGTAGCTTAATGCTTATTCTGCCAACAGTTACCAAGCGATCTGAATCATCACTTGACTGAAAATAACTTAACAGAGCATCATATTGATTCAGAATGCGGTTGACACAATCAAGCATTGAAAGCCATCTAGTAGAACAAAGTTACAGAATCTTTAGACAATCTGCATCTACAAATTCCTGAAAGTCATGATACAACTGTAAATGTTTACAACTATGTGCAAAGTGGCTATGTATGTCTCTGCAAAGTTGCTCAATAGTTTTTGGTATGGCTTTACAGGCATCTGCAGCACACAAGGCAGCAACATGGCAGGTACGATGAATGTGAAAAATATAAGGCTGCTCTACTTTGAAGCAGGAAAGTAAAGAGTTTCTAGGACCAACCATTACACTTGCACCATCTGTACCAAGAGCCATTACATTTCTTAGGGGTATACCATCTTCCAGAAAAGATTGTTTAATCTTCTCAAAAATTGCATCAGCAGTTGCTTCAGTGAGATCAAGAAGGCGGTAGAACTGGTATTTGGTTCTACCAGCTTCTTCATCAAAATAAATGACAACCATAGCTAATTTTTTGCTTGTTGATATGTCAGTAGTTTCATCAATCAGTAAGAAAAAGTGACAATATGTAAGCCTTTTGCACAACTCTTCTTTGAGACACTTGCCAATGACATTCTTAACCAACATGGAACCTTTAGTTCGCTTACAATTGATGGATTTTGTGATTTTGGAGTCTGGAAACCAGTCAGTAATATTATGGGTAAGATCATCTAACAGGCTTAATGCTAAATTTTTTTGTGCAATAAAATTTACCATTTGTAGCTCACTTTCAAAAGTCCTTTTCTTATGAGCCAACACTACTGGATCTGGTAGTGTTTTCTTAGCAAAACTAACAATGCCAGTACTGGCTTGCCTAGCTCCAGCAATAGCCTTGTGTTTTGAACTTGTGCAATGACTGCGTACATCACGAACACCACCATATCCAATTCTGAAGACTTTTTTGCACCACAAACACTTTGCATTTTGTTTTGATTCAGCATCTGCTCTTAACCAGAATTTGAACTCAACGTCTGTCAGCCAAGCAGCAACAAAAGAACAAAGCATAACTTTGTGAGGTTTTTTTGCACAAGGTCGTGGTGCCTCTTCCATCATGTCTAAAGTGGAACTGCAGAGTACAGACAGTGCAACCTACGGCAAACTCAAGCCCTGTAATGTGTTGTATTACAAGGTCACAGTGCAAACTTTATTTGACCAAATCTTAAAAGAATGTGCCATGAACTAATAGAAAACTGCCTTGTGTGCTGCAGATGCCTGCCTGAGAAAAAAAACAATAGCTATGAAAACTGATCACAGGAACTTATTGAAAGTTTAACACTGAGAGGCATCACATGTGAAGTTCTGCAGGTGGATGTCTACAAAAAAACAAAAACAAAAGAAATAATGTAGTCTATCTTGCCCATTTTCCTTATAATGTGTGTGGTGCTAGTATAATACAAAAACACTTACAGTTTAGTAGCTCATTTTCTCTAATCTCGTGGTGGTGGTGGTGGTGGTGGTGTTGGCTGTAGAGCCATACAGCTGGCTATCTTCTCAATAAGTTGATTTCTGTAGGAGGAAAAAACGTCAAAATCAAAATTGATCTGAGTGTAAGGAAAAACAAAAAAAAAAAAAGCCAAGTCCAGGAAAATCTACCAATATAAAAATAAACAGGAGGGAGGAAACCGAAAAGGAGAAAACAGCTAAGTGATTAAAAACCCCCACCAGAAATTAAGCTGTGTACTTACCGTAATCTGTAGCTGTGGTGTTTGCAGGCAGCCCTTTCCCCAGGGGAGTAACTTGATCGGAGCAGGCTGGAATGAGCAGGCTGGTCCAAGAAGGAAAGTCTGGTAAAATCTACCTATATAAAAAAACAGGAGAGAGGAAACCTAAAATGAGAAAACAGCCAAGAGATTAAAACCCTCCACACACACACAAATGAAGTTGTGTATTTACCGTAATCTGTAGCTGTGGTATTTGCAGGCAACCCTTTTCCCAGGGCAGTAAAACTTGGTCCAAGGCGGCTGGAAGGAGCAGGCTGGTCCAAGGCGGCTGAAAGAAGCAGGCTGGTCCAAGGCGGCTGGAAGGAGCAGGCTGGTCCAAAAAGGCTGGAAGGAGCAGGCTGGTCCAAAAAGGCTGGAAAGAGCAGGCTGGTCCAAAAAGGCTGGAAGGAGCAGGCTGGTCCTATGTGGCTGGAAGGAGCAAACTGGTCCAAGAAAAAAAGTTTGGTAAAATTACCTATATCAAAAAACAGGACAGAGGAAACCGAAAATGAGAAAAACAGCTAAGTGAATAAACCCCCCCCCCCACACACAAATGAAGTTGTGTATTTACCGTAATCTGTAGCTGTGGTATTTGCAGGCAACCCTTTCCCCAGGGCAGTAAAACTTGGTCCAAGGTGGCTGGAAGGAGCAGGCTGGTCCAAGGCGGCTGGAAGGAGCAGGCTGGTCCAAGGCGGCTGGAAGGAGCAGGCTGGTCCAAGGTGGCTGGAAGGAGCAGGCTGGTCACAGTGGGGAGAAGAGGAAAATCTACATGAAACAGGCTGTCCCCAACGCAGACCACAAAGAGACTGCTTCCCCCCCCAGTCCCAGTGCTCCATGGCTGCCCAACCCAATTTTCTTAACCCTCCACCCCAGGGTCCCCCAGGCCCCAGCTAGCAACAAAATTTACTAGTACTGCAACAAGCATTAACATGCATCTTCCACAGTCTACTCACTGAGTGCACTGTGGAGGGAGCAAGGCAGCACAGCACTCACAGGGTCATGGCCAACACTGGGGGGCTTTGTCTGGGCCAGCCCCGAGCCAGTCTGCAGTCTGCACAACAAGTGCACATTATGATTATGAATAATGCTGTTTGCTTGATCTTCACAGTCACACTCACAGTCATTCACTGACTCTGTCGGTTGGTCCTCCTCCCTCCCTTCTGCAAGTTACATTGCAGGCAGCCTGCCCCACAGACTCAGTCCACACACTGACACAGTTAGTCACTCACAGACCGAGTGGAGTACTTTTCTGCTAATTCTCAATATATGGGGAATGGGATACTCATACTGAATACTGAACAAAACTTACAGGGGACATTTATCAACTTTGACCACCAAATTCAGTTCACCAATGTGAAAAGAGCTGAGCATTGCAATTATCACTCTGTATTTTAGCAATAATTAGTATTAGTAAGTATATTATCATCATTGGGCTGGCAGTGGCAATTAGTATTTTTTTAAATAATATGTTCAGCCTCAAATAGACTAAAGGGCATATAAAAGACCAGCAGGCCAGGTGCAGCGCTGTGAAAGGGACTGACTGACTGACTGTGTTTGTGAGACAGACTACAAGGACTGCGTTAACTTGGGATTGGATAGTGAAGGAGCAGTAGCACTTGTTCCTAGCTGCAATCAGCAAGCTCTCCTTAGTAGAGTAAAGGTATCACTGGCTTTTAATGCTACCCCTCTATCCCCAGTTCTGTCTAACATCCATCAAAGTAACTGTAGTGCTCACTATAAAGGAACAGCTAGTTGTATTTGACCCTCCAAGCTTGTCTAGGTTTAAACAGTTACTTAGTTGCCCCAAAGCACTTACTAACACATCAGTAGTGGCCAACTGATTGGCTTCCACATTGCTTTAATTTTTAGAGAGTGTTAGGACACAAGACACCTTTGAGGTCACAGCAAAAAAAATATATTTCCAGTGAGGTTCCAGATACCTTTGTCAAAGTTCCCCCCTAGTATTCCTTTGTCAAGGACAGTTCCACTCCCTGTGGAAAGACAACATCCAGTGGGGAAGTGTATCCCTAGGTGCCAGACTCTTGCCTAGTCTCCTCCTTCAAAAGGTCACAGCCAAATATTTATGTCCTCTCCCAGGTAGCACCACTAGCAATAAACTTCCTGATGACTGGCCCCGTGGAACCAATATATTCATAACCAGCATTATTGGGTTCTTGTGCTCTAAAGCCAGCCAGGGACACTCCCCATCGACAGACAAAGGCAAATGATAAGCTGGGCTTAGGAGAGAACACGTGAATATGGAACTATCAATCTCAGCTTAGGCTGATTACAGCCAATCAACACAAAATTTAAATAACTAAGATAAATCAGAGACAACCCCCAAATATCCCCAGAAGGAAAAATAAGGGAATGGACTGCATACTACACCCTTAACTTTTTTTATCTCTAAGGGTGCTGTGTTACCAATAATATATTCCTTTTATATGCTTCAAATCACATTGTGTGAATATGTGATACTCCGTCCACGCCACACTGCCCCACACCGACCCCCAGTCACTCCCGAGTCCCCACACCGACTTCGCTGAGTTCACTTCCCCCCAGGCCCCCAGCTCAAGCTAGTTGGCCTGGCATGGCAGAATGGCGCCCTCTCTCACGGCCCTGGGTCTCTGGGTGGCTTAGTTTTGGAACTGTGGAAATACTGGAAAGCATTCTGGCAATGCAGACTTCACTGGAGAGTGGCAACAGGCTGCATGCAGGCAGCTCAGCTATCAGACAGTCAGAGACTGACAGAGACAGACACAGACACTCACCACTGTCGAGACACACCAGGCACGGTGACGGCGGGCAGGCAGCAGCCAGCAGGGCAGGCTCAGGCTGGCCTCAGGCCTGGGCTCAGTCAGACGGGCAGGCAGCACAGGAGTGATGGTTCGTCCACTCCGTGTGTCTCCTCCGGGCGGCTCCAAGTCGTCGGGTGGAGAATAGTAGTCCATGTCCGTGACGGTGTGGTGACCGACTGTTCCATGCACCACGTGACGTCCCTTACCCGACCCCGTCCCGCCGCCGCTCAGGTCTTTCTCCACTTAAAGCCAGCGCTTAAATCATTGGCTCTGGCTGCGGCTGGGGTGGGGCTGGGGTGGGCTCAGGCTGGCTGTTGCTGGGCAGAGCAGAGAGGAGACTCAGCGGCAGCTTAAGAAGATTGGATTTTCTCTGGGATTTCTAGAATTGCGCAGTTCTGACCCGAGCCAATCGCCGCCATTTTTACAGGCACTTTTCCCTTACTATGGGCTTTCACGGGCGCCGGAAAAATGCCTTGTTTTTATGGGCTGCCCGTAAATCTACGGGCAGTTGGCAAAACTGCTCAAGGATGATCAGAAGAAATGGACAGCACCTGAGTTAAATATATGAGAGTCACAGCAAAGGGTCTGAATATTTAGGACCATGTGATATTTCAGTTTTTCTTTTTTAATAAATCTGCAAAAATGTCAACAATTCTGTGTTTTTCTGTCAATATGGGGTGCTGTGTGTACAGTAATGAGGAAAAAATGAACTTAAATGATTTTAGCAAATGGCTGCAATATAACAAAGAGTGAAATACTTTCTGTCCCCACTGTATATGTTATTTGTGTGAGTTCATATATTAGTATTAGATATTTGCCCTCTGGATCTGCATGAAGTTCTAGTAGGTTGAAGGCAACTGAATTTTTAACAGCTATGCCGACTTCTCTTTGTTTCATAGGTGCTGAGGCCAGGAAGATGTGAGGGAATAGAGTATGCTTGAGCGTTGGAGTGCTGGATGCTTGGAAGTAGGATTCCTGAAAGCATAAAATATCAGCTCTTAGTTTAGGGCTTCCTTCAATAGTGCTGATCGTTTAACGGGGTGGTTTAACCCGTTGACATTAAAAGAAACAAACCTAATGTGTATTAAAGGGGGGGGTGATTGAACAGTACCTCAGATGACTTGTATTTGATTTGGGATGGTTCAAATCCAGGCCAGAAGGAGCAAGAGGGGATGTCCAGCAGGGCGAGTAGATTAGATTCGAGCTGTTAGTAAGGAGAAAGTACTCTGCAGCCTTTAGGTTGGACCTTGAACAGTTAGAGCAAGAATAAAAGAAAAAGTCAACATATAGAAGCTCTAAACAAAAAATACGGTAGTTGCATAAAAAGGGGGATCCCAACAGGAATCTGTTAGCAGTAATACTGCGCATTATAACTGGGGGTGAATTAGTGGGCTGTAAGCTCCTAAGCGCCACAGGGTTTTTGGTGCACTTGTTGCAGGGTGAGCCTGAAATGATTATGTGTTGTATTTTTTGTTGCACCGTTTGTGAGATACCGGCTTCCAGTTCTGCTGGGTGTCCAGCTTAGGGGAAGGAGACTGGTGCGGAGGTTCCCAATCAGGATGTCCCAGGAGCATAGCAGTTTCAGGCCATCCTCTAAAGATGAAATCACGGTAGATAACCCATTGCGGGTGATTGTCAGTTTAGTGGGGTAGCCCCAACGATATATTATGCTGTGATTGCGTAGAGTCTTAGTGATAGGCAGCAAACTTTTGCGTTTTTTGCATAGTATGCAAAGATTTGAATTGCAGTATATTTGGTAGGAGGTTGGGAACTTTTGCGGCATGCCATCATAAATTGATCCTTAATGTGATAGAAGTGTACCCGCATCAGTACATCTCTAGGCATCTCTCTCTCAGAATCTGGAAGACATTCCTTAATGGTATTGGTGGCATATTGGTCAAGTTGAGCTGGCTGTATGGCTTCAGGAATGCCACGTATTTTCACAATATTTCTTTGTGAGTGGTTTTCTATATCAGCAATTTTTCCTTTGAGCCAGCCAACTTTATCAGATTGCTCATTATGGAAGTCAACCAGGGAGTTGTAAGAAGAAGCAAACTCTTCCATCTTTCTCTCTACATGGTCGACCCTGCCTCCCAGCTCCCCTATCTCAGTTTTAAAGCTTTGCATGCAGGCCATCATGTCTGAGTGAAGGGAGCTGCGGAGGGAGACCAGCATGTCTTTCAATGTTGTGTGCAAAATAGGTTGATTGGCAGTGGGGAATGATGGCTGCCATCTTGGGCCTTCTCCTGCTCCACCGACGATAAGAAATGCAGGAGTTTTTTTTTTTTTTTTTTTTTTTCAAAAAGATTTTATTTGATTTTCAGAGAATACAGTTAATAATGCAGTCTTGTGTACAGTCTTGTTTTGTATCATAAACAGAAGTAGATAATAGAAAAACTACTTGGTTACAAAAATTGGTGTTTACAGTAAGAGAGGATTTCCAATGTATGTACCCATGTGGGTTACTGCGTGACATGTTTACCAGATCATAGCAATGCAATAAATGGTAACAAATAGTGGAAACCTGGATGGATCTGTTAGTAACCCTGAATACATGGCATTTTAGAACCTGAAAGAAAAAAAAAAAAAAACACAGAGAAAATAGTACTAAGAGAGAAAATAACATAAACAGGGGGGGGGGTGAGTAGATGGGGGGGGAGGGGGAAGAGGGGGGGGGGGGAGCCCTATATAGATTGATACAATTAATATAGTATGATGTAATGTCGTATAATTATTGTCCAGCATTAATGGTTATTTCTGTTTGAAGTATATAATTATTTATAATCATTTATAAACATTGTGTAGACCCACTGACGTTGACGTTGGGACTGGCGTTAGGTTGGCTGAAGTCAGAGATAGGAGTGTGATTTCGATTGTAGTCTTGAGTTGGCATCGGGAGGACGGAATCAAAATATGAAAAGGAAGATGAGCTGATGTTTGAAATCTCTTCTTTTGAAAGAGATACATGCATAAAGGCTTGCCATTTGGAGTAGAAGTGATCCAATGATTTTTTTTGTTTGAAGTCCGTGTTTAGGCGGTCTTTGAGTAAAAGTTGCATGAGGTCCCGTTTGACTTGAGTGATATTGGGGCTTACAGGTGTAATCCAGTTTTTTAAGATGGTTCTTCGTGCAGTTAATAGGCAAGTCAAGGACCACCCTTTGTGTGATGTGGTGTCCTTCGGAGGCTTTGAAGAGCCGACCTTGGTGACGGTCGTTTTGGACCATGGCAGTAGGATTGGGTCCCAGTAGCCGAAGATAAGAAGCAGAGGATCCTTGGGTAGTTTAGTTAAGGTCACTTTAAATATGTAGGCTATAACTTGGTCCCAGAAAGTGGATATGTAGGAGCAGTACCAGTATCGATGAGCTAAGGAGGGTTTCTGGTGTTTACAGAGGGGGCAGATGGCTTTGTTTTTGTCCGTTTTGGAAGATAAGAAAGGTATATGTGCCCTGTGGGCTATTTTCAGTTGTGTTTCTCTCCATATTTCATTTGGTGTAATCTTTTGGACTGCGTTGAGCCCTTGTAAGATTTTTTCTACTAGATTTGAATCAGGGAAGTCTTTATTCCAGTTTTTAATTGACGATGACGAGAGAGGTGGGGAGGATTTGTTGAGGAGTGGTTTGTATATGTCCGAGATTTTGTATGTGTTACTCTTTATCATTTGATCCGTGACATTTGTTTGGAACCTTTTGTCGTCTTGATTGCACGCCTCCCTTAAGAAACTGATACATTGCCTATAGTAGAAGTTGTGAGTGGAGGGTAGAGAGAAGGTTTTCGCGATGTTAGCGAAGGGTAGTGGTTGACCCGTCTGGGTGTTGCAGAGCTGAGAGAATTTAGTTAGGCCTTTCTGTTCCCATGTTTTGAATGGTTTGTGTTCTAGACACGGCGGAAATGCCGGATTTCCTTGAATCGGGAGGTGTATTGACAGAAGAGGGGATACCTTTAGTATTTTCCTTGATTCTCTCCACGCTACTGCTGTGTCTCTTAATAGGAGATTATGTTGGTGGGGAGAGGGGACTGACTTCCATCTGCAGTGTAAGAGGGCTACAAGTGAGTAGGGATGGGCCATGTGTGATTCCAAAGAGAAATTTGAGTATCGAGAGGACTGGGTTATCCAGTCTAGACTTGTTCTTAGCAAACATGCAAGGTTGTACATTCTGACATGTGGGAGACTGATGCCCCCTTCGCGCCTGGGAAGATATAGTTTTTTCAAAGCTATACGTGGTCGTTTGTTCCGCCATAGGAATTTAGATATAGCGTTATTAAGTGAGGTCACATCTTTATGATGGAGAAGTAGTGGGATGGTTTGCATGGGGTAAAGTAGTCTGGCAAAACTGACCATTTTTATTAAGTGACATCTTCCCAGAAGCGAAAGGGGCAGATCCATCCAGGTATTTAATTCCTGAGTTATTTTTGACACCAAAGGAGGGTAATTGAGATGATATAACGAGGAAGGGAGTTTTCCTATTTTTATTCCTAAGTATGTAATGTGGGATTTAGCAACGGGGAAAATTGAATGTTGGGTCCATTTAGGTGCGGAGTGGGAACCGATGGGAAGAATTTCGCTTTTGGTGTAATTAATACGGAGACCCGAGCACAAGCGAAATTCATCGAATACATTTTTTATGGTTAGCATATCAGACGAAGGGTTGGCTGAAAATATAAGGACGTCATCTGCAAAAAGTGAGGTACGTAAGTCGTGTGGGCCTATCTTTAAGCCATGTAGGGGGGCTACTGATGTTAGATATCTGGAAAGTGGTTCTAGTGCTATATTGAAGAGGAGTGGTGATAGGGGGCAGCCCTGGCGTGTGCCCTTGTGGAGGCGAAATTCTTCAGATAGGAGATCTGCCGCCACTAACCTTGCTGTCGGAGCTGTGTACATGGCGGTAATAAGGTGGTGGAAGGGGCCAGAGAATCCTATTGCCTTCATTGTCATGGATAACCAGTCAAAGCTGACGTTATCAAACGCTTTTTCTGCGTCTAGCGTAATAATGGCATGATCCGTGTTTGGGTGATGTGTTGCGTGTTCTAGGGCCAGCATAACTTTGCGGATGTTAAGGGTGGCTGTTCGTCCTTTAATAAAACCTGACTGGGCGGGGTGAATTAGAGAAGGCATGATGTCTGCTAGTCTGGTGGCTACAATTTTTGAGAGGATTTTGACATCAAGGTTGAGAAGTGATATGGGCCTGTATGATCCTGGTTCTTGCGGGTCTTTTCCCTTTTTTGCCAGTAGTTTTATGATGGCTTGGTTCCCCGAATGAAGGTATGAACCCCCTGACCATATATGTTGATATACTTGGAGGAGAGTAGGTTCTAATAGGGGTTGTAGGGTCTTGTAGAATTCGCTGGTGAGGCCATCCGGGCCTGGGGCTTTAGACAAGGTTAAGTTGCGGATAGTTGCCGATATTTCGGGGAGAGTGATAGGTGCGTTTAGGGTTTCTAGTTGTGTTGGGGAGATTTTGGGAAGGGTTATTTTTTCTAGAAAAACGCGTGCTGTTTGTGGATCTATCGGATCTGAGGCATAAAGAGAGGAGTAGAATTGTTGCATGACTTTGTTAATTGGGAGTGGAGTGGCATGGAGGGTGCCCGCTTTGTCACGTAGGGATGTGATATGGGTTGGGCGGAATGGACCTTTGCAAAGTCTGGATAGGAGTTTTCCTGCTTTATTCCCAAATTTATGGAAAGATGCATCTAAATAGGCCTTCTTGGTGTTTTCTAGATTGTTTACCCAAACGTCAAAATCCCTTTTTGCTATCTGCCATTCAGAGCGTGTTATTGGGGAGTCATTGGTGTACATATCTCGTTGTGCCCGGTGTAGACGAGAGCTAGCTTCTTTGTATTTAGTTAGGGTGTTGCGTTTGAATGATGTTGCATAGGAAATGATACGGCCTCTCAGGAAGGCTTTACCAGCGTCCCAAAATAGGTTGGGGTCGTGTATGTGTGGGGCGTTGTTCGAGGAGTATTCAGCCCAAGCGTCGGAGATGTAGTTTTGGAAGTCGGTGTTGTTGTATAAATAAGATGGGAACCGCCATATATTGGGGTGTGGAGGTAGGTCTAGATTATCTAGTGTCACTTCTATAGGGGCATGATCTGAGATAGTGATGTCGTGGATGGTGGAGTTTTGGAGGTAGGGTAGAAGGTTGTCAGAGCCGAAGGTGTAGTCTATTCTGGTGAATGTTTTGTGTGGATTAGAGTAGAAAGTGAATTCCCTGTCTGCCGGGTGGGAAAGGCGCCATAGATCCTGGAAATGGTTGGATTCCATGGTGCTAGCCAGGAGGGAAGGGGGTAGTGGGTTAGTGTCCTTTTTTGGTCTTTTTTGTGAGGACCTGTCATCCATCTGATGGAGTGTGTCATTAAAATCTCCTCCGATTAGATGAGGGAGATGTGTGTTTTCTAGAAGCCAACTGGATAGTTCAGTGTAGAATTGTCTGCTTGGATTATTAGGGGCGTAAACATTTGTTATAGCTAGTTCTTTGGAGCCTATTTTTATGTGTACCGTGAGTAGACGGCCCTGGTCGTCGTTTTTTGCGGACAAGACTGTGCACGGGAGGTTTTTGTGTATGAGTAAGAGAACGCCAGCTTTGCGTCCTGTTGCCTCTGAGCCTAAAACAGTGCCAACCCAGAGTTTCTTCATGCGATGAAAGTCTGAGGCCGGTAAATGGGATTCCTGAAGAAGTGCTATATCGGCTTTGAGCCGCTTGAGATGCCTGAGGATTTTCATTCTCTTTTGGGGGGATCTGAGACCCTTTACATTCCAGGAGAGTATTTTCATATTAGGGGGGTAAAAAAGGGATGTGTGTTATTAAGTGTGTTTTAATATTATGTGGAAGGTGTGGTAGTACGTCAGGTGTGTCTGGAGGTCTGAGATTGTTATGTGGGATGTGTATAAGTACGGGAATGGATTTGATTTGGCTAGGGCCGCGAGGGAGAGGGGGGGGGGGGGAAAGGGGATTTAACCTGTAAAGGAAGCAACAAAGTGAGAAATATCACTAGTAAAACATACGAACATGGAAACTTCGCTTTTTTCCGCATGGAGTCACTGTGTAGGTCAGCTCCCATCTCAGGACGGTGATGATATAGTCCCAGAGAGCCCTTGGCCGTAAGGCAAGTGTTCATGTGAGCAACAAGGGGACACATATGAGGGGAGGGAGGGAGTGCAGTTGTCCGCACACAGTGAGGCCATGAGGATGTAGAAAAAAGAACATTGTCATTTACTAAAAGAAATAACTTGCTAGGAAGGGACCTGTAAGAAAGAGATTACAATGGAAAGGCAAACATATGCAAACGAGAAATATTGTACATTACGTGAAGATGAGGTACAGTTGGTACGTGGAACCTGAGGGAGGATAGAGATAACTTTACTGTCCAAAATTCTTGGGACCGATGGAGGTGGGTGTCAGGTTTTAGTTCAGCGATGCGTAAAGCGGTGTTGGTCCGGAATCGAGGGTCTAAATCGCTTGGGGGAGTCTTTACGCGGGCTTCGTTGATCCAGGGAGCGATTGATTGAAGTACCTTTCGACGGGGTGTGTTGTTGAGTGTTGGGAAGTAGGGACCGCATATATGCCTCTGCTTCTGTGGGTTCCTGGAAGGAGAGTTGGTCCCCGTTGGGTGTTTTGAGGCGTAGGGTGGCCGGGAAGGCTAGGGTGAACTTGATCTGTTGCTTGAAGAGTTCAGAGCATATTTGTTGAAAGGCCTTGCGTTTCTTGGAGACTTCGATGGAGTAATCAGCAAAAATCAGGACTCTCACTCCGTCAATTTGTAGTGAGCGAGATTGTCTAAATTTTTGAAGAATGAGAGCCTTGTCGGAGTAATTTAGATATTTGGCTATGATGGGCCGAGGAGTCTTGCGTTCTTCATTATACGACCCCATCCTGTGAGCGCGTTCCACTGTGCAGGGGCCTGTCAGGCCTAGCGCCTCGGGTATGCGTTGGGAGCAAAAGTCCATTAGGGCAGATGCTTGGAGGGATTCCGGAATCCCTACGAATCGCAGGTTGCTCCTTCTGGATCTATTTTCCAAATCATCAAGTTTTTGGAGTATATATTGGTTCGTTTTGTCTTGTGCCTGTTCCGTGGCTTGAGCTTGGTATATCTCTTCCTCCATGCTTGATTGGCGGTGTTCTAGTTCGTTTAGCCTAGTGTTGTGTTCTCCTAGCTGGGCCTTTATTTGTTTCATCCCCGCATTTACAGCCTTTTCTACTGAAGCAGAAATCATAGGGGACAGAAGTGCTGCCACTGCCTGTGCTATGCGCTCGGTTTTGTGGTCCCCGGCGAGTTGTAGGGGGGTAGCTGGCATGGAGAAGGCCTGAGGAGGGGGTGCTTGAGGAGAGGGAGCCTGGGAGTGTGGCTGGGTAGGGGGTGCCTTAGGGGATGTGAGTGGAGCTATGCTTCCACTTACTTCCATCTCCGCTGTGTGTTGTTGCTGCTGCTGCGCGCCTGTGCAGGTTTCCGTGTAGGCCGAAGCCGGGGCCTCGATTTGCGGCTGAGCCGGCGGCGTCAGGGCCGTGTTGGAGCGGGAGCTGCGGACCTCCACAAAGCGGTCCATAGGGCGGGTGCAGGTGCCCGAGGCGGCCGATGGAGGTATCTGGCTTCTGGGCCGGTTTTTTAGGCAGATTTATGTGTCCTAAGAGCGGGAGCTGTGAGAGAGTGCAGCTACTCCATGCGGCGCCGGAACCGGAAGTGCAGGAGTTTTTTAGTCTGATGTGTCTCCTTCCTCTTTCAGGTCATGGCCCCTTTAGAGAAGCTCTGGTGAGAGCTCTGATGGTCAGACTCACCTCCATGGTTGCTTTTCTCTGGCGCTAAAGCTCCTGGACTATGCAGCCATCCCATAGCACGCCCCCTCTTTTGGTGGTATTTAATCAGTACTGGGTTTTTTTATGTTTTTGCGGAAAAAAAGCAAACTTTTTGAGCAAAAAACACTCTTTTCTTTCTAAAATATTGCAAATACGTAATTTTTCTTCATAGATTTAGGCCAACATTTATACTACTACATATCTTTGGTAATTATAGCCCATATTAGTTTATATTATTTAGTCTGTGTGAAGGTTATAGAGTCTACAAGCTATGCTACATATTATTGAAAATTGATTACACCTGATGTACTGACTGCCTATCTCATTTCTTGAGGGCCTGAAAGGTCAGGAGAGTACAAATACCCCCAAAATACCCCCCCCCCCCCAAATGACCCATTTTTGGAAAGTAGACAGTCCAAGGTGTTTACTAAGAGGCATGGTGAGTTTTTTGAAGTTGTAATTTTTTTCCCACAATTCCTGGGAAAGTTAAGAAATATTTTTTTAAACACAAAATTGTCATAGTAACAAGTTATTTCTCACACAAGGCATAGGCATACTTGTAATTACACCCCAAAACACATTTTACTACTCAACCTGTCTATGGTGATACCACATGTGTAAGACTTTTATACAGCCTGGCCACATACAGAGGCCCAACATTTAAGTAACACCTCCAGGCGTTCTAGGGACATATTGTAAATTATACAACTAATTTCCTTACCACCTATCACACTTTTGAAGGCCCTGGAGCACCAGGACAACTTTTTGTTGTCAAAAAAGGATGTGAATTTACATAAAAAATCCAAATCGCACAAAAAACGCATTCATCAGTTCATAGGGATCAACATCCCAAACGAGAAAACCACATTAAACGGTTCCTTTGGTGCATCCCATATGAGTGAAGATGGAAAGTGGGAGGAATAGAGGAGATTTCCAAACCACCAGTGGCTCCAAAAAGTTGTTAGAGATGTACCCTTACCGGACACATCGGACCTCCTTTGTAGCAAGGTCATACAGGCCTGCAGATATAGCCCTCTGCGGGGACAGATGGATGCCAGTGTCTGGGTCCACTTGTATGCGCCGCACACAACGGCAGATGACTCTAGTGCTTCAGCGTTGGGAGGGAGATTCACTCCCCGATTGTATCGCAGTTACATGTCTCTGTATATCAAGGGTGGATTTCCAGATTCAATCTGCTGAGATGTCCTTTGGATCAGTTGATGATTTTGGGCTGTAGTTTTGATTCGGTTAGTGTCCGCAATTGTAGCCGTTGTATCATAAAAAGATAATGCCTAAAACTGCTGTTTTTTAGGGACAGGATTCAATCATCCCAGGCATAGTGCAGGACACATGCAGAGATAGTGTCCTGCACTATGCCTGGGATGATTGAATCCTCTCCTTCTCACTTCTAAACACGCCCCCCCCCCAAAAAAAAAAAAAAAAACTTAAACTGTAGAGGAGAAATCCTTTTGAAGAAAAAAAAAAGCTATTATGAGTTTGGCATTGTGTTGAATGAGCCCAGCTACAAAAAAAGTTATTTTGATTTACTTCACATTATTGATATACTGTATATTATATAAACATGTAATGATCAAGGAAGTGAGGTTAAACAAATAACAAACTCTTCCTTGTCTGGGAAAAAAAAAAATATTTGTTTTGCATCACCTCGGACCCTGTATTTGATTTCATCCTGTGTGTATTATTGGAAGGAAATTGATTCCTCATCTTTCAAAATACCACTGGGACCTGAACATACCGAGTCTGCAGTGATGTCAACTTATCTGATTTGTTTCAATAATTAAACTTTCAGACTTCAGGTTTGAAGACAATGTTGTTATAAAAGCAACTCTTGCAGTTTATTTAATTGTTATAATCCTGTTTATTTTTCTTATTGCTTGTTTTTTTTTTTTTTTTTATAGCTGATTATTTGTTGCTTGAGTTGTTGCTTGAGTATCCTGTTTGGTGCTTTCAATATACTAGCTTTGATTTTTTTTTCGTCTATATTAACCTCCCTGGCGGTATGATTATTTCAGATTTTTGATGCTCAAAGCGGTACAATTATTTTGCATGGAAATTTGGCGTTTTATATTGTAGGCCTGTAATTCTTAGGAATAACTCACTTAAATCTGTCCAAACCAGAGTCTAGTAGACATCCCGGGTATGATAAGGTTTGAAACACAAAATCATAAATTATAATATAATAAATAACTATAAATAATTATACCAAATAATAATATAATAATAATAAAAATTATTCAATAATGTAATCAAATCAAAAACACTAAAATTTGCTCAGTTGCAGAATTGTCGCTGTCATTATTTTTCAGTGTTTGATGACGGATCTCCCCACAAATCACTATCGCTCTCAATTCTGTGAGTGATTCTAATTTATTATCGCTGTTTTCTAGCTGGTCTAAAACCACTTTTGATGTAAAGGGACGGTTTTGATTGCTATGGACAATCTCCAGTTTCCAGGCAGAAAGAACAGTTTTTATAATAAAAAACTGCATGCAGGACACTGTAGAAACCACTAGGGACAAAAGGGATCTGAAATAATTTCATACAGTAATGTAATCTGTAAGATTACAGTATACTGTATGTATTGTGTGTGTTTCACTTTTTGAATTTGGCACCGTTCTCCCTCCTCGTGAGTCGCACCGCTCGCAGGGAACAGAGCTTGGCTCCGTAATGAATCGAGCGGAGGACGAGCCACTCACACTGTGGGGAGACATTGCAGGATCCAGTGGACAAGGTAAGTAAGCTCTTCCTGGATCCTGCGTTGTGATCCCGAGTCTGGCTCGGGGTTACCGATTTTGGTTCTGAAATTCCACCCCAAGCCAGACTTGGGAATACCGCCAGGGAGGTTAAATCTATTTGCGAAATTATGAAACCCCATTGATGTGCTATTTGTATGATTTCTTGACTACTTGAAATACCCAGACCACTTCTCATCTCATTGATATTTAATCATGTATGTCTTTTATTTATCAATTCGGAGGACAGATTTCTATTTTGTTTACTACATTTTCTCTTGCATTGTATTGTGTATTTTAGTCTATTCTTAAGGTAAAAAGTCAGCAAAAATTATGGGAGATATCATTGTCAACTTGATATTAAGTATTTATGTGACCAAAATGCTGTCTGCTCGGCCTGCTTAGTGCTGGGCACCAGGTAAAAAAGTTACCACTCCCAGCAAGGGCCACATCACTGTGTTAGCAAAATGTAAAACACAAGCTGGAAACATAAGTGCCTGTACACTGACTGTGGCATCACTAGGGTTGGTGTCACCTGGTGCGGCAAAACATGGTGTCACCCTCCTCCTGTCTATCCTGCCCAGCGTCCTGCAGGCAGCATACGGTCAAGGGGTGTACCCCCAAATGGCCCCTGTAAATGATAGTATAGGGTGGTATAGGGCAGGCTGCAGTGGTATAGGGCAGGTTAGGGTTGTATAGGGCAGGTTGGGGTGATATACAGGTTGGGGTGGTATAGGGCAGGGTGGGGTGGTATAAAGCAGGTTTGGGTGATATAGGGCAGGTTGCAGTGGCATAGGGCAGGCTTGGGTGGTATAGGGCAGGTTGGGGTGATATAGGGCAGGTTGGGGTAGTATAGGGCAGGCTGAGGTGGTATAGGGCAGGTTGGGGTGGCATTAGGCAGGTTTCGGTGGCATAGGGCAGGCTAGGGTGGTAAAGAGCAAGTGACAATGTCATAGGGCAGGTTGTGGTGGCATGGGGCAGGTTGCGGTGGCATAGGACAGGTTGGTATGGCATAGGGCAGGTTGCAGTGGCATAGGGCAGGTTGCAGTGGCATAGGGCAGGCTGGAGTGGTATAGGGCAGGTTGCGGTGACATAGGACAGGCTGGGGTGGCATAGGGCAGGTTGTGGTGGAATAGGGCAGGCTTGGATGGTATAGGGCAGATTGGGGTGATATAGGGCAGGTTGGGGTGGTATAGGGCAGGCTGGGGTGATAAAGGGCAGGTTACGATGGCATATGGCAGGTTGCGGTGGCATAGGGCAGGTTGCAGTGGCAAAGAGCAGGTTGGGGGATGGCAAAAGGCAGGTTTTGGTGACATAGGGCAGGTTGCGGTGGCATAGGGCAGATTGGGGTGGCATAGGGCAGGTTACGGTGGCATAGAGCAGGTTGGGGGATGGCAAAGGGCAGGTTGTGGTGGCATAGGGCAGATTGCGGTGGCATAGGGCAGGCTGGGGTGGTAAAGGGCAGGTTGCAATGGCATAGGGCAGGCTGGAGTGGTATAGGGCAGCTTGCAGGGACATAGGGCTGGCTGGGGTGGCATAGGGCAGGTTGCGGTGGTATAGTGCCAGGTTAGGACTCTATGTAGTGACATGTGCAGAAACCTACAGCATGCCCAGAGATGTAGACACTTGGGTTGCTGTGTCCTCACCTCTTTCTCCTTCAGCTGTGGGATCAGCCAGAGTGAAGGAGTCTGTGGGAGGAGTGGAGGAGGCAGCCACACCCCAGCCCCGCCCACCAACTCTGGCTGCCTCCGGAGACATTGGAGATCCCAGAGGGACAGCTTAAGATGGGGGAGTGTTACAGGCAGCCTCCCCCGCACGGCTTGGTGCCCTGCTCACACCGCTCCGCTGCAGCTCTGCAAGCAGAAGCAATTGAGTACAGTGTGTAGCTGTGGGCGGTGGCCCTGGTGTCACCCCTCTAGCGGGTGTCACACGGTGAGGCCGCCCCCTCCCTGCACCCCTATAGCAATGCCACTACTGTCAGGCACCAGAAGTTGTTGCTCTTGGTATCAGGTACATCCCAGTGCCAGCAAATGTAAAGACTAGCTGACAATGTGCAGACTTGACATGTATTACTTGTACATTGGCTTCTTGAATCCTGAATGCTGGAAACACTGGGTTGACTGTGATCAGCAATGTTGGAAATACTGATGCTAGCTGTAATCTGGCACTATCTGTAATCCTGCATCAATGATTGTAGTCAGTGGCAGTGATTCCAGCATTGCTGGTCACAACAAGGACCAATGTTTCCAGTGTTGCTGATAATAGCCAGCGTCAATGTTTCCAGTATTGTTGATCACAACAAGCGATAGTGTTTCCTGCACCACTGGGCACAGCAAGTGCCAGCACTAGGCTAGCACTAGCTGAATGAAAAACAAAAGTGCTGGTTAAAAAAAAAAAAAAAATGGCGCCCCCCCCCAGTCCGTACCAGGCCTTTCAGATCTGGTATAGATTTGGAGGGGAACCCCACACCAAAAACGGCATGGGGCCCCCCAAAGTTCATACCAGTCCCTTATGCAGACAGACAGCCTGGCAGGTCAGGAAAGGGGGGTGAGCACCCCTCCTGAACCATACCAGGCCATATGCCCTCAACATTGCCCCTACTTCAAAGCACCATGTCTCCATGCTGTGGGGACAAGGGCCTCATCCCCACAACTGTGGCTGGTGGTTGTGGAAGTCAACAGGCAGGGGGCTTATCGGACTCTGGAAGCCCCCTTTAACAAGCGGGCCTCCAGATCCTGCCCCCCCATATGAATGAGTATCGGGTACATAGTACCCCTACCCATCCACCATAAAGGGTGTCAAAAAGTAATAAACACAATAAACACGTCACAAGCTCGGCATGCACCAGAGGGGGGCGGTGATGTAGTCAGGTGGCCCTGCCCCTTACCTATATAAGAAATGTCAAAGCGCAGAGCAGACAAGAGGCCTCACGGGAGGCAAGGGCATTTTTTTTCATTTTTTTTTCAGGTCAGTGGGCAGCATGATTGACGATGGATTTACAAGGACACTGTTCATTTTTTTAACCACTTCAATACAGGGCACTTATACCCCCTTCCTGCCCAGGCTAATTTTCAGCTTTCAGTCCTGTCGCATTTTGAATGATAATTGCGCTGTCATGCAACACTCAAACAAATTTTTTATCTTTTTTTTTCCCCACAAATAGAGCTTTCTTTTGGTGGTATTTGTGTCAGAAACCATGAAATCAGGCCGAGACAGAAGTAGAGTTAAATCACACTTGTTTAATAATAAAAGTAAAAAGAACTAGTAAAAACATAGCCAAAGTTAAGTAACCGGAACAGATAGTCAGCCAAGCCAGTCAGGGATCAATGTAGTGGAACAGCAAGCAGGATCTGGAGCCAGAAGGCATGTCAGCAAAGCAAGTATTCAACAGGATCACAGGCAATAATTTCTGTGATGTTGACCAAGGCGAAAGGCAGAGAACCTCTGGACTGGACAGCTTAAGTAGACAGGACTGACGAGCAGGATATCATCAACAGTTGAGTAACTGTGGAGAAATAGGAGCTGGCAATTAGCTGACAGCTGAGTGGCCAGCTCAGAAAAGGAAGGGCTGAGCCCAGCCCTGGCAGTTTGATCACCGCTGGGTTTTTTTTGCTAAACGAAATTCAGAAAAAAAGGTTTTCTTTGTTTCTCTTATAAAATTTTGTAAATAAGTATGTTTTCTCCTCCACTGATGGGCACTGATGAGGCTGCAGTGATGGGCACTGATAAGGCAGCACTGAGGGGCACTGGTGATGAGGCACTAATATGCAGCACTGATGGGTACTGATAGGCAGCACTGATATGCAGCACTGATAGGTGGCATGATAGACGGCACTGATGGGCACTCATAGGTGGCACTGATGGGCACTGATTGACAACTCTAATGGGCACTGATAGGCATCCTGAATGGGCACTAATTTGCATCCATGGTGGGCATGGGTGGGCATCCCTGTTGGGTCTGTACTGATAATCAATGAGTTGATTATCAGCTCAGACCCCCCCCTGTCAGGAGAGCCGCTGATCGGCTCTCTTCTACCCCTGCCTTGTCAGTGCGAATAGAGATAAAACCGATTAATGGCCTTTCCTGGTTACGATGTGACCAGCTGTAATTGGACACAGCTGATCATATGGCAGAGCCTATGTCATAGGCTCTTTACCAAGATCGGAGATGCGATGTGCCAGAACGACACACATCGCAGCGCTGGGTGCTCTTCATGGATACGTGTGAGCTGCTTAACCTGCTGGATGCCATATGATGCCCAGTCAGGATAACGTAACCATTTTGCGGCCATCATTCTGCTATATGATGGACAGAAAGTGGTTAATAAAGGAATTTTCAAAAACTCGTCTCTTGTGTTAATTACTTTTTCACACTTTTTGGGTGAATGGGTACCCGATACCCATTCACATGGGGGCGGGATCTCGGGGCAACCAGCCATGGGGACAAGGTGTTTTGGGGTGGGGGGGCAGATAACCCACCCCACCATGTTGAGGGTATGTGGCCTAGTATAGTTTATGAGGGGGGTGCTCGCTCCTGAAAAAAAAAAAACTGTTTAAAGAAAAATAAATATAAAAATATATATATATATATATATATATATATATATATATATATATATATATATATATATATATATATATATATATATTGATACATATATTGATACATGTCCCCCAGGGCAGTAGCCAGACCCCCATACTCCTTTTATGACCAATTACTTATATATAAGCCTTCAAAATGGGCACTTTTGATTTTTCCTGTTACACTTCAATGGGGTTCACCGCTCGGGTTAGAACATTTCCCCTGTTCGGGAGTTCTGCTGAAAACTGAACAGGGTGGTGTTCGGCCTATGTTTAGCCAGCACCAACATTTCCAGCTTTGTTGATCACAGCCAGTGCCAGTGTTTCCTGCATTGCTGATCACAGCTAGGGAAGGGCGAACGGTTTGGCCCGAGCATAAGTTCGGGCCGAACTTTGGTTGTTCGGGTGTTCTGCAGATTTGAAAGCCGCCGGAACATGGTTAAAGTCTATGGGACATTTAAATGAAAAATCAAAAGTGTTCATTTTAATGGCTTATTGTCACGTACCTTACAGTAGAGCCCGAAATGATGAGGGTGGCCTCTTGCATGGTTCCGGTCCAAGCACCCCTGGTGGTGGGTACAGGCAGTGTGAGGGAAATGAAAGGGTACAGTTGCCTGCAGGCAGGAGGCTGGAACTTGGAGATACAGGAACCTCTGCTGAGGAGATGTGGAAACTGATCTCCAGACTTGTTCAGCGGGAGCCAGATCAACTGCAGAATCAGGAACAGGCAGGAGTTGGCAACAGGCTGGCGGCGGGGTACCGAATCAGAAGGCAAAACCGTAGTCAGGAACAGGCAGAGGTTGGCAACAGATGGGCAGTGGGGTACAGAATCAGAAGGCAGAGCCGTAATCATAAGTCCAAGCCAAGGTCAGTATTGCAGGTAGAGGCAGGTTCAGCAGGCAGGGAAGAGCCAAGGGAATGGTCAGGAGATAGCTGGGTTTTCATGAACAAGGTCAATCAGGCAGAGTAACAACAGGAACACAGGGACAAGCTGAAGACGATCCAGCACTGATGCTAGGCAGACTCTCTGTTTATGTAGGGTGCTGTGTGCCAGGATTCGCTGGAAGCGTACGTGTGTGTGTGCGCACGCACGCACGCATGCGCATTAGCACCTTAGCACATTGGCGCATGCGCGTTAGCGCATTAGCGAGTTGGCACTCGCTGATGTGCGTTAGCATGTGTGCGCACGTTTGCATGGAGGTGTCATTGTGCATGCCCACTCTGGATATCATTTGTCTCTGGCTACGGTTCCATGCATGCACATTGGCATTAGTGGAACGATGGTTGGCAGCTGCTGCACAGAGACGGGTGCTTGCTGTGTGAGTTTTCTGACACTTATATGCAAGTTATTGTCATAAAAAGTGTTTGGAGAACCGGGTCCTGCCCCAGGAGACATGTATCAATGCAAAAAAAGTTTTAAAAACAGCCGTTTTTTCGGGAGCAGTGATTTTAATAATGCTTAAAGTGAAACAATAAAAGTGAAATACAAAATGTACTAAAGCGCTGATATGGAGTGAAAACTAAATCATTGACAACAAATAAATATATTATTCTAATTAATGACTGGGAGAAACTCAAATAATAAAAGCTGCAAGCTAAAAAGTGTTCAGACACCACTATGAAGTGACAAATAAATTAAATGATGTGTTGCGCTAATATTAACCTTCCAGTCAAACTAACAACCAGTGCACAGTATAATAAATCAATCAATCCATGGTTCATAAAAAATAAAAATAAAAAATTTAAAGATATAGATAAATATCAATGCAGAGTAAAAATAAATATAAATGTGAACAGGTCAGTAAAACCTATAGCCACTAGGTTATAATATACTCCACAAGGTAAATCAACCACAGGTTATCTCCTATGTTTATGGGTAAATGTAATTGCTATATGTGTTGTTCAATCTTGTATTAATTCCTGTGTTGATAGCTGTTCTCACTTGTGGGAAATATATACTGGTGTATACTCTAGAACAAAGTCCCATACATGGCAAAAAGAATCTGTTCACAAATTAAGAGTCGCCGTATAATTTGAATGGCTTCCCGCTGAGTAATCCTCAGATGCCATGTATACATAAAATGAAAATACAGAGAAGAAACATCATTGCGCAATGAACGATTGCTACAAGGTAAAGCACACCTCACTAGGTCCACTCACATAAGCCTAGGAAGTTTCTGCCTGGAAAAAACAATCAGCCACTTGGGGCGTGGTGGGTTCTCTCACCGCTTGCAACGATACTGTAGACCAGCCTTAATGCTTGACGTCACTGACTCCTCCTACGCGGTGCGTCACCCGACATGTGACTTTTTCAAGGTTACCCCAAGTGGCTGATTGTTTTTTCCAGGCAGAAACTTCCTAGGCTTATGTGAGTGGACCTAGTGAGGTGTGCTTTACCTTGTAGCAATTGTTCATTGCGCAATAATGTTTCTTCTCTGTATTTTCATTTTATGTATACATGGCATCTAAGGATTATTCAGCGGGAAGCCATTCAAATTATACGCCGACTCTTAATTTGTGAACAGATTCTTTTTGGCATGGATGGGACTTTGTTCTAGAGTATATACCAGTATATATTTCCCACAAGTGAGAACGGCTATCAACACACAGCGCTAAATGGGAATCTAATATAAGGAGGAATTAATACAAGATTGGACAACACATATAGCAATTACATTCACCATAAATATAGGGGATAACCTGTGGTTGATTTACCTTGTGGAGCATATTATAACCTAGTGGCTATAGGTTTTGCTGACCTGTTCACATTTATATTTATTTTTACTCTGCATTTGATATTTATCTATATCTTTACATTTTTTATTTTTATTTTTTATGAACCACGGATTTATTTATTTATTATACTGTGCACTGGTTGTTAGTTTGACTGGAAGGTTAATATTAGCGCAACACATCATTTAATAAAAGTGAAATATTCCTTTAAATTTCGTACCTGGGGGGTGTCTATAGTATGCCTGTAAAGTGACACATTTTTCCCGTGTTTAGAACAGTCCCTGCACAAAATTACATTTCTAAAGGAAAAAAAGTCATTTAAAAGTACTAGCGGCTATAATGAATTGTTGGTCCCAGCAATACAGATAAAAGTCATTGAAAAACATGGTATGGGATTCCCCCCAGTCCATTACCAGGCCCTTTGGGTCTGGTATGAATATTAAGGGGAACCCCGAACCAAAATTTAAAAAAAAATTTGCTTGGGGGTCCCCCCAAATTCCATACCCGGCCCTTCAGGTCTGGTATGGATATTAAGGGGAACCCTGTGCCAATTTTTTTTTAAAAATGACGTAGGGGTCCCCCTCAAAATCCATACCAGACTCTTCAGGTCTGGTATGGATTTTAAGGGGAACCCCGTGCCAAAATTAAAAAAAATGGCATGGGGTCCCCCCAAAAATCCATACCAGACCCTTATCTGAACACGCAACCTGGCAGGCCACAGGAAAATTAGGTGGGGTAAGAGAACCCCCCTCTCCTGAACCGTACCAGGCCACATGCCCTCAACATGGGGAGGGTGCTTTGGGGTAGCCCCCTAAAGCACCTTGTCCTTATGTTGATGGGGAGAAGGGCCTCATCCTCACAACCCTTGCCCGGTGGCTGTGGGGGTCTGTGGGCGGGAGGCTTATCAGAATCTGGAAGCCCAATTTAACAAGGGGACCCCCAGATCCTGGCCTCCCCCTGTGTGAAATGGTAACAGGAACAAATGTACCCCTACCATTTCACAAAAAAATTGTCAAAATGGTACATACTATAGACACCCCCAGGTACGAAGTTTAAAGGAATATTTCACATTTATTGTTTCACTTTAAGCATTATTAAAATCACTGCTCCTTTTTTTTGCATTGATACATGTCCCCTGGGGCAGGACCCGGGTCCCCAAACACTGTTTATGACAATAACTTGCATATAAGCCTTTAAAATGAGCACTTTTGATTATTCATGTTCATGTCCCATAGACTTTAATAGTGTTTGTGTGTTCTGCCGAATTTTTTGCCTGTTCAATATGTTCTGTTGCGAACCAAACCGGGGGGTGTTCGGCCCATCCCTAATCACATCCACCACCATGTTTTTTGAGCTTTGCTAACTGCAGCCAGCTCCAATATTTCCTACATCACTGATAACAGCCAGTTCCAATGTTTCCAGTGTCATTGATTGCAGCTATTGGCAGTATTTAATTTGCGATAGGTTTTCCAGAAATGCTAATCACATCCAGCACCAGTGTTTACTTCAATCCTGGTCACTGCAAGCACCAGTGATTCTAGCATCATTGATTGCAGCCAGCTCTGGTGCCTTCAGCATTGCCATTTACAGCGAGCGCTAGTGTTTTCCCCAAAACTAGCTGCAGCAAGAACCAGTGTTTCCAGCATTATTGATCACAACTAATGCCGCGTATACACGGTGGACTTTTTGACCGGTCTGGTCCGACAGACTTTCCTGCAGACTTTTGACGGACATCTGACGGACTTCCGACTGACTTTTTTTTTTTTTTTACAGACGAGCGGATTTCTGGGTCCAGCGGAGTTACGACGTAAAGATTTGAAGCATGTTCCAAATCTAAAGTCCGTCAGATTTTCGACTGGAAAAGTCCGCTGAAGGTCCGATGAAGCCCACACACAATCGGATTGTCCGCTGGACTCAGTTCGTCGGACCAGTCTGGTCGAAAAGTCCGCTCGTGTGTACGCTGCATAAGGGGCAGTGTTTCCAGCATTGCTGATTGAAGCAAGCTAAAGTGTTTTTAGCATCATTGATTGCAGCCAGTACCAGTTTTTCCAGCATCACTAATCACAGTCAGTGAAAATGTTTACTGCATCACTGATATTTCTAAAGCCTTGTACACGCTACTAGATTTTTTTTGTTCAACCCAGCGAGTTTAACAAAAAAAAACCTGACAGCTCAAGTCAGAGCCACTATACTAACAATCCGATGTTGGTACAGCGATCTCCCCTGCTGTGCTATTGTGTTCTGACATGGGGACAGCCCCCTGCCAGGCCACTCCTGTCAGCACTCTCAGCCATTGGCAAACCTTTTTCAGTCATGACCTTTCAACAGAATCCAGCTTCTATTGGACCAGTTGCCATACACACGGCCCAATGTCGGTCAGTTTCTACTGAACCGGCCGACGCCATCCGACATTCAGCCTGTGTGTACTAGGCTTAACATTTGCTAATACTTTTAGCATATACAGTAGCAGCCAGCACCAGTGTTTCCTGTATTGCTGATCATAGCCAGTGCCATTGTTTCCACTATCACCAATTGTAATGGGCACCAGTGTTCAAGCTTCACTAAATGCAGCCAGTATCAGTGCTTTCAGTGCCACTGTTTGCAGTCAGCACCAGTTTTTCCTGGGTGGTTGATTGCAGCAGTGCTAATGTTTCCAGCTTTATTAGTCACAGCCAATTCAAGCAATTCCAGAGTGCCTATTCTCAGTTGGTGCCAGTGTTTTCAGCAACACTGATTACAGCCAGCACCAGCATTTTCAGCATCACTGATCACAGCCAGTGCCTGTGTTTGCACAAGTGTCCCTAGTGTCGCTGATTACAGCCAGCATTATTGTATACCTTTTCACCCTGTAGTGCCTGCTTTGCAAAAGCTGCAATTTTTCAGATGTTTTGATTGTCCTGGCACTTCAGATCCTCTAAAAATGTCATAGGTACATCAAAAACAAACAAAAAAATCCCAGCTCACTTACCAACTAGCTTGCAACAAAACCAAATTTACCCTGTCTAAAGCCCCATACACACGATAAGAATTTGTACAAACTTTCCCTTGGATTTTTGTACAAAGGGCATTGGCCAGAAGTTTGTCTTGCATACAGACGACAGGACTTTTCCAGCCAACTTTCACCAAATCACGTGGTTTATCAGCTCTTTACCACCACCCTTTGGTCAACTTCTGTATCATTGTCTGATATTGTGTCAATCTCGCCGCTTTTATTGGCGAGATTGACACCTTGCGAGCCAGGTTCTCACTGCTGCGGGGATCCAAGTTGGATCCCCGCCAATGCCAGGCACTGTGATTGGTATGAATCTTGAGGGGGAACTCCACACCAAATTTTAAATTAAAAAACCGGCATGGGTTCCCCTCCAGGGGCATACCAGGCCCTTAGATCTGGAATGGATTTTAAGGGGAACCCCCTACGCCGAAAAAACAGCGTGGGGTCTCCCCAAAATCCATACCAGACCCTTATCTGAGCACACAGCCCGGCCGGTCAGGAAAGGGGGTGGTGAGCGCCCCCCCTGAGCCGTACCAGGCTGCATGCCCTCAACATGGGGGGGTGGGTGCTTTGGGGGAGGAGACGCCCTGCGGTCCCCCCACCCCAAAGCACCTTGTCCCCATGTTGATGAGGACAAGGGCCTCTTCCTGACAACCCTGGCCGTTGGTTGTCGGGGTCTGCGGGAGAGGGGCTTATCGGAATTCGGGAGCCCCTTTAATAAGGTGGCCCCCAGATCCCTTTTGTGAATGAGTATGGGGTACATCGTACCCCTACCCATTCACCTAAGGAAAAATGTGTCAAGAAAAAAACACAGTCCACAGGTTTTTAAAGTAATTTATTAGGCCGCTCCGGGGGTCTTCTTCCGCATCCGGGGGTCTTCTTCCGACTTCAGGGATCTTCTTCCAACTCCGGGGTCTCTCTGCCGTCTTCTCCCAGTGTCTGGATCTTCTGCCGGCTCCTCCGCTATCTTCCGCCACTCTTTTGCTAGCGGAGGAGCCCGGTCTTTTCAGATGTCTTCTTCCCTCTTCTCTTCCAGAGATGTTGACACAATGCTCTCTCTGGCTGTAATGCTGTCTGTGCACTCTGCTATGACTTATATAGGCGGTGACCCCGCCCCCTATGACATCACAGTCCCGGGCATGCTGGAACTGTGAGGTCATAGGGGGCATGGTCATAGGATGACATGACATTCCGGATTCCGACAAGCCCCCCGCCCGCAGACCCTGACAACCAACGGCCAGGGTTGTCGGGAAGAGCCCTTGTTCTCATCAACATGGGGACAAGGTGCTTTGGGGTGGGGGGCCGCAGGGTGCACCCTGTTGAGGGCATGTGGCCTGGTATGGCTAAGGAGGAGGGGGGCGCTCGCTCGTCCCCACCCCCTTTCCTGACCAGCCGGGCTGCGTGCTCGGATAAGGGTCTGGTATGGAAATTGGGGGTACCCCCAGGCCGTTTTTTTGGTGTAGGGGGTTCCCCTCAAAATCCATATCAAACCTAAGGGCCTGGTATGCCCCCAGAGGGGAATTCCCTCTCGCGCTCACCGCAATAGGAAAATGTGTTTTTCTTATTGCAGTCAGTGCGAGATGTACAGTACCCTGTCGCCAAGAACCGGCGCGATGGGTTCGCGCTGGAAACATTCTCACGGCCGCGTACTGTAGTCTGTACAAAAGTCCGATGCTTTTGTGTACACACGATCGGACTTTGCTCCATCTGACTTTTGTTGCCGGTAAGTTTGTCTATTCGCACAGCCAACAAAAGTCCGATGGAAACAGAAAAAGTTTGTAGAAAACAGAAAAGTTTTGGATGTTGCTCCAAAACAGCTAATTTGCATGTTTGTTGTCAAAAAGCCTGATCATGTGTACGGGCCTCAACAGTTCTTGTTAAAAACAAGGGGTTTAGTTGGCATTTTCTCTGATGACCCCCAAATTCTTTGGTCTTTTCTATTAAGAATTGCTATTCAGGAGTCATAGAATTTCTGTATTTTACATTGTGTCAATTTATTTTATTCTATGTATTACCGTATTTATCGGCGTATAACACGCACCCCAACTTTAGGAGAGAATTTTAAGGAAAAAAACTTTTAGGAGGGAAGTTTAAGGAAAAGAAACTTACATTAAAATGCCCATCAATGCAGTCTCATCAGTGTTCATCTGCAGCCTTGTTAGTGTCATTGCAGCCTTTTCAGTGTCAGTGCAGCCTTGTCAGCGCAGCTTTGCCCCAGTGCAGCCTTGTCCCCAGTGCAGCTTTGCCCCAGTGCAGTCTTGTCAGTGCAGTCTTGTCAGTGCAGCCTTGTCCCCAGTGCAGCCTTGTCCCCAGTGCAGCCTTGTCCCCAGTGCAGCCTTTTCCCCAGTGCAGCCTTTTCCCCAGTGCAGCCTTGTCCCCAGTGCAGCCTTGTCCCCAGTGTCCATGCCTGCCGCGCCGCTGCTGACATACACATGCTAGTAGCTTTAAATATGGCGCCGCGGAGTTCGGAGGGACTCGGCGCCGGCGGAACTGAACGAACGCCGCCGAGATACACATAGTCGAGTGTATTCGGCTCTTTCCGGTGCCGCTCACAGTCCTGCCCAGTCCCGCCCTATGATGGACATTACACAGGTCCAATGGCGGGACTGGGCGTGACTGTGAGCGGCGCTGGAAAGAGCTGAATACACTCGACTATGTGTATCTCGGCTCACTGTGATTTCGGCGGCGCTTGTTCAGCACCGCCGAGTCCCTCCGAACTCCGCGGCGCCATATTTAAAAATACTCGCTATGTGAATGTCGGCGGCGATCGCCGCCGATAGCTCACAATTAGCGAGGATCGGCGTATAACACGCACCCACGACTTCCCCTGATTTTAAGGGGAAAAAAGTGCGTGTTATACGCCGATAAATACGGTACTTCCTTTTTTTTTTCTATTCCCCCTCTACACTCTCCTTTCCCTTACTTCAGAACATTTGTATGATGGTTTCCTGACACGTTCTTGTTTGGGTATATGAGAAACCGATCCATAAAATTATGTAAACCGTTACACCTTCTTCCTCCTCTTATTTTCCCATTTTTATTTTTTCTGTATTCCGAACCGTTCTAATTTAAATATATTGAAAAATAAAAATATATTCAACCTAAAAACAAGTAGTTTAGTTCCACTGCAAACATATGTGTAAGCCACAGTGGCCACATTAAGGCACCCTAATGCTCTGTACACACGATCGCACATTCCAACAACAAAATCGATCTGATTTTTTCTGACAGATGTTGGCTCAAACTTGTCTTGCATACACACGATCACACAAAGTTGGTCGGAAATTCGATGAGCTGAGAAAAATGAAGTTCAATAGCTAATGCTGCTCTTCTGCTTGATTCTGAGCATGCGTGGCACTTTGTGCGTCGGAATTGTCTACACACGATCGGAATTTATGCAAACGGATTTTGTTGTCGGAAAATTTTAGATCCAGGTCTCAAAGTTTGTATGACGGAAAGTCAGATGGAAAAAAGTCCGATGGAGCCTACACATGGTCAGAATTTCCAACAACAAGCTCCGATCGCACATTTTCCATCGGAAAGTCTGACCGTGTGTACGCGGCATAAGTGTACTGAAGTCATAACTCCCAAATTGGAGCACATATAGCATTGGACAGATTAAAGTGATTGTAAAGGCTCATTTAAAAAAACAAACAAAAAAAAAACAAACATGTTATACTTACCTCCTCTGCAGTTAGTTTTGCACACAGCAGCCTAGATCCTCCTTTTCTCGGGTCCCTCTTTGCTGCTCCTAGTACCTCCCTCCTTTGAGTGCCCCTCAGCCAGCAGCTTGCTACTAGGGATGAGCTTCGAGTTCGAGTCGAACATGAGTTCAACTCGAACATTGGTCGTTCGCAAGTTCGCCAAACAGCGAACAATTTGGGGTGTTCGTGGCAAATTCGGATGCCGCAGAACATCCTTTAAAAGTCTATGGGAGAAATCAAAAGTGCTAAATTTAAAGGCTTATATGCAAGTTATTGTCATAAAAAGTGTTTGGGGACCTGGGTCCTGCCCCAGGGGACATGGATCAATGCAAAGAAAAGTTTTAAAAACGGACGTTTTTTCAAGAGCAGTGATTTTATTAATGCTTAAAGTCAAACAATAAAAGTGTAATATTCCTTTAAATTTCATACTTGGGGGGTGTCTATAGTATGCCTGTAAAGGGGCGCATGTTTTCCGTGTTTAGAACAGTCTGACAGCAAAATGACATTTCAAAGGAAAAAAGTCATTTAAAACTACTCGCGGCTATTGCATTGCCGGTCCGACAATACACATAGAAGTTCATTGATAAAAACGGCATGGGAATTCCCCACAGGGGAACCCCGAACCAAAATTTAAAAAAAAAAATGACGTGGGGGTCCCCCTAAATTCCATACCAGGCCCTTCAGGTCTGGTATGGATATTAAGGGGAACCCCGGCCAAAATTAAAAAAAAAAAGGACGTGGGGTCCCCCTAAATTCCATACCAGACCCTTCAGGTCTGGTATGGATTTTAAGGGGAACCCCGTGCCAAAATGTAAAAAAAAATGGCGTGGGGTCCCCCCAAAAATCTATACCAGACCCTTATCCGAGCACGCAACCTGGCAGGCTGCAGGAAAAGAGGGGGGACGAGAGAGTGCCCCCCCTCTTGAACCGTACCAGGCCACATGCCCTCAACATTGTGAGGGTGCTTTGGGGTAGCCCCCCAAAACATCTTGTCCCCATGTTGATGAGGACAAGGGCCTCATCCCCACAACCCTGGCCGGTGGTTGTGGGGGTCTGCGGGCGGGGGGCTTATCGGAACCCGGAAGCCACTTTTAACAAGGGGACCCCCAGATCCCACCCCCCCCACCATTTCACTAAAAAACTGTCAAAAATGTTAAAAATGACAAGAGACAGTTTTTGACAATTCCTTTATTTAAATGCTTCTTCTTCTTTCTTCTATCTTCCTTCATCTTCTTCTTCTTCTGGTTCTTCTGGCTCTTCTGGTTCTTCCTCCGGTGTTCTCATCCAGCATCTCCTCCACGGCATCTTCTATCTTCTTCTCCTCGGGCCGCTCCACACACATGGCATGGGGGGGAGGCTCCCACTCTTCTCTTCATCTTCTTCTCTTCTTCATCTTCTTCTTCATCTTCTTCTCTTCTTCTTTTCTTCATTTTCTTCTCCGGGCCGCTCCGCACCCATGTTGGCATGGTGGGAGGCTCCCGCTGTGTGACGCGTCTCCTCTTCTGACGGTTCTTAAATAATGGGGGGCCACCCGGTGACCCCGCCCCCCTCTGACGCACGGAACATGATGGGACTTCCCTGTGGCATTCCCCTTGCTGCAAAGGCTAGTTATAGGTTGGGCTGGTTGACATTTGTTTGTACAGTGAATGTCATACATAACCAGGAAACATTTTTAAATTTAAGGCTCTTAAAAGCAGGAAGGTGCGCCTTGAATTTTGAACCTCTCTATGTAATGAGGCAACAAAAAGATCCCACAGGTAGTATCTTCATTGCAGCTAAAACCAGCATTCCCAGTGTTGCTATACATAATGTAGCCATTGTCAAAAATGTCCAGCTTCAAATGTAGACAGCCAGCACCAGTGTATCCTGTTTTGCTGATCACAGTCAGTACCAAATTTTCCAGTGTGGCTGTTCACAGTCAGTACCAGTATTATATTGTTAAACAAAGCCAGCAACAGTGTTTTCTGCATTGTTGATCACTGCCAGGATCAGTGTTTCCAGTGTCACTGATAGCAGTGGAAATATACATTTTATTAAAGTAATGTCACCGATAGATAATCTGTTACCTCTGGGGATAATTTCAATGCAAAGTTCAACTTCACTTGCAAATCGAACAGCCTATTTGCCTTTAGTAAATCAAACACATTGCATTGCATGAGTTAGAAGTAGACTAATATATGTAATTACTTGGTTTGAATTTGTAATAATGTCTATGGATAGCCACAGTATTAATTCACATTAATTCACACTCTCACAAATGATTAGATAATAGCTGCACATGGAGTTCTTGGATAGAAGGATTAGATTCTACCTGCTCCCTGTTGGGGTGAGACAAAATTTCATGAACACACTCAGGGTTAAATCCACTGCATATATTTGTTCAAAGAAACAAGAATATAATTTGTTTTCTTTGAATCGCACAGTAGGAAACACTGACACCTTGTAACCTTGCATATTAATGTGGATCTATAACAAAAATCTCTGTGATGTGCAAACATACTAGTGAGAATGGATCCTTGCATAGGCAAAAATATTACTTGGAAGTGATCCATCGAATGTTCTGGTACTTGACATAGAAGGTTCAAAGCTAGCTAGGGCATTACAAGTATTGCCAGAAACCAGTTTCATACAACTTGCATGACTACGAGGCTGAAACAAACACAGGAGATGTGCTACATCAACCCATTTCATGCCAGAACAAAACTTCCTCAAGATGATCTTTAACCCCTCGTGCCCTCGCTATAGCCGAAAGATGGCTACAGTGCAGGCTTACTTTGCTGGGAGGGTGTCCATGGATGTCCTCCCGTGATCGCCTCCTTTGGACTCAGCTGATCACAGATTGGGGTAAAAGGCCAAACACAAGGACCCTTTACCACATGATCAGCTGTGTTCAATGACAGCTGATCATGGATGTAAACACAAGCCGGTTATTGGTTTTCCTTTCCTCATGCTGACAGTGTGAGGAAGGGAGAAGAGAGTCAATAACTGACTTGTGTTAAAGGGACATCTACACTGAAAATCAGGGTACTGATTATCAGTGTCTTGATTATCAGTGCAGTTCCAACAGTGCCCACCAGTGCTGCCTATCAGTGGCCATTAGTGCTGCCAATCAGTGCTCACCTGTGCTGCCAATTAGTGCCCATCTGTGCCTCCTCCTCAGTGTCACCTATCAGTGCCCATTGGTGCTGCCTATAAGTGCCTATCGGTGCCCATCAGTGCCACCTATCAGTGCCCATCAGTGCCCCCTATCAGTGCAGCCTTATCAGTGCTGGCTCATCAGTGCACACCAGTGCCACCTCATAGTGTCCATTAGTGTCCCCTAATAGTGCCCATCAGTGCTGCCTCATTAGTGCAGCCTATCAGTGCCCATCAGTGAAGCCTCATCAGCACACATCAGTGAAGGAGAAAAATTACCTGTTTGCAAAAATGTATAACAAACTATGAAAAATGTTTAAAAAAAAAATAAAAAAACAGCTTGCTGCTGGTAGATAGGGCCAGAAACAAACAATTCTTCCAGAAATGGCTGACCTGGGCTGAAGGAGAGGGGCAGGCAAAATATTGGCTCAGGTTGTATGTGCACAATCAGGTACAGTGGGGACGGAAAGTATTCAGACCCCCTTAAATTTTTCACTCTTTGTTATATTGCAGCAATTTTCTAAAATCATTTAAGTTCATTTTTTCCTCATTAATGTACACACAGCAACCCATATTTACAGAAAAACACAGAATTGTTGATATTTTTGCAGATTTATTAAAAAAGAAAAACTGAAATATCACATGGTCCTAAGTATTCAGACCCTTTGCTGTGACACTCATATATTTAACTCAGGTGCTGTCCATTTCTTCTGATCATCCTTAAGATGGTTCTACACCTTCATTTAAGTCCAGTTGTGTTTGACTATACTGATTGGACTTGATTAGGAAAGCCACACACCTGTCTATATAAGACCTTACAGCTTACAGTTCATGTCAGAGCAAATGAGAATCATGAGGTCAAAGCAACTGCCTGAAGAGCTCAGAGACAGAATTGTGGCAAGACACAGATCTGGCCAAGGTTACAAAAAAATTTCTGCTGCACTTAAGGTTCCTAAGAGCACAGTGGCCTCCATAATCCTTAAATGGAAGACATTTGGGATGACCAGAACCCTTCCCAGAGCTGGCCGTCCGGCCAAACTGAGCTATCGGGAGAGAAGAGCCTTGGTGAGAGAGGTAAAGGAGAACCCAAAGATCACTGTGGCTGAGCTCCAGAGATGCAGTCGGGAGATGGGAGAAAGTTGTACAAGTCAACCATCACTGCAGCCCTCCACCAGTTGGGGCTTTATGGCAGAGTGGCCTGACGGAAGCCTCTCCTCAGTGCAGGACACATGAAAGCCCGCATGGAGTTTGCTAAAAAAAACACCTGAAGGACTCCAAGATGGTGAGAAATAAGATTCTTTGGTCTGATGAGACCAAGATAGAACTTTTTGGCCTTAATTCTACGTGGTATGTGTGGAGAAAACCAGGCACTGCTCATCACCTGTTCAATACAGTCCCAACAGTGAAGCATGGTGGTGGCAGCATCATGCTGTGGGGGTGTTTTTCAGCTGCAGGGACAGGACGACTGGTTGCAATTGAGGGAAAGATGAATGCGGCCAAGTACAGGGATATCCTGGACGAAAACCTTCTCCATAGTGCTCAGGACCTCAGACTGGGCCGAAGGTTTACCTTCTAACAAGACAATGACCCTAAGCACACAGCTAAAATAACGAAGGAGTGGCTTCACAACAACTTTGTGACTGTTGTTGAATGGCCCAGCCAGAGCCCTGACTTAAACCCAATTGAGCATCTCTGGAGAGACCTAAAAAGGGCTGTCCACAAACATTTACCATCCAACCTGACAGAACTGGAGAGGATCTGGAGAGGATTCCCAAAAAGACTCATGGCTGTATTAGATCAAAAGGGTGCTTCTACTAAATACTGAGCAAAGGGTCTGAATGCTTAGGACCATGTGATATTTCAGTTTTTCTTTTTTAATAAATCTGCAAAAATGTCAACAATTCTGTGTTTTTCTGTCAATATGGGGTGCTGTGTGTACATTAATGAGGAAAAAAATTAACTTAAATGATTTTAGCAAATGGCTGCAATATAACAAAGAGTGAAAAATTTAAGGGGGTCTGAATACTTTCCGTCCCCACTGTATAACATCTGTAACAGCTCTGAGGGATCAGAGTGGGCAGGTGTACACTAGCACAGGAGATATCGTCTATATTCTCTTCTTTTTATCAAGATCTATATACATCATGGGTTAATTACACCTCTGCTGAGTTGACTGCTTACCTTGAAAGGATTACTCTTCCAAGAGTATCACAGGAAGATCAGGAGATGCTTAATGCCCCCTTAGCCACTTCCCGCCCACCGTCATATGACGTCCTGGGCTTTGGGCGGGTATATCTGAATGATGCCTGTAGTTACAGACATCATTCAGATATTGCCGGTTTCAGCCGGCAAATCTCTACACCATAGGAATGATCATAGCGGCTGTTTCGCCGCTTGATCGTTCCTATGGGAGGCGAGAAGGGACACCCCCCCTCCCGCCTCCCTCCGGTGCTTGCTCTGACTCACCGTTACGATCGGTGAGGCAGAGAGCAGATACGCTGGCGCCGGATGTAGATCATAGAGATTTCTGGTGGACCAGATGGTCGCCGGAGTCTCTATGATCATCGGAGGCCGGGCGCGATGTTATGACGTCACGCCCGGCCTCTCCATTCAAAAAAAGGCGCCGCTTCGGCTGGGAAGCGGTGATCGTTTTATTTTTTTTTTTATTTCAGGCTTCCCAGCTTAGTGGTTAGATATGCGGTCTTATTGACCCCATATCTCACTATTAAGAGGACCTGTCATGTCATATTCCTATTACAAGGAATGTTTACATTCCTTGTAAAAGGAATAAGTGATAAAAATTTTTTTTTTTTTTCAAAAAAGTGTCAAAACAAAAAAAAGAAAATATAATTAACAATAAAAAAAAAAAAATTAAAAGCGCCGCTGTCCCCGTGTGCTCGCACGCAGAAGCGAACGCATACGTAAGTCCCGCCCACATATGAAAACAGTGTTCAAACCATACATGTGAGGTATCGCCGCGAAAGTTGGAGCGAGAGCAATCATTTTGTCACTAGATCTCCTCTGTAACTCAAAACATGTAACCAGTAAAAAAATTTCAAGCGTCGCCTATCGGGATTTTTAAGTACCGAACATTGGCGCCATTCCACGAGCGTGTGCAATTTTGAAGCGTGACATGTTAGGTATCTATTTACTCTGCGTAACTTCATCTTTCACAATATGCAAAAACACTGGGCTAACTTTACTGTTTTGTGTTGTAATATGTTGGCCGATTTATGTATAATGTTGTATTGGAGTGCCATGTTGACCAGAAATTCAGTTGAATTGTCCAAGTCAACTGAATTTTAACATAGCAAGGGGACAGCTGAAGACCATTTGATGTGTTAAACCTAATTGAACATTTCAACGGGTGTTCAGGTGGTATCTGTTAATCTAATCTAATTACACATATCTAAGGGGACTTGTTGATGTTGATATGCGGAAGTGCAAATTGGGGCAGTTTATGACTGCAGCTGTTCACAGCTGGGGGTTGTTGTCTGTCTGAAAGACTAAAGCATATCAAAGGCCTGAATGGAAAGGGCCAATCAAATGGCTCAGCCATTCAGTGTCTAGTGAATATAACATGGCGTTCAGTCTATAGTACATATAGTCTTGTCCGTGTATGACTATGAAAGCGCAAATCTAGAGAAAATGGGACTCTGAATTATATACTCTCTGATTTTTTGTCATCTGTGGACTTTGGACTTTGTTCTGTGTTGGAAGTCAATAAAGTACATCTCTCTGGAAGAATTGGGTTGCTGCGGAAAAGTACTTACTAATTAATTATCATACCCACGAAACTACTATACTACTATACATAATATATGACTACATTGGTGCCGTTCAAGTGACCAGAAGAGCACTTAGTAACAGAAGTGGGTGGTGACAACAATCCTGTGAGGTGGACAGAAGTCTGATGAAGAACCAATAGCTGTGCTGTGACTCTATTGTCTGGTTGTGACATAAGAGAGTCTGATCTACAAAATTAAACAAGTTGGGAACCTCAGAATTATTCTCTGGAGACTGGAAACAACAACAAAAAAAGGACTGTGTCATGTACCAGAAGACCTGAATTGGAAGCTGAAGGAGTAACTAATGCAGGGAGTAAAATATTTCCTTTTTTTTTAATTATTAGTAATATAGTCAAAATGCTTACTCAGTGTGAAGCTAGTGTCAGTTCTGATAAAGTTAACAGATGGGTATTAAAATGTATTTAGCGCCATGGCGGTCCTTATGATATTCCAGAAAAATGTAAGCAGACATAGACGATGATGAAGGAATTTTTAGAGAAAAATGTTTTTGATAGCAAAATTTCAGGAAGTAAAAGAAAAGGTTGTATTATACAGAGCTTATTATCTTGCTGTTTAACAATGGAAAGTTCTTTGAAGGGTAAGGTTGAGGAAATTACCCAGTTACAGAATGCAGTTGATAATAGCAACAATGTTTGTGAAAGGTTACAAAACCAATCAGACACCGATACAGTAAATTTAAAATTGCATGCAGTTACCATTGGGGGAGCTTTGCTTGAGAAATCTAAACGTTGTGATGAATTATCAGAGGAAAATGAGAGATTAAAATTAAGAATTATGGAATTAGAGAAGAGCTCTCAGGAATGCAGATATGCATCAAATCTTGGATTCAGCTATCTTCAGCAAAATACAGACACAAACTTTCTATCAAATGAAACAGAACCTCATATTAAATCTGATAATTCATTACCAGCTGCCCTCACTGTGACTACCAAAGTTTATAACAATAATAATAATACAGGTAAAGTTCAGCTTGTAATGAAGCCTTTGAAACCAAAAGAATTAGACGCAATTCTTAAAGAAATAGGAATGGTTCCATACCATGATTTAAACAGATTTTTAAAATGCTTTTGTGACATGCAGCAGGTCAGAGATATGTACAATCTCAACCCATCTGACTTAGAAAGAGTTTTGCAACATTCTTTAGGAAGTGGTCTTTGGATGAGAATTAAACAAATCTGTATTTAGCCTCTGAGGACAAGGGACATATTACTGGAATTATTATGTGTTTTGTATGGTGTACGTTCTGATGTTACTATTCATGGGAGGATCCAACAAATGCAAAATGAATCTCCATATGAATTGTCACACAGGATAGCAACTATTATGGAATTATTGGTCGGTAATAATCTTGCATTTGAGCGTGGGGGCTTGATACATATGAGTATGTTTCTAGATGCGTTGCATGAAGATATCAAACAAAATATTTTATTAGTTACCCCAAATCCTCATGATTTAAAAGACATATTGTTGAGAGCAGACCATTTATGGAGAAAGTCAAATGAGCAAGCTGTCAAAATTGATTTAGCCACATTGTTTACGGCAAATACTGAACCTGAAGATCAGAATATAATATCCTATGATAACACCCAGAGAGGAGACACTGGGTCAAATATAGGTGATATTAATATGAAAAACAGAGCTGACCAAAATAATAATAAGAAAAGATCCAAAACCTGGATACTGTTTTCTCAGTTAAAACAGAAATATGACCACCTGAAGATTGAGTATGACAAGATGAGAGGGGAACGTGATACATTATTACAGCAGTTGAAGGGGGTACAGGGTGTCATAAATGCAGAAGATGTACATTCTCCAGATCTGTTTTTGAATGCAAATGACACTTCTCTAGCAGTGGGGGTGAATTAGCTTCAAACTGTAAACGTGTAAATAGTGCTTTGTTTTAACTTCAAACAATGTTTAAGGACCTTACTAATGAGTTTTTGTTGGAGAGTTTTGTCTTTCAGGTATTGCTGGAGATACTTGCTTGCATGTGAATAGCAGAAGCACAGTCTGAAATTGCTGGCTAGTGGGGGAGAATTATGGGAGAAATGCTGAATAGACAACAAGGAATTATAAAGAATTCATGGACTCTCTCAATATTCATCAAGCAATGGACCTTTTTTTCTTTTTTCTTCAACGCCCTAATTTTTAATTTTTCTCCCTTTTCCTGATATATTTTGCTTTACATTTTTTATTTTCTTTATGTTTTATTTCTTGAACTTTATCTTAAAACCAAAGAGAAGCATTTAAACCTAAAATAATTTTCAGAACATCTGTACATATTACATAATGCGTATTGATCAATATATTTGACATCTAAGGTGAGATGCTGCACAATGGCTTAGCATAGCATAAATTATAGTATGTTGGGTGGTTTTCCTAGATTTATAAGGGGGGGGGTGAGTGAAATTAATCACTCCAGTCATGATTTGAAACTTTGTTGAATCATTTGTTATAATATGCTAGAGGCTATGACATATATGGATGAAAAAGACCTTTCTACCTTTCATGGTGAGGATACTGGCAAGAATTTCCACTGCCACTTTGTCTGGATAGAAGATCTGATAAACACTGATGTCAAGCTGATTCTATCTGAACCATCGTGTGGGGGTATACGTATATGTTGGTATACCATTCAGGTGTAATTATGGACTGAATGATCCAAGTAACTGCTCTATTGAAGGCAATGAGGGGTCGGCCTACAGCAAATTACAAAAGCATATTGTGGCTGGCAATCAACAAATTCAGGTACTTGACAGGTACACAACAGGATATCATTGCTAAAATGCTTGCAAGATGGACTCATGAATGTCAAGTGCAAGGAAATAGTTTGTAGTACAGTTTTTACTGCCGTATCCAAACCTTTTGACCTTAAAAGTGAGTGCTGGTACATTGATAGTTCTTCTTACTATAAAGATGAAAGTAGAATGTTTGTGTAAAAGCATCTTTAAAAATGAAAAGCTTGAGCCTGGAGATGAGAGAATCCTGGACTCATGTGGATTGGAGCTCCCAGAGCATACCAAGTTAAGTTCAGTGAGATGGTGAGAGATGTGAGGAAGTCAGACCAAAGAATGGACTGTGTCATCAGCTCGTCTTTGTGCAAAATTCAAGATCTTGATGTGATATAATAATGCCTAACAGCTATATGGGCCACTGACGTTTACCAAATCCTTTTCCAGTCATAGTCTAAAAGTTATATTATCTAATAACTGTTTCATGCGGATATTTTAGAGGCTGGTGAAGAGAGATGTAACCAGTTTCAACTTCACATTTTATATAAGCCATTGTAAAGCATTCAGTACCTTAAATCATAATATTTTTGTTGTTTAATTTATGGGTCAGTTCTAGTAGTTAGAACCGACCCAAGTGGGGGTATATGTTGTAATATGTTGGCCGATTTATGTATAATGTTGTATTGGAGTGCCATGTTGACCAGAAATTCAGTTGAATTGCCCAAGTCAACTGAATTTTAACATAGCAAGGGGACAGCTGAAGACCCTTTGATGTGTTAAACCTAATTGAACATTTCAAAGGGTGTTCAGGTGGTATCTGTTAATCCAATCTAATTACACATATCTAAGGGGACTTGTTGATGTTGATATGCGGGAGTGCAAATTGGGGCAGTTTATGACTGCAGCTGTTCACGGCTGGGGGTTGTTGTCTGTCTGAAAGACTAAAGCATATCAAAGGCCTGAATGGAGACGGCCAATCAAATGGCTCAGCCATTCAGTGTCTATTGAATATAACATGGCGTTCAGTCTATAGTACATATAGTCTTGTCTGTGTATGACTATGAAAGTGCAAATCTAGAGAAAATGGGACTCTGAATTATATACTCTCTGATTTTTTGTCATCTGTGGACTTTGGACTTTGTTCTGTGTTGGAAGTCAATAAAGTGCATCTCTCTGGAAGAATTGGGTTGCTGCGAAAGAGTACTTACTAATTAATTATCATACCCACAATACTACTATACTACTATAAATAATATATCACTACATTATGGTATTTTTTAAAACACAAAACTGTTTTTTTCCCAAAAAAAGCGTTTGAAAAATTCCTGCGCAAATATCGTGTGAGATAAAAAGTTGCAACAACCGCCATTGTATTCTCTAGGGTCTTTGCTTAAAAAACATATATAATATTTGGGGGTTCTATGTAATTTTATAGCAAAAAAATGATGATTTTTACATGTAGGAGAGAAATGTCAGAATTGGCCTGGTAGGGAAGTGGTTAACCACTTCAGCCCCGGAAGGATTTACCCCCTTCCTGACCAGAGCACTTTTTACAATTTGGCACTGCGTCGCTTTAACTGCTAATTGCGCCGTCATGCAATGCTGTACCCAAACGAAATTTGCGTCCTTTTCTTCACACAAATAGAGCTTTCTTTTGATGGTATTTGATCACCTCTGCCATTTTTATTTTTTGCGCTATAAACAGAAAAATACAGAAAATTTTGAAAAAAAATGATATTTTCTACTTTTTGTTATAAAAAGAATCCAATAAACTCAATTTTAGTCATACATTTAGGCCAAAATGTATTCGGCCACATGTCTTTGGTGAAAAAAATGTCAATAAGCGTATATTTATTGGTTTGCACAAAAGTTATAGCGTCTACTAACTAGGGTACATTTTCTGGAATTTACACATCTTTTAGTTTATGACTGCCTATGTCATTTCTTGAGGTGCTAAAATGTCAGGGCAGTACAAAACCCCCCCAAATGACCCCATTTTGGAAAGTAGACACCCCAAGGAAATTGCTGAGAGGCATGTTGAGCCCATTGAATATTATTTTTTTTTTGCCCCAAGTGATTGAATAATGACAAAAAAAAAAATTACAAAAAGTTGTCACTAAATGATATATTGCTCACACAGGCCATGGGCATATGTGGAATTGCACCCCAAAATACATTCAGCTACTTCTCCTGAGTACGGGGATACCACATGTGTGAGACTTTTTGGGAGCTTAGCCGCGTACGGGACCCCGAAAACCAATCACCGCCTTCAGGATTTCTAAGGGCGTAAATTTTTGATTTCACTCCTCACTACCTATCACAGTTTTGAAGGCCATAAAATGCCCAGATGGCACAAACCCCCCCCCCCAAATGACCCCATTTTGGAAAGTAGACACCCAAAGCTATTTGTTGAGAGGCATGTTGAGTCCATGGAATATTTTATATTTTGACACAAGTTGCGGGAAAGTGACATTTTTTTTTTTTGCACAAAGTTGTCACTAAATGATATATTGCTCACACAGGCCATGGGCATATGTGGAATTGCACCCCACAATACATTTAGCTGCTTCTCCTGAGTATGGGGATACCACATGTGTGGGACTTTTTGGGAGCCTAGCCGCGTACGGGGCCCTGAAATCCAATCACTGAATTAAGCGTGGTGCGTGCAGATTCCTAGCGGGCTCCCAAGAATTGTCCTCAGGAGGGTATCCCTTCCAATGGATCAGGTATTGAAGCTGCCTGCCTCTCCTTCTGCAGTTCAAAATGGACTCCACTTCAAACTCATTTTCCCCGTCCACGATAATTGGTGGGGGAGGAAATTCCCCTCTTCCGGGAAAAGGGCTGGGCACAACAGGTTTCAACAAGGATGCATGAAAAACAGGATGAATTCTGTAGGAGTTCGGTAATGCCAGTTCAAACGCCACGGGGTTAATCATCCTTTTGATCTGAAAAGGCCCGATGAACCTAGGTTCAAGTTTCCTCACCCACATTGAAAATTGGATTCTCCGTCCTCCCTTGATCATACTGCTTTTTATAATCATCTTGAGCTTTTTGTAGCATATCCTGGATCCTTCGGAAGTTAGATTGTAGGGAAGTTATCCAATCTTGAACAGCAGGAACGACCATCTCAGAGATGTTATTAGAGAGAAAAGTAGGGTGAAACCCAAAGTTTGCCCAAAAGGGTGTTTGATTAGTAGCCAAATTAATAGAGTTATTATAGGTGAATTCGGCGTATGGGAGGAGACTTGCCCAATCGTCCTGAGAGCCAGGACAGAAACAACAGAGGTATTGCTGCATGGTTTGATTTGTCCTCTCCGTCTGGCCGTTGCTCTGAGGGTGGTATGCTGAAGAGAGGCAAACTTTGATGTCCAGGGTCTTGCAGAGTTCTCTCCAGAATTTAGAAGTAAATTGCACGCCCCTATCCGACACAATACTTTTAGGCACACCATGGAGTCCAATTATCTCTTTAAAAAAATATTGGTTGTGTCCACAGCAGAAGGGGTGCCCATAATGGGTAAAAAATTAGCCATCTTGGAGAGACGGTCGACAACAAAAATGGTAGTAAAGCCTTCTGAGGCAGGTAAGTCTACAATAAAATACATGGACACGTCAGCCCATGGTCGTTCTGGAATGGGCAAGGGCTTGAGCAATCCCCAAGACTTGGTGTTTTGCCCCTTGTTACGCTAGCACAGAGGACAGGAGGAAACATACTCCTTACAATCCCGTCTCCACCCAGGCCACCAGAAGGAACGAGAGATCAATTCAGAAGTCTTCTTCGTCCCAAAGTGACCTGCCAATTTATGGTCATGACACATTTTGAGGGCCAGGGGCCGTATTTCCCGTGGTACCGTTTCCCCCGAACCCAAAATAGATCATCAAATTTCTCCAAAGAATGTACCTCTGATTCGGAACAATGACTGGATGAAGACTTGATGGAAGTTATTAGGTCTGCTTGGGTAAGACCGAGGAAATTTTGTGAAGAGAGGATGGTGCCGGGTTCAGTCGTTTGAGGGTCTACAGAGAACATCCGGGAAAGTGCATCTGCCTTTCCATTCTTTGAACCGGGTCTATAGGATATGTGGAAGTTGAAACGGGAAAAGAAGAGGGCCCAACGTGCTTGCCTAGGCTTCAGGCCTTTCGCTGTCCGAAGGTATTCCAAATTTTTCTGATCATAACTGGGTGAAGTGCACCTTCCAGTAAATACCTCCACTCCTCTAGAGCGAATTTAATGGCCAGCAGCTCCCTGTCACCCACGTCATAGTTGAGTTCTGGCGGGCTGAGTTTCCAAGATGCGAAGGCTACAGGGTGTAAAATGGCTTTAGGCCCATGTCTTTGAGAAAGGATGGCCCCTGTTGCGATTTCTGATGCGTTCACCTCTAGTACAAATGGTCGAGTTGGGTCAGAATGGCAGAGAATCGGTGCAGAGCTGAATAAGGTCTTCAATTTGATAAAGGCTTGTGCCGCTTGAGACCACTGAAAGAAACTGTGCTGACGCGTCAACTGGGTAATAGGTGCCACAATAGAAGAGAATGAAAGGGTAGCATTTTATGCTGATGATGTTATTCTATTTTTATCAAATCTTCGGTCCTCTGTGCAAGCTATATGGATGAGTTTGCTAGGTTCTCAGGGCTTGCTATTAACTGGGAGAAGTCTGTGCTTCTGCCGTTGGGTTCACTCCAAAGGATTTGCCATCAATATGCCCACAACTTCTAATTCTTTCCTCTTTCAAATATCTGGGAGTTACTGTGACCGCATCCCCTTTGGCATACATAGACAATATTGCCCTATTATTGACAAGATTTCAAATGCAAAGTAGGATTTGGTCTAAACTTCCCCTTTCAGTAAAAGGCCTCATAAATAAGATGGTCTGAATGCCACAACTTTTATATTTTTACATAATTCCCCAGTTTGGATCCTTCTGAAGAACTTTATTAAGATCAACAGGATATTTAGAAATTTGATTTGGGGAAACAGGACCCCCGTATCAAACTAGATCTCCTACACTATCCAAATAAGGCTGGGGTATTAAACCTGAGGATTTACTTTCTAGCTGCAGCATCTAGCACAGTGGGAATCAGAGGCCTTAGCTGCTCCCTCGTTTCGCTTAGTTTCTTTTCGTTTTCAGGGACGCCATCCACTGCTAGCTCAGAAGGGGTCATCTGGGTGCTCTGCCTAATTTACCCACTCTAGTACTTATATGTATACAAGGTATGGGAATCTGTTAAGAGGATAATGGGGGTTTCTTCCCTAACCAAATATACCCCTATTTGGGGCAATGAAAGGCTACCTGAAATACTGACCCTCCAGGGCTTTCAGCGATGAGAATGAGCAGGGATACTTACCATATCTCAACTCTATGACGGGGGGTACTTAAATCTTTCGACCAGTTGGTAAGGGAATTATCTTTGAACCCTAGATGGTTTTTTCAATTTTTTGCAGCTGCGGCATGGCTTATATGCCAAATTTAGTTCTTCCCCTGTTTTGTTTACCCCAGTGTCAGTCTTGGAAAGAGTGGTTCAGGCAAGCGTAACTAAAGGCCTAATATCTGTTACATATAAGTCTCTATTACAGTGTACTTCTAAGTTTCACTGTCCATCTAGAGAAAAATGGGAGTGTGTTATTGGTCCTATCTCTGACCATGTCTGGAATAGGATTCTGTGAGCTCTTCCCCTTGTATCTCTTTCACCCTCATTTAGATTAACACAATTTTATATACTGCATAGGGCATATAGGAGTTTTGTTTAAAATTGGCTTAATAACTGACTCAGCTTGCTCCAGATTTAGCAATTCGGTGTCATCGATACATCTATAATGGCGATGCCCGAAACTCCAGAGGTATTGGGCAGAGGTTGAGGGTACACTTTATGGGATTTTGGATCTGAATCTCCCAATGGATCCTTTAATGTGTCTACTAGGCTATCTTGATATCTTAGTGCTTAAACCACCGATGTGGTTTACTGTTGTAAGAGCGCTGTTTGTGGCACGGAGACAAATTGCCATTAGGTGGACCTGCCCTCACCCACTGACTATATCTAATTTGATATTTGATCTGAATGTCAGGGCTGGGCTCAGCCCTTCCTTCTTTCAGCTGGCCGCTCAGCTGTCAGCTAATTGCCAGCTCCCATCTCTCTCCACAGTTACCCGGCTGTTGTTGATTCTGTTCATCAGTCCTGCCTACTTAAAGTTGTCCAGATCACTTGATCTCTGCCTTCTACTTTGTCAACATCACAGTGACTTTCTCTTGAAGACTTGCTTGGCTAACGTTCCTTCTGGATCCTGATCCTGCTTGCTGTACTACTACGTTTATCTCTGGCTCTCTGACATTTGCTTGGTTGACTACCCGATCCGGTTACTGAACTCTGGCTTGTTTTGACTGCGCTTACTCTGTTTACCTTATTATATTTACCTAATTTATATATTATTAAACAAGTGTGATTTAACTTTACTTCTGTCTCGGTCTGATTAATGGTTCCTAATAGTAAGCGAAGGCCATGAATTCAGAAGATACAGTCAATCCACTTGTTAGTAATATTTTTTCCAGATTGGATGAGCAAGATCACTGCATGGATCAGTTTGCCATAGCATTACAAATGCTCCTGAGTTGCACGGTTCACCTGGAAACTCCCACTGTGGCTGCACCGGTACAACCTGAGTTGCAGGCTGTCCCTGCTGCTGTGCCAGTCTCTGTGCAGGCACCTGCCTCAAGTATTACTTCTATAAGAGGTATGTCTGGTTCCACTCCACTTCCCCAGCGATTTGGGGGTGATCCAGTTCAATGCAGAGGGTTTCTCAACCAGGTTGAAATTTACTTTGAGATGCTGCCCCAGGCGTTTCCCACAGACAGAAGCAAAGTAGGTTTCATGATTTCTTTGCTTTCTGAGAGAGCCTTAGCCTGGGCAAACCCTCTATGGGAGACGCAAAAACCTGTAGTCTTGAGTTACCCTGAATTTGTGGCCTTTTTCTGCTGCCAAGTGCCTCATGTCCATCAAACAGAGTACAAGAACTGTTGCCGACTACGCCATTGAATTCCATACTCTGCCAGCAGAGGCTGATTGGAACAGTGAGGCCCTCGTGGCTTCTTTTTATCATGGTCTCTCGGATTCCATCAAGGATGAGATAGCAGCCCGAGATATACCCACTGAGCTGGAGAGGTTGATCACGTTTGCCATCCTCATTGACTCCAGACTCAGAGAAAGACTCTCTTTTAAGGAGCGCATGCGGAAGCCTCCTGTACGTTTGCCTTTGAGCTTTGCAGTCCCACCCGTGCCTCCCTCACCTCCCATGCCTCCTGGTACCGAGTCAGTCAGTGAAGAATTGGGATGAGCCGAACACTCCCCTGTTCGGTTCGGACCAGAACTTGCGAACAGGCCAAAAATGTGTTAGAACACACAAACACCGTTAAAGTCTATGGGACACGAACATAAATAATCAAAAGTGCTAATTTTAAAGGCTTATATGCAAGTTATTGTCATAAAAAGTGTTTGGGGACCTGGGTCCTGCCCTAGGGGACATGGATCAATGCAAAAAAAAGTTTTAAAAATGGCCGTTTTTTCAGGAGCAGTGATTTTAATAATGCTTAAAGTGAAACAATAAAAGTGTAATATTCCTTTAAATTTCATACCTGGGGGGTGTCTATAGTATGCCTGTAAAGGGGCGCATGTTTCCCGTGTTTAGAACAGTCTGACAGCAAAATGACATTTCAAAGGAAAAAAAGTCATTTAAAACTACTTGCGGCTATTAATAAATTGCCGGTCCAACAATACACATAAAAGTTCACTGATAAAAACGGCATGGGATTTCCCCACAGGAGAACCCCGAACCAAAATTAAAAAAAAATGATGTGGGGTCCCCCTAAATTCCATACCAGGCCCTTCAGGTCTGGTATAGATATTAAGGGGAACCCCGGCCAAAATTTTTTAAAAAATGGCGTGGGGTCTCCCCAAAAATCCATACCAGACCCTTATCCGAGCATGCAACCTGGCAGGCCGCAGAAAAAGAGGGCCCCCCCCTGAACCGTACCAGGCCACATGCCCTCAACATTGGGAGGGTGCTTTGGGGTAGCCCCTCAAAACACCTTGTCCCCATGTTGATGGGGACAAGGGCCTCATCCCCACAACCCTTGCCCGGTGGTTGTGGGGGTGGGGGTCTGCTTATCAGAATCTGGAAGCCCCCTTTAACAAGGGGACCCCCAGATCCCGGCTCTCCCCCCTGTGTGAAATGGTAAGGGGGTACAAAAGTACCCCTACCATTTCACAAAAAAAGTGTCAAAAATGTTAAAAATGACAAGAGACAGTTTTTGACAATTCCTTTATTTAAATGCTTTTTCTTTCTTCTATCTTCTTTCTTTTATCTTCCTTCGGTTTCTTCCTCCATCTTCTTCTTCTTCTGGCTCTTCTGGTTCTTCCTCCGGTGTTCTCTTCTGGCATCTTCCTCCGTGGCGCCGGCGTCTTCTTCCCTTCATCTTCTGGGCCGCTCCGCATCCAGCATGATGGGATGGGAGGCTCCCACTGTGTGACGTTTCTCCTCTTCTGATGGTTCTTAAATAATGGAGGGCGGCGCCACCCGGTGACCCCGCCCCCCTCTGATGCACGGGGACTTCCCTGTGGCATTCCCCATGATGTCAGAGGGGGCAGACAGGGAAGTCACCGTGCATCAGTCCCCCCCTCTTTTCCTGCGGCCTGCCAGGTTGCGTGCTTAGATAAGGGTCTGGTATGGATTTTTGGGGAAACCCGACGCCTTTTTTTTTTTTTACATTTTGGCACGGGGTTCCCCTTAAAATCCATACCAGACCTGAAGGGTTTGGTATAGATTTTGAGGGGGACCCCACTCCATTTTTTTTTAAATTTTGGCCGGGGTTCCCCTTAATATCCATACCAGACCTGAAGGGTCTGGTATGGAATTTAGGGGGACCCCCCACTTCATTTTTTTTTAATTTTGGTTCGGGGTTTTCCCTGTGGGGAATTTCCATGCCATTTTTAATGAACTTTTATGTGTATTGTCAGACCGGCAATTCAGTAATAGCCGCGAGTAGTTTTAAATGACTTTTTTTCCTTTGAAATGTCATTTTGCTGTCAGACTGTTCTAAACACGGGAAACATGCGCCCCTTTACAGGCATACTATAGACACCCCCAGGTATGAAATTTAAAGGAATATTACACTTTTATTGTTTGACTTTAAGAATTATTAAAATCACTGCTTCTGAAAAAACAGCCATTTTTAAAACTTTTTTTGCATTGATCCATGTTCCCTGGGGCAGGACCCAGGTCCCCAAAAACTTTTTATGACAATAACTTGCACATAAGCCTTTAAAATTAGCACTTTTGATTTCTCCCATAAACTTTTAAAGGGTGTTCCGCGGCTTTCGATTTTGCCGCGAACACCCCAAATTGTTCGCTGTTTAGTGAACTGGCGAAAAGCCGATGTTCGAGTCGAACATGAGTTTGACTCAAACTCGAAGCTCATCCCTAATGAAGATGAACCCATGCACTTGGGCTTCACACGTCTCTCTGCGGATGAGAGACCCTTTAGGAGGAGGAAGAGATTGTGCCTTTATTGTGGCCAGGCAGGTCACTTTTTGAAGTCTTGTCCTACCCATCTAGGGAATGCCCGAACCTTGAGGTCCTGTCATGGACAGACCTTAGGTGGCGTTGTTTCGTCCCCAGTTATCCAGAAGGATAAGCCCCTGGTTTAGGTCACCCTTTCTTGGGCTGAGTTGTCCATCGAGATACAGGCTCTAATCGACTCTGGGGCTGCAGGCCTGTTCATTGATGCTGCCTTTGTATCGCAGCACTCGATTCCACTGCAGCTGTGTGACACTCCACTTGCCATTGAGGCTCTTGACGGGAGACCTCTACAGCCTGCCCATGTGACTCATGAGACAGTTCCATTGTCCATGGCCGTAAGGGCACTTCACCATGAGATAATCCAATTCCAAGTTATTTCCTCACCTAGGTTTCCACTGGTTATTGGTTATCCTTGGTTACAGAGGCACAACCCCTCTTTTGATTGGCTCCATGCTGAGTTTCTCTCCTGGTCACCACAATGCAGTGAGACATGCTTCCAGAAGGTAGCCAAGGTCCTGTGCACCTCTTCACTCTCCTCCCTGCCGGAGGAGTACCGCAATTTTAGTGATGTCTTTGACAAAGGTCAAGCCGGTAGTTTGCCTCCACACTGGTCTTATGATTGTGCAATTGACCTTCAACCTAGTGCCATACCCCCTCCTGGCTGGGTTTACCCTTTGTCGGATAAGGCCATGGAGGAGTATGTTGCAGACACACTTTATCGAGGTTTCATCCGTAAATCCTCATCTCCTGCTGGTGCTGGATTCTTCTTTGTGAAGAAGAAGAGTGGTGAACTGAGATCTTGTATTGATCATAGGGGTTTCAATCATTTCACGATTAAGAATGCCTACCCGATTCCGTTGATTACAAAGTTATTTGACCGCCTCAAGGGAGCAACGGTTTTCACGAAGCTTGATTTGAGAGGGGCATACAATCTCGTGCGGATTAGGGAGGGCAACGAGTGGAAAACTGTGTTTAATACCAGAACAGGCCATTATGAGTACCTCATAATGCCTTTTGGCCTTTGTAACGCCCCGGCAGTTTTCCAGGAATTTATTAACGATGTCCTCTGAGATTTGTTGCAGTTATGTGTGGTGGTTTATTCCGAGATAATATCCTCATATTTTCCAAGTCCCTGGAGAGCCACCACACAGATGTCTGTCGTGTGCTTCATAAACGAAGAGAAAACAATCTCTATTGTAAACTGGAGAAGTGCGAGTTCCATCGTGAACAAGTTAAATTCCTGGGCTATATCATTTCCACTGCTGGTTTTTCGATGGACCCAGAGAAACTTTCAGCAGTCCTAGAGTGGCCCCGACCCGTGGGTTTATGCCCTCTGCAGCGTTTCCTGGGCTTTGCCAACTATTATCAGAAGTTTATTCATAACTTCTCGTCTCTGGTGAAGCCCCTGACTGATATGACCAGAAAGGACAGTAACCCACAGAGTTGGTCTCCGGAGTCCATTAAGGCCTTTGAGAGTCTCAAGGCTGCCTTTGTTTCTGCTCCTGTGTTGGCACATCCTGATCCTACATTGCCTTTTATCCTAGAAGTTGATGCTTCTGAGACTGGAGTATGCACCCTTCTGTCTCAACGTCCTAACTCTGAGAGCGCTATGCACCTGCAGAGTGCAATTATGTGATTGTGACAGAGAGCTGTTGGCGATCATTTTAGCTCTGAAAGAATGGAGACATCTCCTCGAAGGTACTATTGTGCCGGTTCTCATTCTTGCTGACCATAAGAATCTCACATTCTTGTCTGAGGCTAAGCACCTCTCTCCCAGAAGGGCGCGATGGGCTCTTTTCTTGTTGAGTTTTAATTACATTGTCTCATTTTTACCCGGTACTAAGAATGTAAGGGCTGACGCCTTGTCACGACAATTTTCCTCCACTTCCAAGTTGGAGTCGGTTCCGGTTCCTGTGATTCCTCCTGATCGTATCCTGGCTACGGTTCGCACCAGTCTTACTTCTCCTTTGGGTAACAAAATTCTTGATGCTCAGGTCCATGTTCCTCCTGAGAAACCTTGTGACCCCTGCTTTGTCCCAGAAAGTCTTCATATTACTGTGCTCCAAACTTACCATTCTCTCAAGGCAGCTGGCCACCCTGGGAAGAATCAACTCATTTGGGCCATTTCTCAACAATTCTGGTGGCTGATGTAACTGCCTTCATAGCTGCCTGTTTCGTGTGTGCTCAGAGTAAGACTCCACGACACCTTCCAGCGGGCCTCCTACAACCCATACCCAATGGAGAGAGGCCCTGGACCCACTTTCTATGGATTTCATTGTGGAGTTACCCAACTCCAAAGGCAACACTGTTATCCTTATGGTGGTTGACCGGTTCTCAAAGATGTGTCATTGTATTCCACTTAAGAAGCTGCCCACTTCTAAGGAACTGGCTTCCATTTTTGCTCGGGAGATCTTTTGCTTACATGGACTACCCAAGGTGATTGTCTCGGACAGGGGTAGTCAGTTTGTCTCCCCGTTCTGGTGAGCCTTTTGTGCACAGTTGGGAATTCAGCTTGCTTTCTCCTCTGCGTATCACCCTCAGTCTAATGGGGCTGCAGAAAGAGCCAATCAATCCTTGGAGCAATTCTTATGTTGCTATATTTCTGACCATCATAACAACTGGTCAAACCTATTACCGTGGGCAGAGTTTGCTCACAACAGTGCCTTGAATTCTGCTTCCCGTTTGTCCCTGTTTATGGCAAATTATGGCTTCCAACCTTCCATGTTGCCTAACTCATGTGTTCTGCAGAGTATTCCTGTGTTAGAGGAGCATCTCCGTGGTCTTCATTTCACTTGGGCACCAGTTCAGGAGGCTTTGCAACATTCTAAGGATAGGTACAAACTCCTTGCTGACCGCAGATGCCTGCCTGCACCTTTCTGCCAGGTTGGGGACAGAGTTTGGCTGTCATCTCACAACCTCCGACTTTGTGTTCCTTCTTTGAAGTTCACACCTCGTTTTATTGGGCCTTTCTGTATCCTTCACAGGATTAACCCAGTGGCTTATGCCTTGGACCTTCCTCCTAGTATGAGCTTCTCAAATGTGTTTCATGTCTCCTTATTGAAACCTTTGGTCTGCAATTGCTTTACCACCTCGGTGCCACATCCTCACCCTATACAGGTTGAGAACCATGAGGAGTATGAAGTACAATCCATTGTTGACTCCCATAGGTTCTGTGGGTGCATACAGTACCTGGTGCATTGGAAGGGGTACGGTCCGGATGAACGCTCTTGGGTCTCATCCTCAGACGTACATGCCCCTGTCCTCCTTCGTGATTTCCATAGACATTTTCTCCTCAAGCCCAGTGGTCCTCCGAGGGGGAGGGGTCATTGAGGAGGGGGTACTGTCAGGGCTGGGCTCAGCCCTTCCTTCTCTGAGCTGGCTGGTCAGCTGTCGGCTAATTGCCAGCTCCCATTTCTCTCCACAGTTACCAAGCTATTGTTGATTCTGCTCGTCAGTCCTACCTACTTAAAGTCCTCCAGCTCACTTGATCTCTGCCTTCGCCTTTGTCAACATCACAGAGACTTTCTCCTGCATTCCTGTTGAAGACTTGCTCAGCTGACGTTCCTTCTGGCTCCTGATCCTGCTTGCTGTACTACTACGTTTATCTCTGGCTCTCTGACATTTGCTTGACTAACTACCCAATCCGGTTACTGAACTCTGGCTTGTTTTGACTATGTTTACTCTGTTTACCTTATTATTATTATTAAACAAGTGTGATTTAACTTTACTTCTGTCTCGGTCTGATTCATGGTTCCTGATACTGAATAGATCCATTTCCTATCAGAGACATGTTTTTTTTGGGAGGAATTTATCTAAGAGGTTTGATACTATTTGGAAATGTGTGGTTGACCACATGGATGCGGAATGGAGTTAGGAGGTATGATTCTCAGAATGTGGACAGATGAGAGGAGGGGGGAATGAAGGGAATAGTTTTTTTTTTTTTGCTTTTGTTATGTTATGAATATTTATGAGTTGATCTCAATGTTATATTTTTTTCTCTCTGTTTTTGTGTAAATGTTGTTGTGATATAAAAAATAGAAAATAAAATGTGATAATTTTTTAAAAAAAAAAAAGCTCTATTTGTGTGAATAAAATGATAAAAATTTCATGTGAGCACTGTACAATTGTCATTCAAAGTGTGACAGGGTTAAAAGCTGAGAATTGAGGCGCATGCATGGCAGATCCCAAGATGGCCGCGACCTTCTGAAGCTCTGCACCGCTCCAGTCCCATAATCCCCGCTGCAGCCTTCAAGACACCAGCCCAAGAGCCGCTCCACAATTAATCATGAGGGGAACATACCAGGACAGCTCCGATGACATCCAGCTCTGCCAGGAGGGACCTATCTCGCCAGTTGACCTCCGCCGTTGGCCCGCTCAACTATGCCAAAATGGCGGCCGCCACTCCACAAGGGAGAGGCACAGAGGCAGAGGACTCCATAGCCAACCAGGACGCAGCTCCCCCGACCTTGCAGGGCACAGTGAGTCTCCCACACTTGGTGCCACCCTCCCCACATTTACTAAATCGCTGATAGGAAGGTCGATAGATGGGCTCCCCATGACACCTATGAGTGACCCCCTTGGCTGGCCTAAACACTTGTGACACAGAGGCCTACAATACCTATCTCGTACCCACTGACATTCCCTCTATGATGGCAGCCTTCTCCCAGATGCGGTCCAGAGGCTTGGTGCAAAACGCTGCCAAAAATCACCTCTTCCATTCACGCGGATCTGCAGCAACTGGGCATGAAGACTGAAGTCATTGGAAAGAAGGCCGATCAATCTGTAGCCAGGATCAATCAAAACTCTGCCAGAATTCAAGACATCCAGGACCAATTAGAAACCGCACTATCCAAAATTGATGACCTGGAAAATAGACTCAGACAAAACTACTTCAGGATCAGAGGACTCCCAAGATCAGTGAAGAAGTCCAACCAGCAGTTCAGGCCCGCATCAGATGCCTCCTTCCAGACATTCCAGAACACTGCCTGGAACTTGACAGGGCTCATAGAGCTCTGCAACCCCCCCCGCTCAGATGGCCTCCCCAGGGACATTATAGTCAAGTCACATTTTTATTCTGTTAAAGAAGAAGTGGGGGGCGTGGCCAGCAGCTGGAGCGGATGGCTGTGGGAGGAGAGAGCTCCGAGTGAACCACTGGCATCATCCAGCGACATATTCAGCATCCCAAGGCAGAATCCAAGCACATTGTGCCCCAGGGATGATCCCAGCCACCATAGGCAAGAGAAAAAAAGAAAAGGGCCAAGAAAACTGACGGAAAAGACCGATGAGCACTCCTAGGCCGCAAGATGGTGCCGCGGACTCGCGGCGTGGTCAGCAGTGTGGAGGTGAGCATCCGGGACCGGCTCCTAACCCAAGGGGCTCACTGCTCCACAGCAGCAGCGGAGAATCATCGCCGGGCACCTCTCCCATTAACAGCCTGCAAAAATCAGTCCAGAAGAGGTCCTCTGACCACAAGTATGCAGGTGAGCCTAAAGACCATTATGACTCACAAAATAGCACAAAAGATTTCATTGAGCAAATTATTGAATTCCCCACCACTGGGCAACCCTTAAGTGACACAGTAATGAGGGACATGTTAGTAACCCTCAGGGGATCACTGAACAGAGACATGCTGACATATGCTTTGCATATCACAACTTAAAAGTGATGTTTCATCAATGGGAGATAGAGTCAGCCACATAGAAGACAAAATGGGGGAATTCACAGTTGCACACAACAAATTAGTGGATGCACATAATGACATGAGGGTGACATGCATGCTATGACAGAAAAAATAGCAGATTTAGAGGACAGGTCACGAAGGAACAATATTAAACTGCGGGGAGTGGACGAATCTGTGAACGGGCCGAGCTAAGTCACTATGTCCAAAATTTCATAGCGGTCATCTTACCTGACACCCCTGATAGAGAAGTCATAGTGGATAGAGCTCGCCGTCCTCCAAAACCAAAATTCCTGCCTGAAATAGTCCCAAGGGATGTAATTGCTCACATCCACTTCTTCCACATCAAAGATGAAATCATTTCTTTTACCAGAAAGAATCACCCTCCTCCGGGCCCTTATTCTGGCATACCTGTATTTGAAGACTTATCCCAGCATACCATGATGGCACGCAAAAACCTGACCTCTTTCACAAAACTACTACAAAATCATAAAATCCCCTACTCATAGGGCTTCCCTACAAAACTCCTCATCACCAGAGACAGCCGTACTCATGCTATCACAAACATTGATGATGGACTGACTTTAGCCAAAAAATGGAACCTGCTACCAGAAGACGTCAATATCCCAATATCCAGTCCAACACAGCCTAGATTGCCTCCAGAGTGGTGCACAGTATGATCAATATAGGAATAAGGCCCAAGGCCACTTACATACATAATGCATCGGTCTCATTAAGGCTGGAAGGAAGCCTGTTCTGGTTCACTGGGAGTAAATTCCCCCATCAAGATACTGTGAAAGTTTTCGCACTTAGTGAAAGTATTCACCTTTTTATGTCTTCGTTATCATTCATATCTTTAACCAGGCCTTTTTTTCAGCTGGAACTCGGCGGAACGCAGTTCCGGCACCTCTGACAGGCAGCCCTCTCTGCTCTGACCTATCTCACACTAGCGCTGAGCACACAGGGCTGCTGCCTTTTGAGATTTTCAGGTCCCAGCATGGCAACATACAGCTGCCTGTGTTGATTCAAGCAGCAGCTTCTGTCCCCACCTCTTCTCACACTGTAGCACGGAGCAGGGAGCAGAGAAGCCCTGAAACTCCACCCCAGCTACAGTTCTCAATCGTCTGAGGCATAACACATGGACTGGAGCACTGGATCATCAGTGGAAGAGGTGAGGGAGTTCTGAATGAAAAACGAGGGGGGGGAGAGCCCTCCAGAGACTGAGTTCACAGTGAGAGGATAACTGTGAAAGAAGGGAAGGGGAGGGGGGCGAATTTGTCCAGAGAGGAGAACTGGGAATGGAGCTTTGTACAGAGGTAAGGGCTGCAGATGGCAGAAGGCAGGTTGTTTAAAATGAGAGCTGTGGAGGGTGGGGGTGGTTGTGTAGAGGTGAGAGCTGTAGGGAAAGCTGGGGGTGCAGAGGTGGGTGGCAAAAGTGAGAGCTGTGGATTGGGGCGAGCTTTAGGCCCCTTTCATATGTGTGGACCATTCAGATATGCCTGTCAGTTTTTTAGGTGGATCTGAACGGTTGCTCCATACATCTCTATGGAGCGACGGATGTCAGCGGTGACATGTCCGCTGACATCCGATCCGCAAAATCCAGATGGATGCAAACCCTATTTTCCATCCATCAGGCAGATCGGATGAAAATGGACAGGCGGTCCATAATCATCCGATCCCCCATAATGGGAGAGCGGACTCTCTGACAGGTCCGTCCCTGCACAGAGTGCAAAGATGGACTTGTCATCCGCCGAGTCAGTGGACAGCGTGAGGAGGAAAAAAAAGCTGATCACCGGCGGCTGTGAGGGGGACATCAGTCCCGATCACAGCGAGCTGCTGCAGACCCTCAGTGCCCACCTGTGCCCCCTGCCAGTGCCACCTATCGGTAGGCAACAGTGCCGCCTACCAGTGCCCACAGTGCCACCCATCAGTGCCCACAGTGCCACCCATCAGTGCCCACAGTGCCACCTATAAGTGCCCACAGTGCCACATATCAGTGCCCACAATCAGTGCCTCAACAACACTGCTGCAAATCAGTGCCATCTATCAGTGGTACCTATCAGTACCCATCATTGCCACCCATCAGTGCCACCCATCAGGGCCCATCAGTGTCATCTTATCAGTGGCCATCGGTGCCGCCTTATCTGTGCTCATCAGTACCGCCTTATATGTCCCCATCAGTGCCGCCTTAACTGTGCCTATCCGTGCCCATCAGTGCAGCCTATCAGTGCCCACCAATGCCGTCTCATCAGCGCATATTAATGAAGGAGAAAAATGACCTGTTTTGCAAAATTTTATAACAAACTATGAAACATATCAATAATATGGTACACAGATTCTCCGCCCTCTCCTGTGTGCCAAACTCTGCGCTTAGGGGATTAAAGCCTCACTCTAAGCAGCTGCTTGAATAATAAAATAGTGCAAAATAATAAATGATTGACTATAAACACGCCCTCCCAAATAGTGAAATCAAATAGCAGCGCTAATGAAATTCCCTCAAAAACTATATGTGAAAATTAACTGTAACAAAATAATTGAGACAAATTAATTAACACCACTCTTTGACAACACAATATGACCTTGTGCTCATAATCAACATATAATGTATATAACATCTATGTGATAAATTATAACAAAACCTACTTACAAATATAAAAATCAAATATAAAAATCAAATATAAAAATCAAATAATCAGTGTGACATAGTGATATTTGTGATAGTCCATAACATAATATAGTGCAGATCTTCAATGAAAAAATCTTCCACCACACCGCTGTGACTGTGAAATCCACTCCCCTTCAGCGAGCACACTCATCAGCTACTTTTGCCTTACACTCTCGTGTTCAGCTCACAGGCTTTTCCCACACACTATGGGGCAGAGTAATGACCTCCAATGACTCCCCGTTTAGTATCCAGAGTGTATATGCATAGCTCTCATACAATCCCAACACCACGGGAACCCACCTCCTCAGGAGATTTACAGCCTATATGGGGGGGTCTTCTGAATCGGAAGAGGCTGAACCCGACAGGATGGATGGAGAGAAAAAAAAAATAAATAAAAATAAACTTTAAAAGGTGTCCGGAGCGAGGACAGCGGTGTGGTGTCACAATTTGTCACAATTATTTTGTTACAGTTAATTTTCACATATAGTTTTTGAAGGAATTTCATTAGCGCTGCTATTTGATTTCACTATTTGGGAGGGCGTGTTTATAGTGAATCATTTATTATTTTAAACTATGAAACATGATTTTTTCTTTCAAAATTTTCCATCTTTTTTTGTTTGTTTTGCAAAAAATAAAAATCCCAGCTGTGATTTAATACCACTAAAAGAAAGCTGTAATTGTGGGAAAAAATGTATAAAAATTTAATTTGGGTACAGTGTTGTATGACCGCGTAATTGTCATTCAAAGTGCGACAGCACTGAAAGCTGAAAATTGGTCTGGGCAGGAGGGGGGTTTAAGTGCCTGGTAAGCAAGTGGTTAAAGGCCTCTGGATGGTACTCCTGAATGCTGTATAATGGGTTTTGCATTACATACCCCTGAGCCCTGCACTCTGTATGCTGGACTGCATATTATACACTTTACCACTGCTCTCTGTGTGCTGGGCTCTATGTTACATATTCCTGACCCCTGCACTCTGTACACAGGGCTATATGCTCCATATTTCTGAGAAGTACTATCCTGTTTGCTGTTTTTTTTTCTGCACCCTGTGTGATGTTCACCGATCACAATTGCACAATATACACTCCTGAGCCCTGTGTGTTATAAAGTCCTAAGTCCTGTACTTTGTGTGTTACACATTCCTGAACCATGTGTGATACACATTTCTAAGGCCTCACTTATTACAGTTATTTGACACCACTGTACTTCTCTCCTCTAAGGAAGATGTGTCTGGGGGTGAAGTTTGGGCGTGGTTTGGGGTGGGGTTTGGGCGTGGTTGTGGGTGGGGATTTGGGCTGGAAGGGTGAGTTCCTGCACCTATTTTTTGAGAAAAAAAGCCCTGTCTTTAACTGTTTGTTATGTTTTAATTGTACCTGAGGAGCACTATGAAAAATCATCTTACTTCTACGCTGGACGTCCACTGCAAGGAGCTTCAACACAGGTCTGGCCTGGTTGCATATTCCTGATCAAACAGCACCACCTACAAGTAAAAAAATATTACTATACCTGTTTATTGCAATTACAACAACATACATAGAGAACTCATTGTCACTGGACCCATGACATTGTCAATTGTCTCCATGAATGCCCATGGCCTGAATATCCCTTTCAAAAGGAGCTCTATGTAGACGGAAATGGATAAACTCAAGGGGGATCTACTTTGTGCCCAAGAAACTCATTTCATGACAAAAAAACAACCTAGATGCTCTCATAAAGCCTTCCCTTACATATTCAATGCCACTGCACCAGTCAAAAAAAGCGGTGTACTAATAGCCGTCAAACACTCTGTTGCTTTTAAACTACATGAAGCAATCTGCGACCCCAATTGCAGGTTTATTATTCTGATCTGGGATATGAACAACTCAACATTTACCTTAGTAAATCTCTACGCACCCAACAAGGGTCAAACATCATTCCTGAGATCTCTACTAAAAAAAGTGGACAAAGTCAAGAGAGGATCCCTACTCCTCTGCGGAGATTTTAATAGCATAGTTAACAAAACTATGGACTGTTCTGGCCCGAACCCTACCAATAGACAGGAACTTCAACCCTTTCCAACAGAAAAAAATTTGTATGATACATGGAGATGTATTCATTCCTCCGAAAAAAACTTTACCCATTATTCATTTCTTCACTGGGCATACTCAAGGATTGACCTCATCCTCTCGGACTTTAACCTGTTACAGAGGACTATCTCAGTCATGATCCATTTTATAACTTGGTTGGATCATGCTCCAGTCTAAATAGCTTTGAAAGAGCAAAACTCAGTCTCCCTGACCTACCTCTGGAGAAACAACACTGATATGCTTGCCAACCCCATACATGTCAACAAATGGAACCAACAACTTATGGAATTTTTTCAGATTAACGACAATGAGGACACTTGTATAGCATCCCTGTGGTGCACCCACAAAGCTTTCAGCAGGAGTTTACTTATTCAGGCAGCTGCAAGGGAGAAAAGGAGTAGGGCAAGGCTGTTGAACACCTTACTTGAGGACCTCAAAAAGCTAGAGGAACAACATAAATGCGATCCCTCCCCCAAAATAGAAACTGACTTATTTAACTGTAGACAAAAGATCCGCTAGTCACTTACTGTATCTCAACTCATCAAAAATACCTGAGATGAACAAAAGCAATGTACTATGCAAGGCAGGTAAATTATTAACTAATTCCATTACAAAAAGACAACAAAAATCAAAACGCAATAACATTAAAGACCCTCATACAGGAGACTTAGTATATCACCCATCCAAGATATCTAATGCTTTTATGAAATACTACCGAGACCTATACAATCTCCACCTAGACAGCAATACACCACAACCTACAGAACAGACTATCAACTCTATTCTTAGTACAGTGACCCTACCTTCCTTGACTGAAGACGATCTAACTTCACTTAATGCACCAATTCTAACTAAAGAAATCTTAGATACCATCCATGCCCTACCAAAAAATAAATTACCAGGTACAGATGGTTTTTCTTCAGAATATTATAAAGCTTTTTCACAAACTCTGGTCCCATACTTGAGTACACTGTTCAACAGCGTTGCCTCGTCAGCCTCCTTCCCTGAAAAAATGTTACTTTTCTGAAACCGGGTAAGAAGCCAGATACCCAACAGAATTTCAGACCAACTCCCTCTTGAACACAGACTTAAAAATTTACGCTAAAATGTTAGCAAAAAGATTAGCTAAAATTACCCCGTCCTTAGTAAAAGCATACCAAGTGGGCTTTGTCAAGGGTAGACAGGCTCCAGATGGTACGAGGAGACTTTTTAACCTCCTACATATAGTCGAGACTAGGAAAACACCCACAGCAATTTTGGCATTGAACGCAGAAAAAGCCTTTGATAGGGTCCATTGGAGATACATCAAAGCAACCCTACAAAAATTTGGTCTCCAGGAACCAATACTCTCAGCAGTCTCTGCATTATATACTATACCTTCAGCCAGGGTGTTCTCGTCCAATGCCCTTTCTGAAAAAAATTTCCAATGGAACCTGCCAAATATGTCCATTGTCTCCCATTAGATTCACCTTAATGATGGAACCCTTGGCAGAAGCAATTAGAAATGATGGCAATATATCGGGGATTGATGTTGCAAGTCACAACCATAAGATTGTACTTTTCGCAGATGACGTGGTCTTGACAATCACTAATCTGGCTTCTTCCCTGGCTAGAGTACAAACAGTGCTGCAAAATTATGGTGCAGTTTCATATTATAAATTGAATGTTACAAAATCTTGTATATTACCTATAAATATACTTAAAAAACAAATATCCCTTCTAAGGCAAAGGTATCCCTTCCAATGGATGTCCAAAGCAATCCCCTACTTGGGCATTAAATTAGCTTCTCCAACCTCATCCATGTATGCAGCAAACTTCCCTGCCCTACTAGACACCATCAAAAGAGACTTAAATCATATCTCCTCCTATGAACTTTTCTGGTTAGGCAGAACAGCAGCCCTGAAAATGATCCTCCTACCTAAACTCATTTATTATTTCAAACATAGGTCTAAAGGAGGGGAGGGATTCCCAATTATACATCACTATTACAGAGCAGCCATTCTGGATTAAATGAAGGTCTGGTTTGAACCGATTACACTAAACTTTGGGTACAAATAGAAAAATCCATACTACAAAATAGAGATCTACCTTCCTTACTCTTAGCTAAACTGACAAACATACCACTAAGCTGTCCCAAATTCCCTTCCATTACAGCGACCCTTTCGGCATGGGAAAAACTCCACTCTTGCTTAGACCCTGACGCTAAAACACATCAAGAAGCAACACACCTCCAAATATATGAGTATCTTATCCAGAACCTTAACCACTTGCTGCCCGTCATATAGCAAAATGACGGCGGCAAAGTGGTTTCAATATCCTGACCAGACATCATATGATCGGTGATCGTTGTTGCGGAGTGTCAGTGTGACACACCACAATGCCAATCTACTCTTTACCACGTGATCAGCCATGTCCAATCACGGCTGATCACGATGTAAACAGGAAGAGCCGGTGATCGGCTTTTCCTCACTCGCGTCTGTCAGATGTGAGTAGAGGAGAGCCGATGGGCTGCTCCTCTGACAGGGGGGCTCTGTGCTCATCGATTATTAGTGCAGCCCCCCCCGAGGATGCCCACACTGGACCACCAGGGATGCCCACCACCAGGTATGCCAATCAGTGCCCACAATGGATGCCATTATTGTTTGATGGCATTATTGTTTGGTACTGATTGGCATACATCAGTACAATACATTACAATACATCAGTGCCACCTATCAGTACCCATCCATGCCCATCCGTGCCACCTATCAGGGCCCATCCGTGCTGCCTATCAGTGCCCATCCATGCTGCCTATCCATGCCCATCCATGCCACCTATCAGTGCCCATCCGTGCTGCCTATCAGTGCCCATCTGTGCTGCATATGAGTGCCACCTATCAGTGCCCATCAGTGTCGCCTATCAGTGCCCCATCAGTGCCGCATATTAGTGCCTATCATCAGTGCCCATCAATGCCACCTCATCAGTGCCACCTCATTGGTGCCACCTCTTCGGTGCCCATCAGTGCCACCTTATTAGTGCCCGTCAGTGCAGCCCCATCAGTGCCTATCAGTGAAAGAGAAAACTTTTGTAACTGAAACAAAAAAAACATTTTTTTTTCAAAATTTTCTGTCTTTTTTTATTTGTTTAGCAGAAAATAAAAATCCCAGAGGTGATCAAATACCAACAAAAGAAAGCTCTATTTGTGGGAACAAAATTATAAAAATTTAGTTTGGGTACAGTGTAGCATGACCACGCAATTGTCATTCAAAATGCGACAGTGCTGAAAGCTGAAAATTGGTCTGGGCAGGAAGGTGTATAAGTGCCCGCTATTGAAGTGGTTATTATTCATTCCTGGCTAAAGGATAACATACTTACATATGGAGACTTACGCTAAAAAAAAACTGTATCACATGCCTATGCTCTGATTCAGCTACAGCACTTCCAAGCTAATCAGCCAGCAACATTCTTTGATTTACATAAAGATGTATGGAATTACCTGTTGACTAACCACGATAAGCCTAAAGGTCTGTCTTGGTTTTATAAGCTCCTACAAGGTGAGCACAGCTTCACCAAAACTTCCAACATGACTGATTGGGAAAAGGAATCAGGTACCACACATTCTCACGAAGAATGGAAAGATGCAATAAAAACCTTCTACCGATACTCCCATTGCACTAATCATTGGGACCTTAAGATGAAAATCTTACATAGATTTTATCTCACCCCGGTAAGAATGTCCTTAATCTTCCCTTTAGAATCCAGCGCATGCTGGAGACAATGTGGAGCCAAGGGCAACATTTACCACATATTATGGGAATGCAAAAACATTTGCAGCTTTTGGTATGTAGTCTTTAAACTAATATCCTCCATAATTGTTTTTTTTTATAAAACCGAATCCCCAATTGGCCCTCAATTTAAAAGCATAGTAAATCATGTACTTATTGCTGCCCGGCTGACAATCACATCCAAATGGTAAACCACTTTGGTACCTAATACCACTGAAGTAATCCAAAGGGTCAACACATAGCATTCCTATGAAAAGCATTCTGCTATCCAGTCTCACTCAGTACTGACCTTTAATGAACAATGGTTACCCTGGACCTCTAGATTTCCTGATAATGTTTAATTTGAATTTCACTGATGAATCCTTCCTAACCAATTCAGATAGGAAAATCTCTCCAACGATGGTACAGTTATTTATGTTTTTCTCTTGTTTTATTTTTGATTTTAGTTCCTTTAGCTTTATACCTATATATATCAGAGACAAGGATTATATATAGTTTCTTCCCTTTCTGATAAATATATAATCTTCCTGCACCTTACCTATTCAGGGAGCCGCGGCATCTACATTGTGAAGTAGGATGCATGGTCCCTTCAACTAATAAAGAAAATTGCAGGTATGTCACTTACAACTGTATTGTATCAAAAATGCATATTGCACTCTGTAAGACAATGTTGTACCGTTATTTCTCTTTTTCATTGAAAATTAATAAAAAGGATTGAAAAGAGAAGGTCTAGATCTGCTGATATCCTCACCTCACAGGGCCATGCAATACAAATCTTTGCCGACCTCTCGCCCTATACACTTAAACCACTCCTTCAAGTCCTGTAACAAAAAGATTTCCTACAGATAGACATTCCCACTCTGCCTGAACTTTTCCTATCCCAATAAAGGCTTTCGTTTCTCATCCTTCATGGAGGGTGAGTGTCTATTTCTTCACCTGTGCCTGATATCGCAAGAACTCCAACCACCTTCACTCAACAAGGGACCCCCCTCATCTTCGAAACTTCCACCTCCAGCAAGCCCTTTACAACCTGCCTGGCTTACGCAACACTCCAAGAGGTCCAAGGAGTCACAACCACAATGAGCAGACTGCTCGGACTATCATGCCAGACACCTGGTTTGGCCTCTTTTCACTTTTTTTTCTCCCAGTACTTTCTCCCCAGGGTCCTCAACCCAAACATGGACAGATCTTACTCCTCTACCATCATAGGAGGGATGATCTGTTGGGCACCTTCCTGGGGGGGGGGAGTGGGCAAGGGAGATGGGGCTTGAAACAAAGCCCAACAGTTTTCCACCAGCTTATAATTCTTTAACTGTTTTGTTTTCTTTCCCACTGAAATAGGTCATGAACTCTCCAATATGGGGGGTCTATCAATGATCATTCTGCTTTGAAATGCTATTTTTATTTCAGGAGCCCTGGAACCCTATCATTGTTTGGGGGATAAGCGTCCTGCGGCCGAATCTCCTTTAGTATAGTACACTAATATTGTAAGATTTGGGTGGAGTCTCCTCGGCAGAGCTGGTTTCTCTCAGGGGGTTTCCGTATGTTATGGAGATCCCTGGCAAGGGGAGTTGGTTCTGATGGGGGAGTCTCAGTATGGGCTTGATAATTCTAGCATAATTATATGACAGGTGTCGTGTTTTGTTTATATTGTTAATGTTTCTTCCCAGCAGGAGGACTGTAGTGGATGCAGTACACTTCCTTTAGTCTCTGAGGTAAACGTGTTCACCTTCCAGAGACGGTACGAAGATCCTTGTTTTAGGGTTCTTCAGATCTCTCAGATTATGGGATGGGAATTGGCAGGTCAATTCCTATCCTGGGTGGGGCTATGGGTTTATGACCTGCTCCTACAGATGTTGGTATGTATCAGCTTAAACGTACTTGTCTTTCTCTTCTCTTTTGCCTCTACTGTTCTCACTTAGACTCACTTTAACCACTTCAGCCCCGGACCATTTTGCTGCCCAAAGACCAGAGCACTTTTTGCAATTTGGCACTGTGTTGCTTTAACTGACAATTGCGCGGTCATGTGACGTGGCTCCCAAACAAAATTGACGTCCCTTTTTTCCCACAAATAGAGCTTTCTTTTGGTGGTATTTGATCACCTCTGCAATTTTTATTTTTTGCGCTATAAACAAAAATAGAGTGGCAATTTTGAAAAAACACATTATTTTTTACTTTTTGCTATAATAAATATCCCCAAAAAATATATAAAAAAACATTTTTTTCCTCAGTTTAGGCCGATACGTATTCTTCTACATATTCTTGGTAAAAAAAAATCGCAATAAGCATTTATTGATTGGTTTGCTCAAAAGTTATAGCGTCTACAAAATAGGGGATAGTTTTATGGCATTTTTAATATTTTTTTTTTACTAGTAATGGCAGCGATCTACAATTTTTTATAGTGACTGCGACATTATGGAGGACACATCAGACAATTTTGACACATTTTTGGGACCATTGTCATTTTTACAGCGATCAATGCTGAAAAATTGCATTGATTACTGTAAAAATGACACTGGCAGTGAAGGGGTTAACCACTAGAGGGCTAGGGAGGGGTAAGTGTGTCCTAGGGAGTGATTCTAACTGTGGGGGGGAGGGGCTGTGTGTGACACATCACTGATCATAGCTCCCGATCACAGGGAGCTATGATCAGTGACAGTGTCACTAGGCAGAATGGGGAGATGCTTGATTACATTAGCATCTCCCCATTCTTCCTCTCCGTGAGATGATCGCAGGTATCCCCACGGACATCGAGTCCGCAAGACCCGCGATCCTACTCACGGAGATCGCGGTGGGAGCAAATGCGGTCGCTGGCGGCAAATTCAAAGGGACGTACAGGTACGTCCATTTGCGCAACCATGCCATTCTGCCGATGTATAAGTACATGCGGCAGTCGGCAAGCGGTTAAGTCCCCCAGGAGTTTCCAAATTATCCGCTCCCAGGCCCAGGCGATGGATCGGATTGATGAATGTCTGCACTGTCCAGAGTCATCTCTTCATTGGGTAAGATATACAATGTCATCGAGATTTTCTATCCCCTGATCCATGGCTAACTCAAAACCCCCTACATAGCTACATAGTAGGTGAGGTTGAAAAAAGACATCGAGTCCAACCTATGTGTGTGATTATATGTCAGTATTACTTGTATATCCCTGTATGTTGTGGTCATTCAGGTGCTTATCTAATAGTTTTTTTAAACTATTGATGCCCCCCCCGCTGAAACCACCACCTGTGGAAGGAAATTCAACATCCTAAACTCTTTTCTTCCGATTTTAGTAAGTGGCCACGTGTCTTATTAAACTCCTTTTCACAAAAAAATGTTATCCCTATTGTGGGGTCACCAGTAGAGATGAGCCGAACACCCCCCGGTTCGGTTCGCATCCAGAACATGCGAACAGGCAAAAAATTAATTCGAACACGCGAACGAACACCATTAAAGTCAATGGGACACGAACATGCATAATCAAAAGTGCTTATTTTAAAGGCTTATATGCAAGCTATTGTCATAAAAAGTGTTTGGGGACCTAGGTCCTGCCCCAGGGGACATGGATCAATGCAAAAAAAGTTTTAAAAACGGCCGTTTTTTCAGGAGCAGTGATTTTAATAATGCTTAAAGTGAAACAATAAGTGTAATATTCCTTTAAATTTCGTACCTGGGGGGTGTCTATAGTATTTTGAGGGGGGACCCCACGCCATTTTTTTTTTAAATTTTGGCTGGGGTTCCCCTTAATATCCATACCAGACCTGAAGGGCCTGGTATGGAATTTAGGGGGACCCCCAGGTCATTTTTTTTTTGATTTTGGTTCGGGGTTCCCCTGTGGGGAATTCCCATGCCGTTTTTATCAATGAACTTTTATGTGTATTGTCAGACCGGCAATTCATTAATATCCGCAAGTAGTTTTAAATTACTTTTTTCCTTTGAAATGTCATTTTGCTGTCAGACTGTTCTAAACACGGGAAACATGTGCCCCTTTACAGGCATACTATAGACACCCCCCAGGTGTTTCACTTTAAGCATTATTAAAATCACTGCTCCCGAAAAAACGGACGTTTTTAAAACTTTTTTTGCATTGATCCATGTCCCCAAACACTTTTTATGACAATAAGTTGCATATAAGCCTTTAAAATTAGCACTTTTGATTATTCGTGTTTGTGTCCCATAGACTTTAACGGTGTTTGCGTGTTCGAACAAATTTTTTGTCTGTTCGCATGTTCTGGTGCAAACCGAACAGGGGGGGTGTTCGGCTCATCCCTAGTCATGAGGAAAAACACTGTAGACACAAAAAAAGAGAGGAAAGTGCACCAAAAATGAGCCACGTCCATAAATCATTGAGGATACAAAATAAGGTAGTACTGAGTATTACCAGGGAGGTGGACTTTTTAGGCTAAGAAACAGTGGAGAAGATATAGCAGTATAAAAAATATAAATTTATTGAAAAATACAAATATCTAAAAAACAATGACAATTGTAACATATAGCATCTATGATTATTGTGCAGTGAGCCGTTGTATGTCTACGCGTTTTACCATTAGGCTTCCTCAGGACACGGCCAAGGTACACAGATGAGACAGAGAAGGGAATATGTCTCTCTATCTAAAATGAGATATAATGTCATTAGACACACACAACTAACACATAAACAAACTGTTAACGATAAAAATCAGCAACTGCGAGCATAGGAAAGAACAACACTGTAGTTTTGGTTACTGAAGCCCCCCGATTCCATCATGAAGACCTTTGTCATCTCCCCATCCTTTGTAACCAGATGTCCTTCCTCATTCTTTATGGGGCCAATATGGTCTGTCCTCCCTTTTTTACTGTTTATATACTTAAAGAGTTTCTTGAGATTTTTTTTTTTTTATCTCCACCACTATGTGTCTTTCGTGTTCTATCTTAGCCGCCCTAATTGCACCCTTACATATCTTGTTGCATTCTTTGTAAAGTCTGAATTTTGATGATGATCCCTCAGCCTTGTATTTTTTGAAGGCATTCTCCTTTGCTTTTATATGCATTTTTACATTAGAGTTAAGCCATCCAGGACTTTTGTTTGCTCTTTTAAATTTATTTCCCAATGGGATTCACTGGCTAATGCCCTTATTTAATATGCTCCTAAAGCAAACCATCTCTCCTCCATGTTCTTTCTTTCTAAGATTTAATCCCAATCTTCTAGCAAGGTTCGTAGTTTAGGGAAGTTAAAATTCAGTATCTTTGTGTTCTCCTTGTGTTTCGTATTTGTGTGATTTATACTGAAGCCAATTGACCTATAATCTCTGTTTCCTAAATTATGCCATATTTCCACATCTGTGATCAGGTCTGTATTGTTGGTAATCAGTAGATCTAGTAAGGCCTTGTTTCTAGTTGGTGCATCTACCATCTGACCCATGAAATTGTCTTGCAAGACCTTTAGGAACTGGCGAGCCTTAGATGAATGCGTGGTTTCCTCCGCCCAGTCTATGTCTGGATAATTAAAATCCCCCATTATGATAACACTTCCAATCCTTGCTGCTAATGCAGATTGTGATAGGAGGTCCGTTTCCCCCACCTCCCTCAGGTTAGGGGGCCTATAGCAGACTCCCAGTATTATTTTCCCCTTAGCTTCATCCCTTTGGAGCTCTACCTATAAGGATTCCACCTCCTCCCTAGCTCCCTTATTGATGTCATCTCTCACATTCACTTGTACATTATTCTTGATATATAGGCATAACCCTTCCCCTTTTTTTACCCACTCTATCCCTGCGATATAGGGAATACTCTTGAATGGTTGCCAGCCAATCATGAGAGCTGATGAACCAGGTCTCTGAAATTCCCACAAAACCAAAATCCTCCTCGTTCAACAGTATCTCTAGTTCACCCATCTTGTCCACCAGGCTCCTGACATTGGTGAACACCCCCTAAACCCACCTTAAAAATTATTTCTCATAAAACACAGCGTCTCAACTCGCCGATTAAATGTCGGAAGTTATTCCAACTGTACTATACCATGAGTTCCAATATTTTACTCCTACAAGAAACACACTATCCCGCTACATTTAAGACCACCTTTCTACACCAATGCTACCCATAATTTTTCCTAGCAAACGCGGACAACAAAACAAAAGGAGTAGCTATTTGCTTCTCTAAACACATAAACTTTTCCCAGGTGGAGGTAATCCTCGATCCCCTAGGCTGCTACATTTTGGTGTGTGAGACCTACACCTTTATCTCTTACTATATCCCAAACAAGGGCCAAGCAAAGTTCTTTGAATCGCTACAACACTTCACGGGGACGGTTATTATTGGGGGGTGTCTTGAATGTTGCCTTTGACCTCTCCCTGGACAAAACAGCTAAAGTGACTTTCAGATCTAAACGCCCCTCTAGACAGAGTTTAAAAATTGCTCACCTATTACGCTCGGCAGGGCTGATCAATATCTGGAGGGAACTCAACCCCCATACAAAGGATTACACACACTTCTCAGCACCACACAATACCTATGCCAGGATAGACCACATATTTACGCAATCCGCGTCCATCCCGTTGACCCTCACATCCAAAATGAAAGATACTCCCCTGTCAGATCATTCCATTGTAACATTAGTTACTCGTAGGTCATCGGGTGCAGAAGGGCCATTCAAATGGCGAGAAAAAACCTTGAAAGACTACTTTCTTGAAAACGACAATGACTCTGTTACCCCTGCAACTCTGTGGGCTGCCCACAAAACAGTTATGAGTGGAAAGCTTATTCAGCTTTCCTCTAAGCTGAAGTGGGAACATAGAGCAGACCTGCGGAGGAATTTTGCTCCCTAGCCAAGGTCCATAAATGAAACCCTACCACTACAGCTTTAGCCTAGCTGGATTTAGCGTGAACGAACCTTAATCTAGCCCTTACCACAGCTGCAGAGAAACATCTCAGATGGACTGGAACTAGATTCTACTCCCAAAGAGATAGAATTGGCTCCAAACTTGCCATGAAGCTGAGCCCCAAACAACGCACTTTAGCTTTCCTGAAAATTCTAACTCCAGCAGGTGACCTAACCCAGAACCCGACTAAAATAATGGACGCCTTCCTAAAGTTTTACCCAAACCTTTATGAAGCAGGTCCCCCGTCCTCTCCTAATGTCAAGAACACTTTCATCACTGCCCTTCCTATCCCTACGATTGCTCAATGTCACAGAGACCTTCTAGAGGGCCCCTTTTCCTCTGAGGATGTCTTGGAAACAATTAAGTTGTTCAAATTAGGCTCGTCCCCAGGGCCAGACGGATTCTAAACTGGTTACTATATAAAGTTTAAAGTTGGTGCCTGTATAGCACCCAATTACTACAGTTCTTAAACTCTCTCAGGGATAGAGCCCCCTTAAGCAGAGACCTCAACTCTGCATATATTTCTGTCATCCCAAAACAGGGAAAGAAGCGAGCGGAGTCAGCAATTACCATCCGATCTCGCTTATCAATAACGATCTTAAGATTATGAAAAAAATTTTAGCAACCAGGCTAACGAGCTTCATTGCAACATAAATCCACAAAGAACAGATGGGCTTCATCCATGGTAGACAAGGCCCGGACCAGGTCAGGAGAGCAGTTGACATTATCTCATTGCTCAACTCCCAATGGGATGATGGCCCTCCCCAGAGAGGTTTCCTCCTCTCGATAGACTTACAAAAAACATTTGACTCGGTCTTTTGGTCATATATATTTGAAATCTTGGAGAGATGGGGATTCGGCCCAAACTTCCAAGGTATTATCCATTCTCTTTACTTATCACCTAGTGCTCAAGTGCGTCTATTGGGCAGATATTCTTAAACCTTTGATATCAGAAAAGGGACCAGATAAGGGTTCCCACTTTCCCCCTTGATTTTCGTGATAGCCATCAAAACTCTGGCTATCGCAATCAGAACTAACTCTGATGTCAAAGGAGTTCTCTGTGGTGCACAGGAACACAAATGCGCATTGTTTGCCTGTGATTTTCTTTTATTTCTTACCTCCTCCTTAACATCCACTCCCCAAAAATCCACACCGTTAAAGTCTATGAGACACGAACATGAATAATCAAAAGTGCTCATTTTAAAGGCTTATATGCAAGTTATTGTCATAAAAAGTGTTTGGGGACCTGAGTCCTGCCCCAGGGGACATGGATCAATGCAAAAAAAAGTTTTAAAAACGGCCATTTTTTCAGGAGCAGTGATTTTAATAATGCTTAAAGTGAAACAATAAAAGTGTAATATTCCTTTAAATTTCGTACCTGGGGGGTGTCTATAGTATGCCTGTAAAGGGGCGCATGTTTCCTGTGTTTAGAACAGTCTGACAGCAAAATTACATTTAAAAGGAAAAAAGTAATTTAAAACTACTCACGGCTATTAATGAATTGCCGGTCCAACAATACACATAAAAGTTCATTGATAAAAACGGCATGGGAATTCCCCACAGGGGAACCCCGAACCAAAATTTTTTAAAAAATGACGTGGGGGTCCCCCTAGATTTCATACCAGGCCCTTCAGGTCTGGTATGAATATTAAAGGGAACCCCTGTCCAAAATTTAAAAAAAAAATGGCGTGGGGTCCCCCTCAAAATCTATACTGGACCCTTCAGGTCTGGTGTGGATTTTAAGGGGAACCCCGTGCCAAAATTTAAAAAAAATGGCATGGGGTCTCCCCAAAAATCCATACCAGACCCTTATCTGATGCCCTCAACATTGGGAGGGTGCACAAAACACCTTGTCCCCATGTTGATGGGGACAAGAGCCTCATCCCCACAGCCCTTGCCCGGTGGTTGTGGGGGTCTGTGGGCGGGGGGGCTTATCAGAATCTGGAAGCCCCCTTTAACAAGGGGACCCCCAGATCCCAGCCCCCCGTGTGAAACCATTTCACAAGAAAAGTTTTAAAAATGTTAAAAATGACAAGAGACAGTTTTTGACAATTCCTTTATTTAAATGCTTCTTCTTTCTTCTATCTTCTATCTTCCTTCGGTTTCTTCCTCCATCTTCTTCTTCTTCTGGTTCTTCTGGTTCTTCCTCCGGTGTTCTTGTCCAGAATCTTCCTCCGCGGCGCCGGCGTCTTCTTCTCTTAGTCTTCTTGGCCGCTCCGCATCCAGCACGATGGGATGGGAGGCTCCCATTGTGTGACGCTTCTCCTCTTCTGACGGTTCTTAAATAACGGAGGGCGGGGCCACCCGGTGACCCCACCCCCCTCTGACGCACGGGGACTTCCCTGTGGCATTCCCTGTGATGTCAGAGGGGGCGGACAGGGAAGTCACCGCGTGTCAGAGGGGGGCAGGGTCACCGGGTGGCCCTGCCCTCCATTATTTAAGAACCGTCAGATGAGGAGAAGCGTCACACAGCAGGGGTCTGGATAAGGGTCTGGTATGGATTTTTGGGGAGACCCTACGCCATTTTTTTTTTAATTTTGGTGCGGGGTTCCCCTTAAAATCCATACCAGACCAGAAGGGTCTGGTATAGATTTTGAGGGGGACCCCACGCCATTTTTTTTTAAATTTTGGCCGGGGTTCCCCTTAATATCCACACCAGACCTGAAGGGCCTGGTATGGAATTTAGGGGGACCCCACACGTAATTTTTAAAAAAATTTTGGTTCTGGGTTCCCCTGTGGGGAATTCTCATGCCGTTTTTATAAATGAACTTTTATGTGTATTGTCGGACCGGCAATTCATTAATAGCCGCGAGTAGTTTTAAATGACTTTTTTTCCTTTGAAATGTCATTTTGCTGTCAGACTGTTCTAAACACGGGAAACATGCGCCCCTTTACAGGCATACTATAGACGCCCCCCAGGTACGAAATTTAAAGGGATATTACACTTTTATTGTTTCACTTTAAGCATTATTAAAATCACTGCTCCTGAAAAAACGGCCATTTTTCAAACTTTTTTTGCATTCATTCATGTCCCCTGGGGCAGGACCCAGGTCCCCAAACACTTTCTATGACAATAACTTGCATATAAGCCTTTAAAATTAGCACTTTTGATTTCTCCCATAGACTTTAAAAGGGTGTTCCGTGGCTTTCAAATTTTCCGCGAACACCCCAAATTGTTCGCTGTTCAGCAAACTGGTGAACAGCCGATGTTCGAGTCCAACATGAGTTCGACTCGAACTCGAAGCTCATCCCTACCCCTGAGCCATTATTGGCCAAAGCCACCCTGGCTTTGGCCAATTACAGCTCTCTGTACAGACGGCGCTGTGATTGGCCAAGCATGCAGGCCATAGTGCATGCTTGGCCAATCATCAGCCAGCAATGCACTGCGATGCCACAGTGAATTATGGGCCATGACGCACCACTTGAATTTGGTGCGAACGGCCCATACCGTTCGCAATTCAGTGACCGACCGAACAGACAAAGCTCATCCCTAGTCAATAGCCACTGCGCCACCCTTTGGGCTCCTTCTGCTAATCTTGTGGTGAGAGACAATTCAGACTTGTGCTTTTCAGATGGTTTTACTGCTGTTCAGTTTGTGTTTGTGGGTTTTGTATCTGTTTTTCAGTGCGTGTAGTCAGTTCGTATCTGTTTTCCAGTGCATTCTTGTCTGCTCGTTTCTGATTTTCAGCTCGCTCTTCACAGGCTTTGCTGTTCTTCAGTGCGTTCTGTTAGTTCGTTTTGACCAGCTGACCATTTTGAAGTCATGTTACAGGTACGTACTCATCATAGAGTTCATGCTATGCCGGGGCTTGGTGTTGGGGTTCTTGCTTTGACCCAGGCCCAGTCCATGAACAGGGTGGGGAGGAGTTCATGGACCAAGTATTGGTTACTCCAGCGTGACCAATTCTCTTACATGCCTTTGCTGCGTGAGATCCAGGAGAATAACCCTGATGATTTCAGGAATTTTCTACGGATGATGGACCCCGTTTTTCACCGTTTGTTGGCTTTGCTGTCCTCTTATATTAGCAGGCAGGACACCTGCATGCAGCAAGCCATCACTAGTCGCCACGTTGCGGTACTTGGCGATGGGGAGAACTCTACAGGACCTCAAGTTCTCTACAGGCATCTCCCCCCAGGCTCTGGGGATCATTATCCCAGAGACCTGTTCAGCCATCATTCAGGTCCTGCAGAAGGACTATATTAGGGTAAGTTTTCTCCTTTAACATCACATTCTATGTATTTAATGTTTGATAATGGATTGTATTTCTTTCATCATTCGCTAATTACCATGGTTGTAATATGCTGTGGATGTCCCCTTTGTCCTCATGCATGCTGTAAGCTTTTAATGCTCCTTTTTTGTCCTTCATGCATATTTGCCTTCATTAACCTCCCCAGAATGCTATCCTGGGCAAATACACACCTAAAAAATGTAAATAGATAAATACAGCACTCACAAACAAACATACACACCTAGCCTAGTCACTTAACAATGTATTTTGTCAGATCCATTGTAGTGCTTTACCCTAAACACCCCCTAAAATGTGTCCAAATGTTATTGTTGTCCTTAAATTCAGGCAGAGGGCCAGAGCCTTTTTTTGGCTCCCAAACTCATTTAGAACCCCCCTAAAATTTTTACAATGGGCCATCAGAAGGGGTGAGGAATCTGATAAGTGGACCTTATACTTTTGTCTTTAAATACTCCTTAAAATAAATGTTATACTGATGTTGGCCAAGAATGTTTGTGTCTAATCTGCTTGCAATGTTATGTGCAAAAGTACAAATTTTTTTCTTTTATGTTTTGACTCCACAGTTTCCTTCAATGCCACAGGAATGGCAGACCGTGGCATTCCAGTTTGCCGAGCGGTGGGACTTTCCCAACTGCAGAGGGGCAATCGATGGGAAGCACGTCCACATCATCCAACCACCCCACTCTGGGTCATACTATTTTAATTATAAGGGGTTTCATAGTATTGTGTTAATGGCAGTGGTGTCGGTGACATGGACGTGGTGAAGAATGGCCGGATGTTGGATGGTAGAGTCTTTGCCCAGACCGAGTTCTACCAACATTTCCAGAGGTGGCTTGGGATTGCCACCTGCGGAAGAGAACATCGAAGGACTCCCATTCGTTTTTATCGCTGATGAAGCATTTGGTCTGGTAGATCACCTGATAAGGCCATTCCCCCAGAGGACCCTCACCCCAGAGAAGAGCCAGAAGAGTAATTGAGAATACCTTTGGGATAATGGCCAGCCGGTTCTCCCTATTTCTAAAGGCAATAAATATGGAGTACAAACTTAACTACATCGTTTTATCATGCTACATACTGCACACATTTTTAAAGCGAAATGCTCCATATTATGTTGCCTCAGTTGGGCCTGAGGCTGGACTTCATGAAACGACAATGCCAGCCCTGGAAGCTGGCCATCCTGGCTTGCCCCCCCAAAACACCCGTGAAGTGCATCAAAAATATGTGGATTATTTTACGGGTAGGGGGGCCATTGCTATGCCAGCAAATTTTTAAATATTTTTGAAATAAAAAAATTATCCGATAAAATCTTGATTTTGATTTACTGCTTGTGTTTCTTTTAGCTGTCTCCTAGTTTCTCCTAGTGCACTTGTAGTGCCAAGTGGTTTTTCCATTATTTAAATAACACCCATTGCCACTGTAAACACCAAATTAATACAAAAACTGGTATTGAGCATTGAAAGAAGAAGCCACGCATTGTTGAATAGGAAGCCTTTTACTCCGTGCACATGCACATGTGCGTTATAAAACATTTTGGGGTAAAAAAACACATCTTGGTTTTTTAAAGTTTTACCTTGAAATTTATATAAAAGTACATAAACAGGCATGTTTCTAAACATAACATACACAACTCTGAACTTACAAAGTTCAACATTGAACATTGAAAAAATGAAGGCAATATCAGACATTATAGTGTCAAAACTGTGTTGATCTTGCCTTCATCAGATGGGGTGATGTCACCCCTGTAAAAGCCAAATTTAGAAGATGCAGACAAATTGTGAGTCAAAATGGGGATTTCCTTTCTGATCCCATGCCTAATGTCAACATGTGCTATCTCCCATCATGGGGGATCAATGGACGTGTTTTGGGGATGCAACTCCTTCCTCTCACCTGATAGAGTTGTGAGGATGGGGTTGCACCCACAAAACGCGTACATTGATATCCTCTGATGGCAGATAGCACATGTTGACACACTGTGTGCATCTTCCAAATGTGGCTTTTAACCACTAAGCCACCGCCCACTGTCATATGACGGCGGGACGAGGCTTCTCTTGTTCTGGGCGGACGTCATATGACGTGATCGCCCTCCCGAGCCACTAGGGTAGCTCAGGACCCGGTGCGTGTGCCCGGCACCCGCGATGTCCGCCGGGCACCCGCGATTGCCGGGTAACAGAGCAGGACCGTGGATCTGTGCATGTAAACACAGATCCACGCCCTGTCAGACAGGAGAGGAGACCGATGGCGTGTCCCTTGTACATAGGGACACCGATCGGTCACCTCCTCCAGTCAGTCCCCTCCCCCACAGTTAGAATCACCTCTCTAGGTCATACATTAACCCCTCGATCGCCCCCTAGTGGTTAACCCCTTCCCTGCCAGTCACATTTACACAGTAATCAATGCAATTTTATAGCATGGATCGCTGTATAAATGTGAATGGTCCCAAAAATGTGTCAAAAGTGTCCGATATGTCCGCCGCAATATCGCAGTCACAATAAAAATCGCAGATCACCGCCATTACTAGTAAAAAATAAATAAATAAATAAAAATGCTATAAATCTATCCCCTATTTTGTAGACGCTATAACTTTTGCGCAAACCAATCAATATACGCTTATCGCAATTTTTTTTTACCAAAAATATGTAGAAGAATACGTATAGGCATAAACTGAGGAAAAAATTTGTTAAAAAAAAAAGAAAATTGGATATTTATTATAGCAAAAAGTAAAAAATATTGTGTTTTTTTCAAAATTGTCCCTCTTTTGTTTATAGCACAATAAATAAAAACCGCAGAGGTGATCAAATACCACCAAAAGAAATCTCTATTTGTGGGGAAAAAAATGATAAAAATTTCATTAGGGTGCAGTGTAACATGACCGCACAATTGTCATTCAAAGTGCGACAGCGCTGAAAACTGAAAAATGGCTTGGGCAGGAAGGGGGTGAAAGTGCCCTGCATTGAGGTGGTTAAACTGTATTAAAACTTTAGTTAAATTTTATTTAAAAAAAAAAAAGTGTAATATTTTTTGGATTTAGATTCTCCCTAATACATCAATCATGTTCTTCATTCTTTGTTCAATCTCCTTGGTTTTTTCCTTTATGATGTCTAAATCCCGACTACAAAATATTATGTCCTGGATTCGCCTTTGTGCATTGTCATTGGTGAAATGAGTAGATTGTTCTTCCACAACATGCACATCACCTAAAATAAAAAAACACACCATGTATTATAATTTTGCAGGCATACATCTATTACCTAAATCTGTGGTGTCGGACACTGACCTGTTGTGGTGACAATTTCAACCACTTCTTCCACCTCTCCTCCCTCCACATCCTGAGGTTGTGGTGTACTCTGCTCCCCTTCTTCCTGAGGTGGGGGGTTCCTGGTGTCCTCAGCTGTCCCAAGTCTTTTCTCCCCTATGAGAATGTAATGGTATGAAATGAATGAATGAAAAGGTATACTTAGCACACAGATATTAGAGGCCATAAATATGAATGTGAAACATTGCATGGAAGTGGGGTACAATTGTCTGAAAAAAAACAAAAAAATGGAAAGGAGGTAATACCTATAAGTAGAGGTCACAGAATGGGTAATCAGTATGAATGCGTGTGTCACGCTAAATCACAAACCCACAGCTGGAACCAAAGCCAGATACCTGCTAACAATGAAAGCGTGAGCAGGTGCGCTCCTCTAGACCGTAACATATAATAAAAAAAGGACCAGGGGGTCAAGGGACAGAGTCACTCAAGGAGGAACACATAGGCTATATATATGATTAGAAACAATTTATTACAAAATAGATGATAAAAAAGTTTCCACCCACATGATAGAAAAATGGAACTAACCTCCACCACTAGAAAAGTGACAGTGCAAAAGGACAGATACACCACCTGGTACCCGCTACCTACATGTCTGATATCCCCATAATAATAAATGTAATAAACAACGTCCAGATGAACCCACTCCTGGGAACAGTATAGAAACCTGCAAGGGGTAAAATAAGTTATCACTGAAAAAACAAATAATGAATACAATGCTGGATGGCAATTGAAAATCACTTGTGAAGAACGACCTGTATTGAACCTGCCAGTCTTGCAGACTAGGATTAGAAGTCACTGGAAACAAATAAGATGAAGGTAATATGGAAAACCAGTTCCTGTGTAAGGTGCTGATAGTAACAGTTCTGTGATCTGACGTACTTTCATAAAGATATGATAATCAAGTAGAACAGTCTAGAAAGCGGCATGTATAGAACAAATAAGATGCAGCCAAACACGTACCTTCCGTCCTCTACCCTCTCTGCGATGCAGTGTGGAGAGGGGGGAGGAAACCAGCTGATCCCAGGATGCGAGCAGTAGCCAGCCGGGTAAAAATTACCTGTGGCATGCAGATGATAACCATCGATGTGGGGGCTACCACGCACCGATCCCAGAGACCTAGGTAATCCGGCACTTTAGGGGAAGTGTACTTGTTGGTTCCCGTTAACTGATCTCCTCGTGTTGCTTCAAAGATGCCAGGCACCACAGCCGTATGGCGTTGAAAGTGGGAGTCGACCCTGACCGCACACAGCTGAGGTGGGACGCTCCGCAATCCAGCTCGGCTGGACATGCTAGTAGTAAAGAGGATAGGTCTCTGATGGGATCCCAGCTGGAAGGGGTGTGTAGGAACAGGAAGACCGGTGTTATCCAGTGTGTACATCCATCCTAGGGTCGTTCTTCAAACAGCATGTAAATGGGGGGAAAAGACAGGAACCATGAATGAAGTAGGGTATGAAAAGATCAGTCCAGGTGGTGGCTGTCAAGGACTGGGGGCATCTAGCTGATGTGTTTCAATCGGCTGACCGATTTTCTTCAGAGCTAGAGACATAATGAAGGACATGAAGCTAAATAGTTGAATAATTTGTCTAATTGGCTACCATGTAATCCACACGGACTGCCCCCTTAGTGAACATTAACCCTAAAAACACTCAATAAAGGTGTGCACCTGACATTGCCAATAAGGAGCATCACACATCCAAAGAATAAGTGAATAAACAAAATATTAAGGGACAGAGTGAAAAAGAAAAAAGATTTGAGAAAAAAGGGGCAAAGGGGGGAGGGAAGAAAGGGAGGAAGAAAGAAGATAAGAGATTTATGTACATATTAATGTAAAATGTTTGTCCAAAGAGCAGAAATCTGATCAGAAAATTTCTACTCCTACTGTAGTTTGTTGCCTACTAGGCTGAGGAGAGGGGGAGATCACTGTTTGTATTGTTAATTGTAATTAGCTCCTGCTATTGTGCTTATACTACTGTGTGAAGCTTGGTGACCACAAGTCTGCCCAAAGGTCATGTCCCTGAGTCACCTAGTCTGGGTAAATGATTTAGTAAACTAGCTCATGTTAATTAGGTTACAGTTGTATTGTTAGAGTAATATGAGCAGGAGGGGGGGAACCTCCTCTTTAACGGTATATAAAGACTTGTAATTTTGGTTCTAATAAATGAGTCCATGTTAGCAGCTAAGCAAGTCTCATCTTGTTTCATGCTTGGGAGTAGTTGGAATATCTGATATCTGTATCCAGACTGGGAGGAAGTGGTATACTGTTGGAAGCACTCAAGCAGAGTGTGGGACGTTCCGTCACAATTGGAGGCAAGCAACGGGACGCTTCCTGCAGTCTGGGACATCCAAACTTCCACCTGGATCCAAGGTCTGGATAGCAGGAGAGGAGAGGAGAGGTACAGATACCAGCCACCATGGATGAGGAATTCAGAAGGAGGTTGCGAGAGATGCAGATACAGCACAGAGGACCAGTATCAGAGCAGGTCTGGATTCTATTAGTTGCGAACTCTGGAAGGAAGCGCAAGCCCGTGAGCAGCGCCACCAGGGAAAAGTTCTCCCCTCCATCTAGGAAAGGTACTGGTCGCAGTATAGATTGCGGGTGCTGTTTTTGGGAGAAAAAACGCACAAGGAGCAGACAGCTGAATTAAGCAGGCTGGTCTGGACAGAGATGAAGCTGGAAGAGAGCTACAGAGCCCGCCAGTAGCATGTATCCAAAGCATACCCTTGGATAGCGGATGACAGCCCAACGGAAGGCTTAAGCTACGGCAGCCTGGGACTGATGTATGTGAAGCTGACAGGGGACCCTAACTTTGGGAGTGATTTGGAGTGGCGGTTGTATGAAATCATGGATTTCAGAGAAGGGCTACTGAGTGTCTCGGAAGTGCACTGGGCACTGGAAGATATAGAGTTTCTGGCTGTTCAGGAATGGGAGCTGGAGATTGCCTACATATGACTGCTAGACTCTGCTCAGCTCTAGGGCTGGGCTCCCTTTGCCTGGGACTATCAGGAAATACCAGTTGATAACTCTGAAATCCTGGCTGAAAAATCGGCAGTGGAATATCTGGAGATTGCCATCCCCAAAGCTGAAGTGCTGACAACAGGGCTGAGCTCTACTAACCTCTGCCCAGCACCGATAGCATCTTCTGGGTTCCACGGACAGGAGATGGTGAACCACTTTTCCCAGACACCAGTTGCAGAGACAGGGGATTTGATAGACTTTTCTGCTGAGGAAGAACAACCTGATGAGCCCCCAGCAGAAGAGCTGGTATTAGGGCCAAACTTCACTGTGCTCTGCCCAGCACCAACAGCAGTATCTGTGGAGTTACAGGGAACTTCCCCAGCTGAAGCGCTGGTTACCGGACAGAGGGTCCAAGACCTCTGCCCCACACCTGTGGCAGTTTCGGAGGCTCAAGGTGAGAAGGTGGCAATCACTTCCCAGCAGCAGATACAGGGGGAGAAGGGAGAGGAGGTGTTCTTCGTCCCTCCCCAACAGTTGGCCAGGGTGGAGGAAGCGGTCTTTCCTACCCAGCAATGCTCAGTGCACCTGGCAGACAGTTTCAGAGACATGTTGTCCCAGCAGCCAGATGAGGGAATGGAAAATGAAGCAGCCGGCTCACCTCCCTAATGGCAGCTACACAGTTTGGGAGTGGAGGAAGCCAGCCCTCTGCCCCAACGGTTAGCCGGAGCGGAGAATGTGGAGTCCCCAGTAGAAGTGCTGGCAACAGGGCAGAGTTCTACCAACCTCTGTCCAGCACCAGCAACAACTACAGAGCTCCAGGGAGCAGGGGCAGTCGGCCTCCCTCCCCAACAGTTAGCTGGATCAGATGGTGTGGGGTTTCCAGCAGAAGGGCTGGCAACAGGGCAGAGTGCTGCTGGCCTCTGCCCTCATCTAACAGAGGATGGATTACCTGTAAAGGTGGATGGGACTTCAGTCTCCACCTGTATACCCCAGGGATGCTGGGCAGTCGGCCCAGATGCCCAACAGCATGATGGACTAAGCCCAGCCACCCTGTCTTCTCTCCTGCAGCTAAAGGGACTCCAGGGGGAAGGACCAGTCCGCACTTCCCCCCAGCAGCGAGTATGTTCTCTGAGAGAGGCAGAGGTTGGCTGGGTGAATAATGCACTGTTTGGAACAATTTGTTTGGGGTACTGTGTGGGTACAGGCATTAGAGGACTGGAACTATGGACTAACTTCGGAGTCAACCCGTCTGGGGTCTCCTCCTGTGTTAGTCTTATGCCGAAAGGGGAGAGATGTGATGGGAGGGCCTGTGGAACCCATAATCCTTGGAAAGTGTGGGATACCCTTGTTTCAGCTCCCCATACACCTTTTATGTCTAAGTCACCCTGTGCTATCCTGGCACAGGGTGAGTGAGAAAATATATCTTGTACTACTTAAAAGGGGACAGTAATATTTATCCACAATATCTCCCAGGATATATGTAAAGACTTTGTTTGATTCTAAACTCCACATGTTAGATGAGAGAGCTTATCACATTCGCCTCTAGAACTGGCTAGGAGCCGGACAGTCTACTCCTACTATAGTTTGTTGCCTACTAGGCTGAGGAGGGGGGGAGACCACTGTTTGTATTGTTAACTGTAATTAGCTCCTGCTATTGTGTTTATACTACTGTGTGAAGCTCGGTGACCACAAGTCTGCCCAAAGGTCATGTCTCTGAGTCACCTAGTCTGGGTAAATTATTTAGTAAACTAGCTCATGTTAATTAGGTTACAGTTGTATTGTTAGAGTAATATGAGCAGGAGGGGGGAACCTCCTCTTTAACGGTATATAAAGACTTGTAATTTTGCTTCTAATAAATGAGTCCATGTTAGCAGCTAAGCAAGTCTTGTCTTGTTTTGTGCTTTGGAGCGGTTGGAATATCTGATATCTGTATCCAGACTGGGAGGAAGTGGTATACTGTTGGAAGCACTCAAGCGGAGTGTGGGACGTTCCGTTACAACCTCCCCCTTTTTTACCCTCTCTATCCTTGCGATAAAGGGTATACCTCTGAATGGTTACCAGCCAATCATGAGAGCTGTTAAACCAGGTCTTTGAAATTCCCACAAAATCCAAATCCTCCTTGTACAACAGTATTTCTAGTTCACCCATCTTGTCCGCCAGGCTCCTGGCATTGGTGAATATGCCACGTAGTTTAGACCGGTTGCATACTGTCCACTTATTGGGTGTTCCAAGATTGCAACTAGGACTTGTTACTATACTTACCTTGGGTTTATGTGCTTTAGTCAACCTACCACATATGTGGACATTTGCTCTAGCAGGCTCACTATGGTGGTGTTTTTACATTTTCACTGGTTTTCAGTCACTGGATTTTATTATTATACATTTTTTCATATACTTCACCATTTTTTCTATATACATTATTATTTTATGTTTATATATCTTCAATGCACTGTATTATGCTGTTTTTTCTGCGCTAAACTATGTTTTCACATGTGTAGTATATAGGGACATAAAATTACAAATTTCCTGGCTACCTATTACACTTTTGTGAGGCACTGTAGTGCACTTATAAGCACTGTAGTGGCACTGATGTGGCATGGATGAGCACTGATGTGGCATGCATGTGGCATAAATGACCACAGATGAGGCACGGATGAGGCCAGATGTGGCACAGATGAGGCATGGATGAGCACTAATGTGACATGGATGGGCATGGATGAGGCATGGATGAGGCACAGATGGGCATGAATGAGGCGCGGATGAGGCACAGATGGGGATAATTATGGCACATATGGACATGAATCAGGCACAGATGGGCATGAATGAGGCATAGATGAGGCATGAATGAAGCACAGATGGACATGAATGAGGCTTATATGGGCATGAATGAACGCACAGATGAGGCATGAATGAGGCACATATGGGCATGAATGAGGCACAGATACAACAAACATCGTTTTCCTTTTGGAATAAAGGGGTTACATGAATAAAGGCTGATCATTTTAAGCACCCCTGCCAGTGTTACATTTTCTGTATCATCCCTGTAACTGCAATAGAGCTAAAAACAACAGAAGTACTGGCCAGATCATAAGATGAAAATAGAAGATAAAAAAAAAAAACTAACACAGAAATCACATCTAGGAATTGGTATGCAGCAATATAATAAATGTTTGTTTTGGGGTTTAATACTGCTTTAACTTCTATAGTCAAGAAGATACTCAAGAGTTTGATAAAAGATGACATAAACAATTTTGTGCTATTAAACAATTCTAGGTCATAGTAAGCATGGCTTTACAAAAAAAAGTAAGTTGTCAAGCAAATCTTTTTTTAAGAGGAAGTAAGAAAACGTGTTGACATACTGTAAAAGTGGTTCTGGATCTTGTGTACTTTGATTTTGTAAGAGTTTGACACATATGGCTACTTTAAGTTAAGATGAATTCCAGTCAAAATTGAAAATGTGCCCATGATTATTATGTTAAATATGTTTACTTTAATATTATTCATTTTCAGGTTTGCTGATTGTCTAGCTTAGAAAGTCTAACCTAAGCCAGACAATCAGCTGCTTCCTGATCATCACTGACAACAGTTTGCCTGCTGAGCTGAATTTGGTAGCTCTCAGGCACTTCCTGAAAAGGTTGCCGGTCTCTGTGTGAGAAATTCAGCCTAGCTTTCAGTAAACCTGCCCCTGTCTTGCCCAGCACTGCCCAGCACCACCCCATCCCTCCCAGCCTTCTGTAGTCTGTGCATCAGCTTCTCTCTTCCAAGCCTCATTTTGGCTTAGAGCTGAAAGAAAGAGAGAGAGAGCTAGTCATTGTAAGGCTGGAATGCTCACTGCAGTGTATACACCAACACATGACACACACTGCAATGTATACCCCAATGAATAACACACACTGCAAGGAGGAATTCAGTGCATTTTACCTTAAGCCTTTGTGTTACACATAGAGATGGGCCAAACGTCTTCCAGTTCGGTTCACGCCAGAACTTTCGAACGTGGCAAAAGTTCAGAGTCGGATAATGAACCCCATTGAAGTCTATGGGACCCGAACTGGAAAAATCAAAATTGCCAATTTTGAGGGCATAGATGCAAGTTATTGGGCATACAAAGGGTATAGGGGTCTGGGTACTGCCTAGGGGTACATGTATCAATGAAAAAAGTCTGTAAAAAAATATAATTTTTAAATGTGCAGTGATTTACTGATGCTTAAAGGAGTTGTACAAGCAGAAGGTTTTTTTTTTATCTTAATGCATTCTTTGCATTACGATAAAAAACCTTCTGTGTGTAGCAGCTTCCCCAGCACTTCCTAATACTTACCTGAGCCCCATCTCTCTCTCCAGCAATGTCCTCGAGTCCCTCGGCCATCTGAGACTCTTTCTCCTGATTGGCTGAGACACAGCAGCTCCTGCCACTGTCAAATTCAGTTAGCCAATCAGGAGAGAGAGGGACGGGGCCGAATGGCAGCTCCACATCTGAATGGACACATGGAGCTGCAGCTCAGCTTGGGAGCCCCCATAGCAAGCTGCTTGCTGTGGGGGCACTTGACAGGGGGGAGGGGCCAGGAGCAGTGAAGAGGGAACCGAGAAGAAGAGGATCCAGGCTGTTCTGTTTAAAATCACTACACAGGGCAGGGAAGTATAACATGGTTATTATTATTATTTTTAAATAGACTTTACAATCACTTTAACCACTTAAGCCCCGAAAGATTTGGCTGCTGAATGACCGGGCCATTTTTTGTGATTCGGCAATGCGTCGCTTTAACTGACAATTGCGCGGTTGTGCGATGCTGTACCCAAACAAAATTGACGTTCTTTTTTTCCCACAAATAGAACTTTCTTTTGATCACCTCTGCGTTTTTATTTGCTGCCATAAACAAGAAAAGAGCGACAATTTTGAAAAAAAACACAATATTTTGTACTTTTTGCTATAATAAATATCCTCTTTTTTTAAAAAAAAGCTAATTTTTTCTCAGTTTAGGCCGATATATATTCTTCTACATATTTTTGGTAAAAAATTGCAATAAGCGTATATTGATTGGTTTGCGTCTACAAAATAGGGGATATGTGTGGAATTTTTATTATTATTTTTTTTTTACTAGTAATGGCGGTGATCTGTGATTTTTATTGGGACTGCAACATTATGGCGGACACATCGGACACTTTTGACACATTTTTGGGACCATTGGCATTTATACAGTGATCAGTGCTATAAAAATGCACTGATTACTGTAAAAATGTCACTGGCAGGGAAGGGGTTAACACTAGGGGGCGATCAAGGGGTTAACTGTGTTCCCTGCTGCATGTTTCTAACTGAAGGGGGAGGGGACTGACTAGAGGAAGTGACGGATCGTGGTTCCTACCTAATAGGAACAGACGATCTGTCACGCCTCTCAGAACAGAACAGGGATTTGTGTGTTTACACACACACTTCCTTGTTCTGCCTCTGGTGCTCGCGATCACTCATTGTTGGTGGTCATCGCAACTGTTGTCCACGAGCATCGGCACCCTCGCTGTGCAGCGGGCACGAGCGTGCGCCTCCGGCAGCACGCGCCCGATATCCTGCTCCTGCGAGCCGACGTATAGCTGCGATGGCTCACATGATCGTGCCGACCTGCTGCAGTAAAATGACGGTGGCTGGTCGGTAAGTGGTTAAAGTGAAACAATAAAAATTTTAAATTCCTTTAAATATAGTGCCTGGGGGTCCCCTAAGTCTGCCTATAAAGTGGTGCATCTGTACCGAGTACCGAACCTGCTGCAACAAAAATGACACTTATAAAAGGCAAAAACATAACATTTTCCCTGCAAGCTTTCTTTATTTTATAAACAAGTCAGTCTGTAAGATGAGGTACCCTTGATGTTTGTATAATGAGGCACTCTATAGAGGTATTCTTGATGAAAGCAAGAATTGGCCTTGCTGTAAAAAGATGTAATGATATGCACCTGTCAAACAGGTACAAAAAAATTGGTCCTTGGGTGAACATTTTGACCATGAAACCTATACCAAAAAATTTCTTCCAAATAAAATCAACACCCAAAATGCTAGGAAACATAGACAGTCTTGCAGAGATCCCAGATCCAGAAAACACTTAAATCGGTGACATCAGCATCAGGGGCTTTATGGGTGCTGCTAATCCAGGACTGATTCATTTTGATAAATGTTAGTCGGTCCATGGAGTCTGTGGACAGATGCGCTATTTAATCTGTCACAAAACCTCTGGCAGCCCTGAAAACCCATTCAGAAAGCATAGTGGATGCAGGGCAGCCCAGCATTTTAATTGCATACTGGGCAAGTTCTGGCCAGTGGTCTATTCTCATGACCCAGTAACTCAGTGGATTGTCAACAGGAAAGCTCCCCATGTTCATTTTCGCCCCTAGATAATCTCCCACCATATGATGCAGACACTACCAATGGGATGTGGAAGCTGACAGCCTTGGGCATCAAGGACTAAAAAAAATTTGAAATGCATCACTGAGGCGGCCCACTTCTTCACCGCTCCTCTCTTGACCTACAGAAGCCTCAAAATTAGCCTTTCCATGAGACAGCAACCTTTCAGAGTCTGGAAAGGCATTACATAAACTCCTCTTTAAGGTGTCCTCAAGATATTTTATCCTCTGCTCCCTCTGTGAGGACGGAATGAGGTTTGAGACTTTTCCCTTGTAACGGTGGTCAAGGAGGGTTGCCAACCAATAGTGATCTTTCTCCTTGATGCCAAAAATTATTGGGTTCTTTCACAGGCTTTGAAGAATGAGGGAGCCTATGCACCTCAAGTTTGCAGAGGCATTAGAAGCAGAGTCCTCAGTGTCATTAAAGGGTTACAGTATCTGGAACTAAAAGGAAGAAAGAAGAGAGGGAAGGAAGTGCCAGCTAAGTGTAGTATTTCAGAAACATTTTTTTAATGGTGAAAGATTAAAAACACTCACAAGATTAAAATGTATAAAAAGCTCATCTGGTAACACTGGTGTAGATGTAGATCCTCCTAGAACCATCCTGCAGGACTGCTGTCATCTGTTCTGGCTGATGGGCATGAAGATGGCTGGCTTGGGAGCCTGGAGGGGCCCCAGAAAGCCATGCTGGCCAGCATGGAACGCACAGTGGAAGTGACGTCACTGGAAGGAAAGGATTCCCTCATGAATGCTAGACAGGCCCAGTTCATTAACGAAGTGACCCAGTTTTGGCTCAAACACAACTATTTTGAATTTGACTGCACTTTTTTCCTCCAAAACCATGGCATAGCTATGGGGGAAAATTTTGCCCCCAGCTACACCAATCTAACCATGGGTTTATGGGAACATCTTTATATCTCCACCAACAACCCTTTCCCCGCCCATATAGTGTTTTATGGTCGCTATATAGATGACATCGTCATCATATGGGATGGACCAGCATACACAGTAGACTCTTTTGCTCAATATTGTAACAAAAATACCCCAGCGCTCTCATTCACGTATGTGCAAGATTCTGACACACTTGGCTTCCTAGACTTAGATCTTAGCAAAAATACAAGCACTGTCATGGACCATCTCTATGTCAAGTCCATTGCTGGCAATTCTTATAAATAATTCAAGAGCTGCCACCACCCCAGATGGTTCCGCAATACCCCCTGAAGTCATTGCCATCTCCGCAAAAACTGTAACCGTGACAAAGATTACCTCACACATGGCAGTGTTAACAGATGATCTTTTTTATACATTTTAATCTTGTGAGTGTTGTTAATCTTTCTCCATGAAAAAAGTTTTACTGGGATACTATAGTTAGCTAGTGCTTCCTTCCCTCTCTGCTTTCTTCCTTTTGGTCTACACAGAGCCGGCCACAAAACTTTTAGGATAGCAGCTGCTATCCTATCCTAAGTGGTCCTGTGCATTCCTTATCGTAACCCCAACTTCCACGGACTATTGACACTCCATGGATTTTACCATTGTCACCCTGAACACTGATATTTTTTAAATACAGTGCTGGGTGGACCATATACCCTATTTCATGATGGCTGCATCGTTGGGGTTGTGCCTCATCCTCACTTTCCTCCTCTGCTCTATCCGGCACCCAAGTCATGTCAGTATTCTCCCCTCTCTGTAGGCTCATGTTCTTAACTTCCTCAACTTCAGAACCAATATCAGAATCAAATAATGCCTGTGCATCGTCAAGGTGCAAGTGGCTGACGCAGTGTTCAAATAGCTCAGCTGACTCCTCCATGCATGATGCTGAGGCTATGGCAGGAGTAGCTGTGGACAAGGAGGCAGAAAAAGCAGATCTGGCAGCTCCAGTGGACTGCACACTAGTCTCTGCTTGGGTGATAGGGGATGAGAAGCATGAGAATGGTTTAGTAAACCAATCCACCACCTCCTCTGTATGCTGTGGCTGGATAGCATGGGCAACATCACTAAACAGAGGAAATGGTACCCTGCCTGAGGACAGACCATGTCCACCTTTGCCTGTGATGGCCCCCTCACAGTGCCATGGGAACATCTCACCAGACGGTGATGGGGGGCTTATTACTGAAATGTAATAGAGACAGGGAAATGTGCACTTGGATGCACTTTATTCAATGGAAAGTGGTGTTTGGTGCACATTTTAGCTTGAGGACTGACTACACAGACACACTCCACTGACACAATATAATATACTGCAGTAAAACTGCACTAACGCACTTCAATATACTGTCGTAAAAGTACCCTGACGGACTTTAATATATTGCAGTAAATGTGCACTAACACACATCATTATGCTGCAGTAAAAGTGCACTAATGCACTTCAATATACTGCAGTAAATATGCACTAACACAGTTCAATATACTGCAGTAAACGTGCACTAACGCACTTCGATATACTGCAGTAACAGTTCACTAACACACTTCAATATACTGCAGTAAAAGTTCACCAACACACTTCAATATACTGCAGTAAAAGTGTCCTGGCGCAATACTATACTGCAGTAAAACTGCCCTGACACTCTACTGAAACACTAAACTGACACTACAGTAAAAATGAACGGTCACACTATACTCATGCTGCACTACTATCACTATATTCACACTAAATTGACACTAAAGTAAAAATGAATGGTCACACTACACTCACGTTGCATTATCACTATATTCACACTACACTGATTCTTTACTCTCACAATAGAATCACAATAGCACACTATAGCATACTAACTCACTAGTAGAAATGAACAGAGCACTGTTCTATCTATCTCCACTCCAATATCACACTGCAAATGGCTGCTTTGGGAAGGAATCTTTTAGACCCCTTTCACACTGGGACAGTTTTCAGGAGCTTTAGCGCTAGAAATAGCCCCTGCAAAATGCCTGAAAACAGCCTCCCATTCATTCCAGTATGTCTTTTCACACTGTGGCAGTGCGCTTGCAAGACATTCTGAAAAATCCTGCAAGCAGCATCTTTGGGGCAGGTTGGGAGCGCCGTATTTAGTGATCCAAAATGCCCTGCCTATTAGAATTAATGAGCAGCGCTTTCAAAGTGCCCAAAAAGCACTTTGAAAGCGCCGCAAAACTGGACTTTTTACCCTTTTTTTGGGTAAAAAGCACCCCGCTAGCACCCGAAAAGCAGCGCAAGGATGAGTGGTGCTTTAGCATGACTGGCAGGGCCAAGGTTGGGTACAGTCATCATTCCTTTCTTCAATCATGGCTCTGATGGTGTTCTGTGCTCTGATTAGACAAATTCTTCATTGCTTCAGCCAATCAGGGCTTCCAATGCATTGTGCGGCATGAAGTGCATTGTGGGGTGCTCGGCATGCTGAACAAATTATTGAACGCCCTACAATTTGGATGTTCGCTGAACGCGCGACCAGCCAATGTTTGGCCCAAACTCATGCTCCATCCGAACTTTTTGCCCAACATTAGTTACACACTACAGCACAACTACTAGCAAGCGATTGTGCTGCAAGTTTCAAAATGACTTGCTAAGCTATTGCTTGACTTGCCAGGCTTCACATGTTTGCATAACACAATTGCAGCAAGTCCACATTGCATAACTCCATATCAACATTCTTTTTAAACATTCTGCAAGTCTGCTGCTGCAAATTCTGGTTTAGTTATGTTGTGCAATAGTCATCCCACCACAGGAGTCACTGTGGCTGAATTTTCATGCTGTAGACTTGCAGAGCTCTGGCTGTAGACTCACCACTGCAACTTTGCTCTTGCTATAGACTTGCCACACAAATTTGCTACAAATTGGAAAAGTGTCAACTAGAACTTGTGCTTCAAGTGCTCTGTAAGTGTACAACTTGCCAGTGAAAATGTGTAGCAAGTTAGCATACTTACTATTCAATATTGCCACAAATTTGTGGCAAGTTATCCTTGCTATCTGGGTGCTGGTCATGCGTTACGCTCACACTATAATGTTGGATCATGTGGAGTTCTCTGCTTGTCATGCGGTGCACTCACACTATAATGTTGGATCATGTAGAGTTCTCTGCTTGTCATGTGTTACACTTACACTACAAGGTGACATCATGTGGTGTTAATGTACTATTTCTGTGTTTTTGTAGATGTCACCAATCTCTAAAGTTGGACAAATAGGTGGCAAAAGGGGTTTAACATTGACAAATGTAAAGTTATGCACTTGAGAACTAAAAATCATGCATGCATCATACATTCTAGGAAGAATACAACTGGGGCAGTCAATGAGTGAGGAGAATCTGGGTGTCCTGGTAGATCATGAATTTAATAAGAGTTTGCAATGCCAAACTGCAGTTTCTAAAGCAAGCAAAATCCTTTCTTGTATGAAACATACTCAAGAGAAAGACAAGTGTGCCCCTGTACAAATTAGTAGGATCCCATCTGGAAAATGCAGTCCTGGTTTGAAGATTAATTCAAAATGGATATTGGCAAAGTGGAAAAAGCACAAAGAAGGACAATCAATTTGATAAGAGGCTTGGAGATTTGCAGCTTAGAGGAAACATTAGCTGAACTGAATGTATTCTCCCTGGAGAAGTGGTGATAAAGAGGGAATATGGTCACATGTATAAATACATAAATGGTCCATACAGTGAACTTGATACAAAGTTAATCACAAAGAATAAAAGGGAAATCTTTGCAATTGGAAGAAACAAGATTTGAACTCTGCATGTAAAAAGGCTTCTTCGCAGCATAAGCTGTGAAAATGTAGACTAGACTCAGAAACTAGGCAGCTCAGTTGATTGTTTCAAAAAATGCTAGGTGCATTCCCGAATGCATAATTCCTGAATGGCTATTAACAATTACCAGTAATAACACCAAGGATTGCTGATCCAGGGAATATATGATTGCTTTAGAGCATCATTAAGGAATTTTGTCCCCGATGGATCAAATTGGACCTTGCTTAATTTATTTTATTTTTTTAAAAGACTAGCTAGTTACAGGCATGTTAGAAAAAGAGATACTATTTGCCTAATAGTTTTAGGCTATGGAAAGACTCTGGACTGAACTTTATTTACAGCATATAATATGTGACAGCTTAAAGAGAAAAAATGAAATAACATCTAAAAAGCAGAGTTTAATTTTGGTTTATTTTCTCTCCAATCTTTTTTATCATAATAGTTACCAATAGATAGCTTTTACAAGAAACTAGTTGTCATTTTTGGCAAGTTGTCAAGCTTTACAGTAATTATAACCCTTCATTCCAGTAACATTTTTAAATGTATTATTTTGATATAATATTTTTTTATAGTGAAAACAGCAAACTGTTCTTCTGAAAGATAAAATTAATCAGTTTAAAGTTTATTTTTTTCCTAAATAAACATAATGCTTGAATTAAACACTATGGGTAGATAATTTAGATGTAAAAAATGACAGCAAACTAAGGTGCATACCTTGAACGTCTGATAATGCTTTTTTTTGTATACTGAAGTGATATTTTACAAGTACTTTTGTAAAAAAAAAAAAAACATTCTCTCAAAAGATTAACACTATACAACCCATCTTTATTAAATAGTACCGAACCTTACATTGCTGCAGTTAAAGTGAAAATAGAAAATAGCATGAAAAATCTTTAAAAAAATTAAAAAAAAAAACATTTGAAAAAAAATTTTTTTTAAACTTACCTGAACCCTTGTTGCTAGGCAGTCTTCCTAATCTGCCTCTTCCCATTCCGCTGCATGTTCTGCTCCTAGCTGAGCAGCCCCGTTGCCTTCTGGGAACTGTGTGTGTTCCCAGAAAACAACAGGGCCATTCGCAGATCGCCGCGCCGCTCGTGTGTTCGCAGTAGGAAACTGGCAGTGAAGCCGCAAGGCTCCACTGCCTGTTTCCCTTACTTAGGATGGCGGTGCCGAACCCGAGAGCCGAGGGACGGGTTGACCTTGGGCGGCCGACATTGCGGGCACCCAGAACAGGTAAGTCTACTTATTTAACCACTTCAATACCCGGCCATAGTCAAATGACGTCCACAGATGGGATCGCCCATCCTGGGTGGATGTCATATGACAGCCTCGGCTTTCCGCCGCTACTGCGGGCCCCCGGGGGCCCGCAGAGCAGTGATTGGGGTACCGTTGTGTCCCTCAGGACACAGCCGTTGCCCGATGGGGGTATTGAAGTGGCAGCGGAGGGCGGTGGAGCGTCGGTAACGGCGGATGTCAATGCAGAGCAGCATTGGGAAGAGGCGTGTATTCTACCGGTTCCGGCGGATGCAGAGCGGTGATCGGGGTGGTGATCGGGGCTGAGGCTTTTCCCCTGGATACAGCTCAGCCCTGATCACTGTAGCCAATGACATGGCTCTTCATCACATGACCGGCTGTGTCCAATCACAGCCGGTCACTAATGTAAACAGCACTGTGAGTAACTGCTGTTGCTGGGCTCTTCTCCTCACACACCGATCCAGTGTGAGGAGAAGAGATCAGCTAACATTGAATTACTACATATGTACTACTGTGCCCAGATTGCACCTCCTAAAAAAAAAGAGTACCTGTCACCTCAGAGTACCTGTCACCTCAGAGTACCTGTCACCTCAAAGTACCTGTCACCGCAGAGTACCTGTCACCGCAGAGTACCTGTCATCTCAGAGTACCTGTCATCTCAGAGTACCTGTCACCTCAGTGTACCTGTCAACCTCAAAGTGCCTGTCATCTCAGAGTACCTGTCATCTCAGGGTACCTGTCACCTCAGAGTACCTGTCATCTCAAAGTACCTGTCACCTCAGAGTACCTGTCATCTCAGAGTACCTGTCACCTCAGAGTACCTGTCATCTCAAAGTACCTGTCATCTCAGAGTACCTGTCATCTCAGAGTACCTGTCCTATGGAGTACCCGCCACCTCACCACCTGCCACCAGAGTACCCGCCACCTCATCACCTGCCACCAGAGTACCCGCCACCTCCTCACCTGCCACCAGAGTACTTGCCACCAGAGTACCCGCCACCTCACCACCAGAGTACCTACCACCAGAGTACCCGCCACCTCATCACCTGCCACCAGAGTACCCGCCACCTCATCACCTGCCACCAGAGTACCTGCCACCTCACCACCTGCCACCAGAGTACCCACCACCTCATCACCTGCCACCAGAGTACCTGCCACCTCACCACCTGCCACCAGAGTACCTACCACCTCACCACCTGCCACCAGAGTACATACAGCCAGTCAGCCACTATGTCCAGAAAGGTGTACACCCCAGAAGAGGCATACCAAATACTGAGTCTGACCGATGAGAGCAACGGGGAGCTCTCACCGCTCAGTTCAGATTCTGGTTCTGATTCGGCATATGAGCCCCCCGAAGGCAGCACATCAGGATCCGAATCAGAGGAGGAAGTAGTCCGTCCAAAAAGACGATGGTCTGAACACCAGGCAGCTACCAGCAGTGCCAGCGGCGGTAGACCCCAGGAGGAGGGGCCCAGTACAAGCGCTGCTAGACCCCAGGAGGAAAGGCCCAGCACAAGTTGATGCGAAAGAAGTAGGGCCCAAACCCATCTTCCAGATTCCTTGGCAAACCCACTGTGGCTGCCTTCTACCACAGGGTCAGCCACGATCCCCCCTTTTACAGCACAGCCGGGTGTGCAGGTCAACACTGCAGGATTTTCACAAATGGATTTTTTAAATGTATTTTTCCCCTAACGAATTGATTCAAGGCATCGTGGACCAAACTAATCTCTTTGCCCAACAATTTATTGCAACCAACCCCAGCTCCAGCTATGCCCGCCCTTTTGAATGGAGACCCCTAACAGTAATGGAGCTAAAATTGTTTTTAGGTCTAACCCTCAACATGGGGCTTACAAAAAAAATGAAATTCATAAGTATTGGTCGACCAAACCCATCCACCATATGCCAGTTTTTTCATCAGCCATGTCCAGGTCCCTATACGAAATCATAATGCGCTTCTTGCATTTCAATGACAACTCACAGTGCCCCCCCTGAAATCACCCAAACTTTGACAAACTATATAAAGTTCACCCCTAATTAATTTTTTTTCCCAGAAGTTTGCCGAAGTTTATGTCCCTGAAAAAAACATATCTGTGGACGAATCCCTGGTGCATTTCACTGGCCGGCTGGGAATCAAGCAATATATCCCCAGTAAGAGGGCGAGGTATGGCTTGAAGCTTAACAAGCTTTGTGAAAGCGCCACCGGTTATGTGCACGCATTCCGCATGTACGAAGGCAAAGATTCCCAGCTCCAGCCCCCTGAGTGTCCCTCATACATGGGAATAAGTGGGAAAATTGTTTGGGAGTTGCCATTCCCACTCCTCCAAAAGGGGTACCATATTTATATGGACAATTATTATACTAGTTTGCTCCTTCTCCGCCACCTATATCTCAAACAAACTTTGGCCTGTGGTACAACAAGAAAAAAAAGAAAGGGCTTCCCACAGTGTCTTGTCACCACAAACATTCCAAGGGGGGAATCGACAAGCTTGAGGAACGAAGAAGTGTTGGCTGTGAAGTGGAGGGATAGAAAAGACTTGTACATCATGTCCACCATCCACGATGACACCTCGGTGGAACTTCACAGAAGACGCGGTACCGTTCGCAAGCCTACCTGTATCACTGAGTACAATAAATACATGGGGGGGTGGATTTAAACGATCAGTTGTTGCAGGCCTATTTTTCAACAAGAAAATCCTTATTCTGGTACAAAAAAGTCGCAATTTACTTTTTCATTTGGCCCTTTTAAATTCTTTCATAATCTACCAAAAATCAACAGAAACACCCACCACCTTCATAAAGTTTATTGAAGACATTGTCACTGCCCTGATTTATCAGCAAGTATCCCCCCCAGAAAGCATTCGCTCCGATTCTGTCAGCAGACTACATGAGCGCCATTTCCCGGACCATATTCCACCAACAGGATCCGGAAGACGATGCCAAAAAAAATGTCGGGTGTGCACCAAAAAAGAATTAGGAAAGATACCAGCTTCCATTGTACCAACTGTCCCTCCCAACCTGGCCTTTGCATCGGAGAATGCTTCAGGCGATATCACATTCTGGAAAATTATTAGTCTATATTTCTAATACTGCCATTTCCCCGTTTTTAATTTCTGTCCTGAATATTTCCCTTCCTCAACCAACCATATCATTGCCTTCCATGTGAACCGACCCTGGCCTGTTTCTCAACTATGCCTCTGCCTACCGCCTTCATTTTTTTTCTGCCATGTTTTTGCCTTTCACGTGAACTGACCCTGGACTGTATCCACTATGCCTCTGCCTACCGTCTATTTCTGCCTTTTACCTGCACTGACCTCGGCCTATTGACCATGTTTTTGCCTGCCCCTTGGATTGATCTTTCACCCTGCTACACAGGGGTCTCACATATGTGAGGGGCTCCAGAATAGTGTTCGGAGTTCAGAAAACCAGTTTTTGGTTTTCTGTGTTCCCATAACAGGGTCTGGTTGCCCGGAGGCTTCAAAGCGATTTGGGTGGGAGAAGCCTCTACCCCTGTCCCCATTCTTTCCTGACCGATGCCCTAAGCTTAATGGTACTGCCTGCTCCCTGGACAAATACTCTGGCTGTGCTGACCATACCTCTGCCTGCTGCATGTACTAACTATGGACAGTATTCCTGCCTGCTGCATGGACGATCCTTTGATCCTTTTGCTGCTGCTGACCACATCCCTGCCTGCTATCTGGACTAATGCTTTGGCTGTGCTGACATCTCTACCTATACTGACTATTCCTGCCTGCTGCCTGTTTTGCTGTCGCTGTCCACGTTCCTGCCTGCTGCCTGGACCGATGCTCTTCTCTGTGGACCACTGCACTTAAAAACTGCAGGTAATCTTTTCTTTACCCTTTACTCAGCAGAATGTATTTTGGTTTGTAATTGGTATGTACAGTACATGCTATGTGTTAGAAATATGAAGGGCCTTCAACAATGTGATAGGTTGGCAGGAATTTGTGTGTAATGTATGCTCCTAGAACAACTGACAGTGCTACTTGGATGTTGGGCCTCTGTATCTGGTGCTCCAGGGCCTTCAAAATTGTAATAGGTGGTTGATAAATGAGATGTGTAATTTATGCTCCTGGAATGCCTGAAGCTGCTACTTCAATGTTGGGCCTCTGTATGTGGCCAGGCTGTGTAAAAATCTCACAAATTTGGTATTGCCACACTCAGGAGGAGTAGCAGAATGTATTTTGGGTTGTCATTTTTGCTATGTACATGCTATGTGTTGGAAATATCTTATGAATGGACAACTTTGTGTAAAAAAAATGCGTTTTCATTTTTTTTCCACAGTTTCCAAAAACTTCGGGAAAAAATGAACCATTCAAAAGACTAATTATGCCTCATAGATTATACGTTGGGGTGTTAGCTTTCCAAAATGGGGTCATTTTGTGGGCGTTTTCATTGACCTGGTGCTCCAGGGCCTTCAAAAGTGTGATAGGTTGTCATCAAATCAGATGTGCAATTTATGCTCGTAAAACGCCTGACGGTGCTAGTTGGATGTTAGACCTCTGTATGTGGCCAGGCTGTGTAAAAGTCTCACACATGTGGTATCACTATACTCAGGAGGAGTAGCAGAATGTATTTTGGGGTGTCATTGCAAGTATGCATGTGCTGTGTGAGAGAAATAACTTGTTATTTTGACAATTTTGTGCAAAAAAAAAAAAAAATTTCCAAGAATTGTGGGAAAAAATTACAACTTCAAAAAACTCACCATCCTCTTACTAAATACCTTGGAATGTCTGCTTTCCAAAAAGGGGTAATTTAGGGGGGTATTTGTACTTTCCTGGCTTGTTAGGGCCTCAAGAAATGAGATAGGCCTTCAGTACATCAGGTGTGATCAGATGTGATCATTTTTCAAAGATTTGCACCATAGCTTGTAGACTCTATCTTTCACAGAGACCAAATAATATACACTAATTTGGGTTATTTTTACTAAAGATATGTAGCAGTATACATTTTGGCCCAAATTTATGAAGAAAAATTACTTATTTGCAAAATTTTACAATAGAAACTAAAAAAAAGGTGTTTTTTTTTCAAAAATGTCTCTTTTTTCGCTTATATTGCAAAAAATAAAAAAAACAGCAGTGATTAAATATGACCAAAAGAAAGCTATGTTTGTGAGAAAAAAATGATAAAAATTTGGTTTGGGTACAGTGTAGCATGACTGAGTAATTGTCATTCAAAGTGTGAGAGCTCTGAAAGCTAAAATTTGGTCTGGGAAGGAAGGGTGTATAAAAGCCCTGTATTGAAGTGGTTAAAGTCAGCAGCTACAGTGTTTGTAGCTGCTGACTTTTAAAAAAAAATTATAGTGGCCGGAATCCTGCTTTAAGATAAAACATCAAACTATAATGCTTTCCAGAAGCTACACAAGATGCTGATGTGGGTTTGAAAATTCAAAGTGTTTTCAATAATAACCTGGGTGGGCCTCCATTCACATCGCACTGGTGTGAATGGAGGATTACTCCAAAACAATGGCATCCAGTCACACTGATGCAATTTTTCACTTGTTAGCCTACTGTATTACCTACTGCATACACATGTTTTCCCATTCTTAACATTTCATCCCTACAAAGTCTATAATAGTTATATTTATTTAAGTTGGGTCCTTGGACATGTTTCCTGCCACAAGTAGTTGTTGGTTACATGTTATTTTATGTCTGCACACAGAAAGTTGTTTATATAACTGCGTTATATGTTTTTACCTGTTATTGCCCCAACTTTAGGACAAATACGTTTATTTATTATACAATATGTGACACCCTGAGGCAAATTTACTAAATATTTGAGAATGTTCACACAATGTATTGTGTGAAAATCCAATTTGGTTATCCAATGTTCAGATAAAAAAGGCAAACAGTAATTTTCTTTTCATATGATTAGATAAATACATTTAAGGAATCTTTACACTTTTTACTGGGTGAACATTCTGAAAACCTTTAGGAAATCAGCCTTACACACCTCACCTCTGTGGACTTTTTTCACAAAGTCTAACAACAAAAGCCTTATTATTCAATACAACATTTACCAATGTGGCAATTATTTACTAAAACAGGATGAGAGTGTGTTTCCCTATGCACCAAACTTTTTTATACCAGCATCTGGCTCTACAGGCAATTAAGTACGGTGCCATCAACTGGTTATTGAGGTCCACCCCTCCTATATTAAGGTTGTATTCCTGGACACAGAGGGGTTTTTCCACAACACCATTTGCTGTTGGAATTTGGACTGTCGTATCTGCATGAAGGGAGGACAGAATGAAAACATTTCATGAATCCCTCAACTTCACTGCGAGCAAATTATTACATCTCAAGCAGGCTCTCTCCCCCAGCCTAAGACAGGAATCTACAAGCCACCGATATAAAACATAACCTTTATTAAAGAATTTAATAAAATGTTTATTGAAAACTGTGTGTGTGCTTTTTCAGTTTAAGGGGGCTGCAACAGATTCCAAAACAAGTTTTAAATCATCTGTTTTTTTATAGGCTGTTATCTTTCCAGCAATTTTTTCCTCAATGTTTTTTTGTCTCACCACTGATGATCTCTTTATTTTTGATGTTGCTAATCAATATGGGACAACTTTACCTGAACAATGAGTTACCCTTAAAACTTTCTTTAAATTGGATATTCTACTTCTACTGTATACAAGGAAATGCTCCGCTATATCTCCGGGAGAAAATAAAACACTACACACCGAATCGCAGTCTTCGATCAGCCAACCAAAACCTCCTTATCATTCCCAAATACCACTACAAAGCAAAGGGAGAACGAAGATTCGCAGTCCAAGGACCCCGACTATGGAATGCTCTTCCAACCAACATCCGCATGGAAGAAAACCACCAGGCCTTCAGGAAAAAACTAAAGACCTTCCTCTTCTAACAAGCTGACAACAGAGAATGTATCTTAGCGCCTTGAGGCAATTCAGTTCGCATTTGCTGCGCTTTACAAATCATTCATTCATTCATTCATTCATTCATTCATACCCATTGAGCTTTTTTTAATATCACAAAGTTTTATTAAACTGTGTCTACCAACTTAAAGTGGTTGTAACCTTAAAAAAGAAATTCACTGCCAGCCCCTCTGTTTTATGCAGCCATAACGCACATGTAAGTGTTTTTTTTTAAATGATGCCTTTAAATACCTTTTTTTGAGGGGGTGTGGCTTGCTTCCGACAGTGAGCTTCAAAGTACAGCAGGACATTTCTAACAACAAGTGTCTCCATGGGGCACACCACCAGCACCAGCAGATGGTGGAATACCCCCTGCCCATGATACTATCATGTCCCGCAAATGAAAGGACACTTACAAGCTGAAAAAGCTGGCAGATTTCTTCTTCGTCGCAGCCGCGGCATGAGCAAGATGGCACTGGTTCCTTCTCCCTGGTGGTCAAGCAACCTTCCTCTGGGAATGGTGGCCCAGCAAACAGCAACCATCCACACTATCTGTATGTCTCCTAAATTGCAAGCCCCTTATCAGGGAGCCTGGAGAAAGCCAGGTTCGGGATGAGTGATCATTCACATCAGCGCTCAGAGGTGAGCTTCAATCATGAATCTCAAGATGATACCAGGGAACTGCGGGGCTCCATAACCTCCTTCCCTACTAGCAACCAACCAGTGTTAGATAATATATATGAACAGGAATACCAAATTAGACAGGAAGACAGATAGTCTGCAGAGAAGTAGGAACCACCCCTCACCTCAACCCAAAATAATAGAAAAAGTTGGAGAATTGCCCCAGGGATTTTACGGGTGAGAAGGGAAGGGAACACAAAGTTGTGATCAATGGTGAATATATGATTGGCATAGATCAAGTGATCAAAAATTGTAAAAATATATGCTTTTTTAAAAAATTAACACAAAATAGCAGTTAAAAACAGTAGATATATCATACAACTATTGCACCAATATCATGTTAATGAGGGTTCTAATAAAAAAAACACATGCATACAGGATACGTTTTAGAGACCCTACATATTTCGGAATGTTATAGATGTAATTCCTTCTTCAGGGTTTTCCTGTGAAGTAGTATTGTATAATCTAGAAAAGTACATGAATAAAACATACCAATCAAAATACATTTAGATTTATCAAGATGAAGTATAAATAATGAAGGTACAAGGAATAGGGGCTTGGGAAGAAAGAGCAAAGAAATAGTTGGTAATAGTAAGAAAACTTATTAGTTCACACCACTGTAATTGTTACATGGACCAAAAACTATAGATGATTTAACAAGTAGCACTCTGGGTTCCGGTCCCCGTAATGCCAGTCAGGGATGTTTGTATGGAGAATGAATCGATATATGGGCACCAGTGGCGTAGCGTGGATTGCCAGCACCCGGGGCAAGGCAAGTAATTTGCGCCCCCTAACCTGCGGACAATTCGCACTCCCTGAGTCCCTTCCCTTCCTACAATAATACTGACCTACCTGACCACTAATATGATTCCTATACTGACCACTACACTATACTACTACACTATACAATACACTGACCTATCTCATTCCTATACTGACCCTTACACTGACCTACCCGATTCCTACAAGGACCACTACACTACACACTGACCTACCTGATTCCTATACTGACCACTACACACCCCACCAACCTACACGATTCCTACATCGACCACTACACTACACACTGACCACTACACTATACAATCCAGTACACAATCGACTATACACTGACCACTACACTACACACCACACCAACCTACCTGATTCCTATACTGACCACTACACTATACTACTACACTACCCACTACACAATACACTATCCACTGACCACTACACACCACACTAACCACTACACTAAACACCACACACTGACCTACCTGATTCCTATACTGACCACTACACTATACTACTACACAATACACTACACTATCCACTGACCACTACACTACACACCACTAAACACTGACCACTACACACCACTAACCACTACACACTGACCACTACACACCACTAACCACTACACACTGACCACTACACACCACTAACCACTACACACTGACCACTAACCACTACACACCACTAACCACTACACACTGACCACTACACACCACTAACCACTACACACTGACCACTACACACTGACCACACTACACACTGACCACTACACACTGACCACTACACACTACACACCACACTGACTACTACACTACACACTGACCACTACACGCTGACCACACACCACACTGACCACTACACTACACCCTGACCACTACACTACACACTGACCACTACACTACACACTGACCACTAACCACTACACACTGACCACTACACACAACACTGACCACTACACACCACACTGACCACCACTAACCACTACACACCACTAACCACTACACACCACACTGACCACTACACTACACACCACACTGACCACTACACTACACTACACACTGACCACTACACTACACACCAACCACACACCACTACACTACACACTGACCACTACACTACACTACACACCAACCACACACCACACTGACCACTACACACCACTACACTACACACTGACCACTACACTACACACTGACCACTACACAATACACTAGACACAGACCACTACTACTCAATACACTACATACTGACTGCTACACAACACTCTACCCACAGACCAATACACTACACACAATACATTATACACTACCTACAACACTATACATTACACTATACGCTAACTTTCTGGCTGCTCACTCTCCTCAGACCATATCTACTCCCCCCCGGGCCGAGTGAGTCTCTTACCTTTTTTTCTTCCATCTGCTGTGCCTCTGCCCCGCCGACTGTCACACTGCCTGCCCCGGCGGGGACATGATGATCAGTGACCCGGGCCAGAGAGGAGGAGAGGAGGAGAAGACAGCGGCCACAGACTGCCTGCCGCGACGGCCGACAGGGTCATGATGTTCAGTGACCCGGGCCGGAGAGGAGGAGGAGAGGAGGAGAAGACGGCGGCCACAGACTGCCTTCCGCAACGGCCGTCATGATTGGTGACCCGGGCTGGAGAGGAGGAGCAGGAGAAGACGGCGGCCACAACAAAGGCCAGCCCCGCCCCCCCCCCCCCCATTGAGTACAGGCCAGCCCCACCTGCCGCACATGACCCCTTTCGCCCAATCACAGGGCGCCAGGGGCCGGCCTGAGAATTATCATGGCGGCCGGAGCGCGGGGTCACAGAACAGAATTTAGCTGTATGGAGAGAGGGTGACACATACTGGAGCAGGATGTCGCCCCCCCCAAATGTTGCGCCCGGGGCCTATGCCCCCCTCGCACCCCCCACGCTACGCCACTGATGGGCACATCTGTTTAAGACTAACGTTGGATATTGTATTGAATTTCTTCCATATATCTACATAAATAGCAGCATCGCATCAAAAGTCCATCGGGTATGCCCGGCCCACAGAGTCCACGAGGAACAGCATAGAAAAGATAGGTGCAGGATCCTAAATGTAAATATAATATATAGTATACAGTCCCTGACAAAAGTCTTGTCGCTTCTCTATTTTGTAGAAACTCCTGCTATTAACCTGACTTTTGATTAATCAATTGGTGTTAGAAATAGCTCATATGAAAAGCTAAAGCCCTCCCAAATGATGTTTAATGCACTGAAATAAATTAGTTTCACTGAAAAAAGATTTATCATTTAATCAAGACAGGTCAAATTTTGGCAAGACAAAAGTTTTGTCGCCTATACAGAAATTGAACAACTTTACTGAAAATCCAAAAATATGTCAGCAAATTAAGTAGTGGTGCTGTGAGATCCAAATTTAATATCTTGTATGACTTCCATGAGCTTGAAGGACAGCATCCATGCAGTTTGGCAAGGATTCATACAATTTATTGATGAAGTCATCAGGAATAGCAAAGAAAATAGTCTTGCATGCCTCCCAGAGTTCATCAATATTCTTTGGTTTCGTCTTCCATGCTTCATCTTTCATCCTACACCACATATGCTCAATGATGTTCATGTCTGGTGACTGGGCTGGCCAATCTTGGAGCATCTTGATCTTCTTTACCTTAAGGAACTTTGATGTGGAGATGGAAGTATACGATGGAGCACCATCCTGCTGCAAAATTTGGCCTTTTTTATGGTTGGGAATATAAGAGGTAGCTAAGATTTCTTGGTATTTTAGACTATTGATGTTGCCTTCCACCCTGCAGATCCCTCACACACCCCCATAATGGATGTAACTACAGACCATGATTTTGCCTCCAACAAACTTCACTGTTTTCTGGGTAAATCTCGGCTCCATGCGGATTCCAGTAGGTCTCCTGCAATATTTGCAGCGACTGTGGTGTAATTCAACAGAAGATTCATCTGAAAAATCCAGCTTCTGACACTTTTCCAGAGTCCATCCTTTTAGCAGGCTGTGGCCCTTGGCAAATGCCACATGGTTTTTCAATTTTCTTTTGTTTAGTGCTGGCTTATGGGCACTGATTCGACCATGGGGGCCATTTTGAGACAGAATCCGACAAACTGTTCTGGTTGACACAGGGACTACAGGTGACCAGGTCTCGTGGAGCTCTGCTGCAGTGGAAAATGGGCTGGCCTTGGATTTTCAAGCAAACAAACGGTCCTCTCGAGCAGTTGTCTTGTGGGGTCGGCCTGACCTGGCCTTGTCCAAAATGTCTCCAGTCTCTTCAAATCTTTTTTTTATCCTCTGAACTTGACGCTGAGACACATTGAAGGTGTCTGCCACATCAGCAGTGGATCTGGTCTTCAGCCTCTTGATAATCAACACTTTAGTCTCCGGGTGAATCTTAGGCATGTTTGCAGAGGTCTAGTTGCAGTTGAGAAGGTCTAGTGTACTGGTGTTCTTTTTATACACACCTGAGACCTAATTAATCCATTATTAGTCACAGGTGAAGCTCATATAACAAGGCGACAACACTTATGTCTTGGCAAAAATTGACTCAATGGGCTTTACCAAGCTGTGAATATTAGAATACTTTTTGTCAGTTTCGTTTTGCACTGAAACATTATTACAAAAGCTGTTGGGATTAAAATGACCCATTTCTTGTAACAAAATCTTGATTAGAAATATATTTTAGCGGCACTTCAGGTCAATTTGTACACAAGCGACAAGACTTTTGTCAGGGACTATATAGTGAGGTGTAATATATAACTAAAGAGGTATATTTAAAAAAATATATTATCTTGGTGAAAGCTGGCAGCGCAAAAGAACATGAAAAGGGGAAAAATGATAATGTGTGTGCTTGTATACACAACAGAAAATTAATTGAATACAAGGAGTTTGTAACGCGGTCAATTGATCTCTATCAATTGGTTGCATGCTAGTTATAAGGGGAAAGAGAGATGACGATAGACTAGGGAAACATATGTAGATCATGGGACAATATGGTAAAGGCTTGTGCAGCAAATACTGCTGGATAAAATAAATCAAAAAGAGAATATATAAAACATATAGATGCACTGGGCACAGCCCGATGCGGGTTGATACAGTAAATTGTACAGTGCAACTCTGAGTTTACATACATAAGTGTCCTGATACCATGTCCATGAAATGCATAGTTAATTGTACAAATAAAATGTCTTTAAAGATTAATTACAGCATAAATGGGCAGGAGAATAACGTACTTACTATATAGTTGAAGTCTGTATAAGAACTGATCTGCTCCTTGCTGTGAGGTCAGGGTGTGTAGCAGAGAAATGCTAACACCTTGGGATATATATGCCAGCTAATGATGGTAAAGTACTGCCTAAAAGGGGCGGGAAATCCCATAAATGGGAATAATTTTATCAAGAAAAGGGAGGGGGCCACACCAAATTCGGCGACACACCTCCACCAGCTGACCAAAGTGTCAGCAGGGAGGTAAACAGTCACCGAATGCTGATTCCCCCGGTGCAGTGGCGTCCAGCGTCACCACGTCAAAAGGCGCGATGACGTCAGACGTCAGAGCGCTGCCGACACGGGAAGGAGGGGCATGTCCGTGGTTGGTCCAAGGATCCCCCGCATCACGCATGCATGAGTGGCAGATTGCATCGGACCATGGGAAGCCCATGGTAAGGCCCCACACACAGGATGTGTGGAGCATACCCGTGCCAGGGGACATCAGAAGGCACTAGGCGACAACCGACGGACAATCAATGATAGATGCTTAACAATGAAAAGCAATCGATAATATTAGGCAACAAGAGTGGAATATAGGGGATCAGAAGTAGGAGTCAGAGCTAAAAAACAAAAGACATGTATTGATTATAAATCCATAACAATACAATAATACAGGCTACATAAATAATACAGCATAGATGTCATAACCATAGATTGTATAATCGTAATATGGCACTTTTTCAGGCAATATTAGGAAGAACAACAAAACTTCAAAACTTATATTGGCAGAAGTGCCAAGATAAGACATAAATGGAGTACATAGAATGACAGTATTGTACGTGTACAGACAATGTATTAATATTCAATAATATCTAAGTACAAAGGACAGAAAATATAATCATGAGGAGTAAATAAAATCATGGAACATATGCTGTATATAAACGTACATATCACCTTTGTAACCCCCTGATGTGAAACCCTGTAAAAAGGGTTTAAAGCTTAGTATCTCGTTCAAGCCAGGAGGTGAGGTGGCATTTAAATTCGAGATCCACCTCATCTCCCTAGGGAGGAGTAATTTGTTCAGATCACCTCCTCTGGGGGTTTGGTGGAGACGATCCAGTATCAAAACTCATATTTTTGGGAAACATAATGTCAGGGATGTGCCGGTGCCCGTCAGGCGAACATGCATGCGCGCGTGCACACACGGGGCTTGTCCAGGGCAATGCGGTTGAATTTTCCACCGGGGGGGCGCCGGAGCGCGCCCGTGCGCGCTAGCGCTGTTTGGCGCCAAGGGCTCTTTAAAAGAGTGTCCATTGCACCCATGAGGTGCTGTTTGTCTGCAGCTCTGCACCTGTGTTCCTGTATCCTGCCTGCTGTTGTACCTGTTACTGACCCGGCTACGTTTGACCATTCTGCTATCTCCAATCCGACCCGGCTTGCCTGACTCTGCTTAACCTCTTGTTACCCGTTGCTGAACACCTGCCTGTCTGCCTGACTACTCTGCGATTATCCTTCTGCCAATACCTGCCTGATCTCCTGCCAAACGAACTGTCTGACTCTGCTTTTTCCTGTGTCCTGTGACGCTGCTTCCCAGCCTGCTTATCCAGCTCCAGGTTCTGCTGCTGCTATACCACCTACCGACCTGCCTACTGATCCGCTTCAGCCTGCCAGCACCTGCAGCCCAGCCATCCCGGAGGGTCTTCTTCTCAGCTCCTGTATCGGCCCCCGCAAGAACCTGCACCAGGCACTCCTACCCACTGTGCTCAAGAGATCACTGTTCCCACTCCAGTGGCTCCTGAACCAGCGCTGTAAGAGAGGTCTTCTTCTACTAGTCGGGCTCAACTACCAGGTACCTAACACATTCATTGTGGACTGTGGCTACATGTCATCCCCAGGAAAAATCTGGATTTTTAGTTTTCATGGCTGTAATGTGGCGATACAGACATTTACATAATTTTTGGATGGTTTTTCCCACGTAATAACAGCCGCACTCGCATTGTATCAAATACACAACGAATGTGGTCTGGCAGTTAGCATAGTGTTTAGGGGAGAAAATCCATCCATTGGGAAGATGTGGATTCTTAGCTGTATTCATGTATCGACACGAGCTGCAAGGGAAGGTACCGAGAGTATTACAGGGGTCTCCACGAGTGAGTCCCCTAAATTCATTCCTGACCAGACGGTCACCCACCAACGTATTACATCAGAAGGTGACCAACGGGTCAGGAGATACAAAGGGGCCCACCACTTGATCGTTAGTTAAAACGTGCCAGTATTTGATTAGAATTAGAACCCTAAGCGAGGATGAGGATCTCTCTTTGTACCTGTGCCACATCGATGACATTTTCATCCTATGGGAGGGATCCATTGAATCACTTAATACCTGTCTAACCATCTTGAACAACAATGAATTCAACTTAAAATTTACGATGATCTATGATCATACATCTATAACATTTTTAGATGTTGATATATTTAAAGATCCCAACAACCTCTTAGCTTGTAAACTTCATCGTAAACCCACATCTGGTAACACCATCTTACACTCTGATAGCTTTCACCCAAGATCACCTATCAACTCCATCCCTTTTAGTCAATTTCTTAGGATTAAGTGCAACTGTTCCAACAATGACGATTTCCTCAGAGAAGCCAGAGCCCTCAAAAATCGCCTTCTAGATAGAGGCTACAGTCATAAATGTCTAAAAAGAGCTTTCAATAAAGCCAATAGTTGTGATAGACAAGATCTGCTACAATCACATAATAAACCTACCCCTGTCTCAAATCCTTATACTAGGATAATTACGACCTTTTCAAACGAACACACAGAATTAAGACGAATTGTAATCAAATACTGGCACATTTTAACCAACGATCCAGTGGTGGGCCCCTTTGTATCTCCTGACCTGTTGGTCACCTTCCAACGTAATACGTCAGTGGGTGACCATCTGATCAGGAGTGAATTTAGGGGACTCACTTGTGGAGACCCCTGTAATACTCTCGGTACCTTCCCTTGCGGCTCGTGTCGCTACATGAATACAGCTAAGAATCCACATCTTCCCAATGGATGGATATTCTCCCCTAAACACTATGCTAACTGCCAGACCACATTAGTTGTGTATTTGATACAATGCAAGTGCGGCTGTTATTATGTGGGAAAAACCATCCAAAAATTATGTAAACGTCTGTATCACCACATTACAGCCATGAAAACTAAAAATTCAGATTTTCCCTGCGGACGACATGTAGCCACAGTCCACAATGAATGTTTCCCAAAAATATCAGTTTTGATACTGGATCGTCTCCACCAAACCCCCAGAGGAGGTGATCTGAACAAATTACTCCTCCAACGGGAAATGAGGTGGATCTCAAATTTAAATGCCACCTCACCTCCTGGCTTGAACGAGATACTAAGCTTTAAACCCTTTTTACAGGGTTTCACATCAGGGGGTTATGAAGGTGATATGTAGGTTTATATACAGCATATGTTCCATGATTTTATTTACTCCTCATGATTATATTGTCTGTCCTTTGTACTTAGTTATTATTGAATACTGATACATTGTCTGTACACGTACAATACTGTCATTCTATGTACTCCATTTATGTCTTATCTTGGCACTTCTGCCAATATAAGTTTTGAAGTTTTGTTGTTCTTCCTAATATTGCCTGTAAATGTACAATATTACGATTATACAATCTATGCTTATGACATCTATGCTGTATTATTTATGTAGCCTGTATTATTGCACTGTTATGGATTTATAATCAATACATGTCTTTTGTTTTTTAGATCTGACTCCTACTTCTGATCCCCTATATTCCACTCTTGTTGCCTAATATTATCGATTGCTTTTCATTGTCAAGCATCTATCATTGATTGTCTGCCGGTTGTCGCCTAGTGCCTTCTGATGTCCCCTGGCATGGGTAGGCTCCACACATCCTGTGTGTGGGACCTTACCATGGGCTTCCCATGGTCTGATGCAATCCGTCACTTGCGCATGCGTGATGCGGGGGGATCCTCGGACCAACCACGGACATGCCCCTCCTTCCCGTGTTGGCGGCGCTCTGACGTCTGACGTCATTGCACCTTTTAACGCGGTGAAACCGGACGCCCCTGCGCCGGGGGAATCAGCATTTGGCAACTGTTTACCTCCCTGCTGACACTTCGGTCAGCTGGTGGAGGTGTGTCGCCAAATTTGGTGTGGCCCCCTTCCTTTTCTTGATAATATTATTCTCATGTATGGGATTTCCCACCCCTTTTAGGCGGTACTTTCCCATCATTAGCTGACATATATATCCCAGGGTGTTAGCATTTCTCTGCTACACACCCTGACCTCACAGCAAGGAGCAGATCGGTTCTTAAACAGACTTCAATTATATAGTAAGTACGCTATTCTCCTGCCCAATTATGCTGTAATTAATCTTTAACCACTTAAGGTCCGGGCCATAGCCAAATGACGACCACAGCGCGGACCTCAATTTCCAGGAGGCTGTCATGGGACGTCCTCCCCTGTGCATGCGCACCGCACGCACCCTGCAGGGTGCGCGGTGTGCGCTGTGATCACAGAGTAGCGGAGATTCGGATGATCACAGATCCGAGTAAGGGGCCGATCCCGGCCCCTTACCATGTGATCAGCTGTCAGCCAATGACAGCTGATCACATGATGTAAACAAAAGCTCGGTAATCTGTTTCTTTTTCTCCTCACGCTGGTAGCATGAGGAGAAGAAAAAGCCGATCACTGGCTTATGTTAAAGGGACATCGGTCCTGAAGAGGAAGGAGGCACATGTGCCTCATCTGAGCCTGCCAGTGCCATCTGTCATTGCCACCTGCCAGTGTCCAGCAGTGCCACCTATGAATGCCCACAAATGCCACCTATCAATGCCCACCAGTGGTGCCAATCAGTGCCACCTAGCAGTACTGCCATCAGTGTAAGCAATCTGTGCCCATTATTGCCACCCATCAGTGCCCATCACTGCCACCTATCGGTGCCCATCAGTGCCGCCTCATCAGCGTACATCAATGAAGGAGAATAATTACCTGTTTGCAAAATTTTATAACAAAATATAAAAAATATATACTTTTTTTTTTTAAATTCGGTATTTTTCAATTTTTTTAACAAAAAATAAAAACTGCAGAGGTGATCAAATACCACCAAAAGAAAGCTCTATTTGTGGGGAAAAATAATAAAAATTTCATTTGGGTACAGTGTTGTATGACTGCGCAATTGTCATTCAAAGTGCGACAGTGCTAAAAGCTGAAAATTGGTCTGGACAGGAGGGGGGTTTAAGTGCCCAGTAAGCAAGTGGTTAAAGGCATTGTATTTGTACAATTAACTATGCATTTCATGGACATGGTATTGAGACACTTATGTATGTAAACACAGAGTTGCACTGTACAATTTACTGTATCAACCCGCATCGGGCAGTGCTCAGTGCATCTATATGTGTTATATATTCTCTTTTTGATTTATTTTACCCGGCAGTATTTGCTGCACAAGCCTTTACCACATTGTCCCATGATCTACATATGTTTCCCTAGTTTATCGTCATCTCTCTTTCCCCTTTTTAACTAGCATGCAACCAATTGATAGAGATCAATTGACCGCGTTACAAACTCCTTGTATTCAATTACTTTTCTGTAATTTTTTCTTTTTGCCCTGCCAGCTTTCAGCAATATAATATATTTTATAAATATACCTCTTTAGTTATATATTACACCTCACTATATGCTATATATTATATTTACATTTAGGATCCTGCACCTATCTTTTCTATGCTGTTCCTCGAGGACTCTGTGGGCCGGGCATACCTGATGGACTTTTGATATGATGCTGCTATTTATGTAGATATATGGAAGAAATTCAATACAATATCCAACGTTAGTCTTAAACAGATGTGCCCATATATCGATTCATTCTCCATGCAAACATCCCTGACTGGCATTACGGGGACCGCAACCTGGAGGGCTACTTGTTAAATCATCTATACTTTTTGGTCCATGCAACAATTACAGTGGTGTGTACTAGTAAGTTTATACTTCATCTTGATACATCTAAATGTATTTTGATTGGTATGTTTTATTCATGTACTTTTCTAGATTATACAATACAACTTCACAGGAAACCCCTGAAGAAGGAATTACATCTATAATATTCTGAAACATGTTGGGTCTCTAAAACGTATCATGTATGCATGTGTTTCTTTTATTAAAACCCTCAATAACATGATTTTTACAATTTTTGATCATTTGATCTATACCAATCATATATTCACCATTGATCACAACCTTGTGTTCCCTTCCCTTGTCACCCGTAAAATCCCTGGGGCAATTCTCCAACTTTTTTAACCAGTGTTAGATACCACACTGAAAGATATGCTTATCTCCCTTACTGTATAACGATCATGATACCGACTGTCAATGGTTCAAGGCAAAATTCTGACCTTTAAGACAGATCCAGGCGAAACAATATTAAGATACATGGTATTCCTGAGTCTGTCCATACGAGGGCAGCTAAAGACTTATGCTGAATCGCTGTTTTCCTCTCTTTTGCCTGATCTTTTACCTGCTGAAGTTATCGATCGTATTCATCAATTGTCGAAGCCTTCCTTTATCGCTGCCCAAGATCCTTGTGGTGTACTTCTTAGGATGCACTTCTTTCATGTGAAAGAACAAATTATGCAAAAATCTCGCAGCATGAAAACCCTGCCTGAACCCTATGACAAATTGCAACTTTTATTCATATATACACCATGCAGCTACAGAAAAATCTTAACACTGTCATTGAAACATTGACGAACAACGACATTTCATATTAGTGGAAATTCCCCCCCAAGCTTCTAATACTCTGGAAAAGCAGCTCCTATGCCTTCACTTCCCTGGAGAAAGGCCTGCACCAACTTAAATCTTGGGATATCATCCCCTCTCAATCAACAGCATCCAGCCCGAAGAGAGGCGACCCCCGAACAGGCCTGGAGAGAACCTACTCAAACTGCAACCACCACAATGACACCTGAAAATCTTGCATTTTTGCTTTGTTCCTTTACACATCCCACTGTCTCCGTATTATAGAGAGAATTTAAACCAGTTCTTCATACCCAATCACCAATTTATGAGCAGTACATCGCTGCACACTGGTCGATTAGACCCTCCTTTTATTATTTGTTTGATTGACCTTTTGCTGTGTTTATCTTTTTTCTTCCTTTTTTTTCCCTTTTGTGGCCTACCATCTCAGTTGAAGGAAGACAATTTGAGCGGTCATACAGTCTTTAAACCAGCAGATGTTGCTATAAGATCATTATATTTTCCAGTCTACCCGTCGGTGTATCTACTCCAGGAGAATCCTTCTAGTTGTAAGTACAGAACTTCTATATCTGGAATCTTCTGCATACAACACTACAACACCAGTCACATCATGGGAATCAATTTCCTATCCATGAATGCCAAGGGCCTAAATCACCCAGCTAAAAGGTCATCTCTATGGAAGGAAGATAATCTCCACAAGAGTGATATCCAATGCATGCAGGAGTTCCACTTTCACCTGCACCATCCCCCTCTATGCACGCATAAGAACTTCCCATATATCTACAAGTCCAGCATCCGAGCTTAGAAGAGGGGAGTGACGATAGCCATAAAGGTTGCTTTCACACTTCATTAAGAGATTATTGACCCAGATGGTCAATACATTATCCTGATCTGTGACATCAACTCCACAAAATTTACTCTAGTTAATACCTACGCCCCTAACACCCACCAGAACCGATTTATGAACTCCCTTCTTCGGAAAGTCAAAAAGGGCAGAAAGGATCTCTGTTGATTTGTGGGGACTTTAATGCTACAGTTAACCCTCAAATGGATTTGACCTCAACAACCTACAGACATGCGCCTACACTGGCAAATTTCTCTACCTTGACCTATTCGATGTTTGGCGTTGCCATCATGCCAGTGAAAGAGACTAATCTTACTTCTCTGTAAGCCACTGTTCATAATCTCACATAGACTACTTCCTGGCTGATAAGTGGCTTTTGCAAAAGGCTCTGAAATCCTCTATTAGCATGATCACATTGTCGGATCATGCCTCTATTCCACTTACCATAAGTGACCAGTTCCCCTCTAATTCTGTGTTTGTGTGGAGGGCCAATTCTAAACATATTCAATCCACACAAAGAAAACCATTAAAGAGAACTTGATTGAGTTTTTCTATACCAATGCAATGACTGTAAACAGTCCATTATGTTTATGGAATGCCTACAACGCATTTATTAGAGGGGTTTTCATAAAACTGGGGGGCACAGGATAGGAGGAAGAGACAGCAGTTTGATATGATGACTTCTGAAATCTTCTCCCTAGAATCCTTGAATAAACATAATTCTTCCCCTCAAAATAGCGCCAAATTGTCGTCACTGAGACAAAGTCTTCGAGAATTCCTACTGCATGAATTTGAATGTTCCTCCCAGAGGTTAAAAGTGCTTTACTACTTATCTGGAAATAAAGCTGGTAAGCTTCTGGTGAGGAAACTCCAAGGGCATCACTCAAAATCCAAAATTCCTTTCATTCACCACCCTATTTCCCATGAACACATTTTTGACCCTTAGGGCATAGCTAATGCTTTCAGTTCCTACTATGGCACACTTTACAATCTAAAAGAGGATAGCACCACCCCTCAACCCAATGCCCAATATATTGAAAACTTCCTCCAAAGCATTAACCTCCCTTCCTTATTAAAGGAACAACTTGACTTACTTAATGTCCCATTTACTGTACCTAAAATCTTCTGTGTTATCAACACCCTCCCTAACAACAAATCCACCGGGCCAGATGGGCTCACAGGAGAATATTATAAATCTCCTAAAACTTTTTTGGGTCCCCACCTTAGCAAAGTATATGGAGCTGCTGCGGTCTCATCCTCCTTTCCTCCGGAAATGTTGGAGGCTCTGAATGTTACACTGCTGAAGCGAGAAAACCACCTGATAAACCTCCAAATTTTCACCCTATTTCCCTATTAAATAATGACATCAAGATCTATGCGAAACTCATTGAACTCCACCTGATGGACATTATTCCAACCTTAATCAATATGAATCAGTCTGGCTTTATCAATGGGAGATAATCTTCAGATGCTACGAGGAGATGGATTGATGTTATCCATTTGGCGAACTAGTCTGGAACGCCTTCTCTGCTCTTTGCTTTGGATGCATAGAAGACTTTTGATAGAATACACTGGGGCTACCTCAGTAAAACACTTAAAATATGGTTTCTCTGGCCACATCCTATCAGTAATTCTGGCAATATACACATCCCCATCAGCTAGGGGGTATTCCTCTGGCATGCTCTCTCAACCCTTCCAAATCACAAATGGCACCAGGCAGGGGTGTCCACTTTCGCCCATGATATTTAACCTGTTAATGGACAGTACCCATACCAGTCCCGCAATCCTTTTACAATACATTGCAATCTATGGTAAATAAATATTTCTGGCAAGGAAGGAAGGCTTGTTTTGCCTTTGGAAAGCTGATAAAACTCAGGGTAGCAGGTGGGCTGGGACTCACACGTCTACAGGATTACTATCTAGCTGCAAATCTAGCACAAAGTAAACAATGGTTTACACAATCACCTCACTCATTGTGGTGCGAACTAGAACAGGCGATGCTACCTCATGGTGATTTAGTACCCTATCTACATGCAAGCTATTATTTTCAAAAGTATTTGTACCAAATACTCTCCCTCCCATGGTACAAGCTACCTTAACACATTGAAGTTATTCACTACCCCTTATAGTGGTTCTTAAATCTATGCCTGAACTCTCAACTCCTCGCGTAACACTAACCTACCTTATCCCAGACCTGTTCCTGTCCCACTGGATCCGTCAAGGCATCTCCTGGATCTATACAGGGATAATACCCTTAAAACATTCTCCACTCTATGCTCGGAATATGCCTTACTGCAAACTGAGCATTACAATTATCTGTGCATAGCATCCGTATTGCATAGGATACCTGATATCAAATGTAAGGTGCCACTGAAGATAGCTACATTTCTTAAGCCCCATACACACTATCAGATTTTTCTGCTGATTTTTCTTTTTCTTCAGATTTACCAAAACCATATAATATGAGGTCAAACCTTAGGAGTTTCAATTTGTATGCAATCTGGCAGGCCCTTGCACTACATACTTTTGGTAAATCTGAACAAAAATCAGCAAAAAATCTGATAGTGTGTATGGAGCTTAAGACCCAGCAACACGCGCATACGCGGGACCTCCGGAGAGACACGTTCGTCTGGAGCTCCGCACCGCTCCGGTCCCTCAGACGCCCCTACGTCAGATATCATTAGCGGGACCCCTCTGTGAGACCCCCCCCACCGAAGGACAACTCGGAGCACCCGCCCGCATGTTAAGGAGCCATCTAAAGAAGGAGGTACACCGACAATTACAGTTCGGCCTAGCGGCCCCTGAGCCCTCCAAGATGGCGGCCGCGGCCTCCTCATACACAGATCCCGGAGCACAGGACTCAATAGCAGACCCTCTGCCTTCCCCTCCTATGGATTCTATCCCTGGGAACATCAGACAGGATCTGTCAGTCTCCCCAACCTCCATAGAATCTCTCTTAGGTAGATCCTTGGTAGGATTACCTCATTCTCCCTTGCTGAACACCCCTAATAGCCTGACTGACTCCCTGCAGGCCTCACCCCTGATCCAAAACCACCCTCATGAAATGGCCCAGCTCCTCAGCAGATTTTCTGACATGCTTGCTGCAGGGCTTGCACAAACTGCTCTGCAGATCACTACATCCATCAAAGCTGATTTGCAGAACCTCAGAACCTGCATGGATGCCATTGAACAAGCGGTGGATCATTCTGCAGCACGCACCAACCAAAATACCACATGCATCCAGACACTGCAAGAACAACTTGAAACTGCTCTCTCTAAGATCATCGATTTATAGAACAGGAGCAGACGCTATAATTTCTGCATCAGAGGTGTCCTGGAATCGATCGTCGGTATACAAGACCCTGTCAAATCATTCATAAAAAACATAATTCCTGATATCCCGGACCACAGATTTGAATTGGATAGAGCCCAAAGAGCTCTGCAACCCCCTCGCCAGGACGGCCACCCACGAGATATAGTGGTCAAACCTCATTTCTATGTGGTGAAAGAAGAAATAATGAAGAAATCTCTCAACCTGGACAATATGGCCATACAAGGCAACAAAATACAAATTTTTGCAGGCATCTCCCCCACCATGATTCGGAAACGGAGATCCCTCAAACCCCTCCTGGATGTTCTCACTCAAAAATCGATCAAGTACCGTTGGTCTTTCCTTTTCCGTCTTCAATTCCACTATAAAGACAAGTCTTACGGATTCACTATCTTCCAAAATGGCGAACGTCTTCTTTTGCAACTCAGACTTATCTCACAGGAATCCTCCCATCACCAAGAGGATTGCCGTCCTAACACCTCCAAGAGACCCCCACCGACCAGCCCCCTCACCCCCCTATGGGTCAAGCAACAAACAAAAAGGCTCCAAGACTCTATCCCGCCAAGATGAACCTGAGACTCGATCGTCCAAGATGGGTTTACTCTCCTCAATTCCGAGGACATTCGGATTTCTGATGGTGTAGTGGTTATTCCTACACCCACCTAGGCTTCCATTACTATGGCCAGAACAGTCTGCTTTCATCTGGGCTTTTTCACTTCTTGATTTGTACCCTTTTATGTTTAGATCTCTGATTTAAATTTCTACAAGACCCTCCATACTGTTCGCTGATCTATAACATTGGACCGGCGGATCATGATCTAGGGTCCAGGACCCAAGGGACTGGTATTGTGCTTGTCTCTAATTACCTCCCTCTTCCCCCTTCCTAACCTGCCTCCCCCTTCCCCCCAAATCCATCTTCCCCGTACCCCTTCCCACCCTTCCCCTATTACCCTCACCCTCCTAATCCCCCAAGATGGTTCCTCGCCATGGGAACAGCAAACATGTTTTCCCCTTCTGGAAAGTTTTGTTGGTTTTTTTTGTTTGCTACAGTTTTTTGTTGTCTTAACATACTTGGTTCAAGGAGCGTTGACTCTCATCTTTGGGTCCACTACTCCTACTATTTACAAGGGGCCACGAGGCCGGAGCGGTTCCACTTGCCACTCCACCTGTTGAGTTCTAGAGGAGCCCTACTCCCCTAGGATCACCAGGAATGCAACCCCATTGTTGGTTGCCCCCACACCGAACTGAGTTTATTAAGGTTTCGGAACAGGGCCTGGCAAGCCAGTCCTGCCCCTCAGGAATCAGGGACACTTTCTTCCCTGTCCCTGAGGTCTCTCACCTTCTTCTTCCTTCAACCTTACTTCTGGCTTTCCTTTACCCTCCCTAACTTATTCTTCTTCCCCCTCCAGGTGCACTCAGTAATAGCTCACCGATCTTGCACTCCCACGTTGCAGAACTCAAGCAGCCCTTTCAAGACAAGACTTCCCTCCTCATGGAACCAGGTAGTAGACATGTGCACAGCCAAAATATTTGTTTATTTTCGTTTCATTAGTTTATTTTTTTTTTTTCGTTTTTCGGGTCATTCGTTATGATTGCATAAATTCGTTCATTCGTAAATGCATTCATTCGTACATTCGTAATTTCGAACATTCGTTCATTCATACATTTTTACATTTGTACATTCGTAAATTCGTACATTCGTAATTCCTAAAATCGTACATTTGTAAATTAGAAAATTCGGAAATTTGTAAATTCGAAGTTGGAAAATCCAAAAACCCGAAAATTTAAAAATCTGAAATAGTAACTAACTATTAAATTATAGGTATTGTAATTTCCTTTCAAATTTGACTGTCAGTTAACGTAACAAATACGAATTTATCCGAAGTTACAAATTATCCAAAACGAATGCTGCATCTAAACTAATGGAACGGAACAAATTAATAACAAATAATAATAATAAAACATTGTTATTATTATTATTGTTATTTATTATTATTAATTCATTACGTTCCATTCCGTTTTTTCGGATCATTCATAACTTCGGATAAATTTGTATGCCTTACGTTCACTAACAGCCAAGTTTGAAAGGAAATTACAATACCTATAATTTAAAAGTTACTAGTAATTACTAATAGTTAAGTTATTATTAGTTAACTATTATTTCAGATTTCTGAATTTTCGAATGTACAAATTTACGAAATCACTAATTTACTAATGTACAAATGTACATTCGTAAATTGCGAAAGTACGAATGCCCTAATTTACGAATGTCCAATTTAATCGAATTTACGAATATTCTGAAAAAATTTGTTAAACGGGTTTTCGTTAATTCGGTTATTCCCAAATTAACTAATTTGTCGAAATTCGTTAAAAAACTAATTCGGAACGAAACGAATTGCACATGCCTACCAGGTAGGAACTTCCCTTTTGTACGTGCACTCCCCCCTCACATCCATGGCTGACCCCACCCCACAAACAGCAAAACTCAAGATAGCCTCCCATACCACGCAGGGATTTAACTCCCCGATCAAAAGACGTAAAGCATTGCAAAACTACCACTCCAGAGGGCTGGAAATTCTCCTATTACAGGAAACCCATTTCCCCAAAAGTTTTTCCCCCACCTTCCTTCACCACAGCTACCCGACATTCTTTCTGGCCAACGCGGACAATAAAAAGAGAGGGGTGGCAGTTCTCCTCTCTAAACACATATCATTCACCCATTCCCAGACCATTAGAGACAGTGAGGGCCATTACATCCTCGTCAAAGGTCACATCAATGGTACCCTTTTCTCTCTGGTTTCTTACTATGCCCCCAACAGGAAACAAGCGTCCTTCTTCTCATCCATGTTCACTGCCCTATCGCCACATCTTGAAGGCACGGCAATAATAGGTGGAGATTCTAATATAGTGTTCGATCACCTTTTAGACAAATCAGCAAAAGGCATCCCCATCTCAAAAAGACCCTCCAAACAGAGCCTCCACATCGCCCGACTACTTCACTCCTTAGGGATGATAGACACCTGGAGGGAATTGAATCCTTCTGCAAAGGACTATACTCACTTCTCGGCACCCCATGGGACCTATTCCCGAATTGATCACATCTTCTTACACACATCTGAGATACACTTAGTGTCCCAATCCTCCATTTGTGAGGTCCCCTGGTCAGACCACTCTATAGTTACCCTCAAAATCACAAGCTCCCCATCACGAGTGGGCCCACCTCAATGGCGCCTTAATGAATCTCTTCTCTCCAACCCAGTGCATTGCACCATTTTAGAAAAGGAACTAAAGGAATATTTCCTCCTTAATGACAATGCTGACAGTACACCCAACTCTTTATGGGGGGCTCATAAAGCGGTCATGTGGGGTAAAATCATCCAACTAACTTCATGTCTTAAACGTGAGAAACAACTGGACCTTATTAAACTAGAGAAGGAATTCTGGTCCCTATACAAAACACACAAGAACAATCCAACACCCAGCTCTCTATCTAAACTTGACGCAGCTAGAATAGCCCGAACACAGCCCTAACCTCCAGTGCGCGAAAAACACCTTAAATGGGTGAGCGGCAAGTTTTACCTCCTTTCTGCCAAATTTGGCCCCCAACTAGCAGCAAAGCTCTCCCCTAAACAAAGAATTTGCTCTCTTCCTAAAATAAAATCACTTTCGGGCACGTTAACCCAAAATCCAAAGCAGATCTTAGAGGCTTTCCACTCGTTCTACTCTAACCTCTATGCTGATACCAACCCCTGCTCCCCTCCTAAACCAAACTCTTTTCTGGACAATATCCCTCTTCCCAAAATATCTGACTCTCACCGCTCTGTCAAGGACTCTCCTTTCACTGAAGGAGAAGATAAGGAGGTCATCAAAGGTCTTAAAAAAGGATCAGCCCGGACAGCTTTTCGACCCAATATTACAAGACCTTCTTAGATACCCTCTCTCCTTATCTGGTCCGGCTCTTTAATTCCCTCCAAAAGGGACAGTCAATAGACTTAACAGCAAACCTTGCATACATCTTTGTCATCCCCAAACCCAGCAAGGACCCCAGCCTATAGTCAAGCAACTATAGGCCAATTTCGCTAATCAACAACGATCTTAAGATCATGACCAAAATTCTCTACAACAGACTGGGGTCTTTCATAGGGTCTTATGTACACAAAGACCAAGTTGGCTTCATACCGGGGAGGCAGGGACCGGACCAGATAAGGAGGGCGGTGGACATCATATCCCTCCTTAGGTCGGGATGGGATGGGGGCCCATCACAGGAGGGATTCCTCCTATCCTTAGACCTTCAGAAGGCCTTTGATACAGTCATCTGGCCCTATCTCTTCACTACCCTTGAAAAGTGGGGTTTTGGCCCACACTTCCTCTCCTCATTAAAGGCCCTATATTCCCTCCCCAAAGCTCAGGTTAGGCTTCAGGGATCCCTCTCTGACCCTTTCCCTATCACTAAAGGAACACGGCAAGGCTGCCCCCTTTCCCCCCTCCTCTTCGCCATAGCAATAGAGACAAATGCGCACTCTTTGCAGATGATATCCTCCTCTTTCTAACCTCCCCCCTCATTACGACCCTAACGTCTTACAGCTGCTAGACAATTTTGGCCAGGCCTCAGGACTTCGGGTCAACATGTCCAAATCTACCGCCCTTAATATCTCTATTCCATTACCCCTAGGAAATAGACTAAAAGTACACTTCCCATTCACTTGGAGTTCTACCTCTATCCCTTATCTAGGCGTCCACCTCACGGCCTCTATTGACCGACTTTACAAAAACAATTACCCACCCATGTTCAGGAAACTCAAGTCAGACCTTGTCCAGTGGTTGCTTTACAATCTGTCCTGGCTAGGCAGAATAAATGCTATTAAAATGACCCTCCTCCCCAAGATCCTTTATCTCTTCCACTCCCTTCCCATCTCAGTCCCCAAACTTTATATAACTAACCTCCAATCGGCAATTATTTGCTTCACTTGGGGCAAGTTAAATCACCGCCTCCCCAAACAGAAGCTCTTTTGACCCAGAAAGAAAGGCAGCCTAGGACTTCCTAACCTCTGGTGGTATTACCAGGCGGCTCAATTAACCCAATTTTCTACCATCTATTCCAGAGGCCCTAAACCGGACTAGGTGGGAATAGAAAAACAAGAAGTCCTTAATTACACCATAGATTTCCTTATTTGGCGGCCCCCTAAATCTAGGCCCCCTATTCTCTCTCCCACACTATCCCACTTGATCACTTTATGTGACTCCCTGCATAAACTGAACTCTATAGCATCATGTTGGCACCCCCTTGCTCATATTTTTCACAACACTCAATTCCCCCCCGGAATGGATATTAAGGCCTTTCAATGGTGGCTGGATAAAGGCCTATATCAAATCGGGCACTTTTTTAACTCCAATGGCCCGCTAAACTAGAAATGCCCCCCTCCGAAAAATTCCACTTTTACCAAATATCACATTTCTTACACTCTCTGTCACCCAAAGACAATATCCCCCTCGCGGTTACCCCTTATGAGCAGTGGTGCTCCGCAGCCATGGATGTGCGGGGAGGAATTTCCCTGATATACTCAGCACTTGCTGAACCATCGGAGAAAGCGCCTTACATGCTTAGCTGGGAGCGCGACCTTGAGTTCGTGTGGGATTTGGACACTTGGAACTTTCATGTTGCTAAAGCCTTCAAAGGCATCCTTAATGTATCCCTACTTGAAGCAAACTTCAAGGTCGTCACCCGCTGGTACCTGGTTCCGACTCAACTAATTAAATTTTTCCCACAGTCATCGCCCCTCTGTTTCAGAGGATGCAACCACCTGGGCTCCCTTCTTCATATCCTTTGGCAGTGCCCCAGGATCAGGAGCTATTGGAACAAAATCTTTGGCTTAATTCGTAAAGTTACCGGGACAGTGCTCAACCAAGATCCAACAATAGCCCTCCTGAACCAGAGGATTTCTAATGTCACGAAATATACGCAAAGGCTGATATATTTCATGTTCCTGGGAGCTAAAATAACAATAGCGCGGGCCTGGAAGTCCCCCTCAGTTTCTTTTCACTTAGCCAAGCAAAAAATTACTTGGATTATGTTCCAAGAGAAAACCTCCAGCACTATATTGGATAAAATCGAATCTTTTAAATGCATTTGGGAACCCTGGGCCCGTCACATCAGCACCTCTTTATAATCCATTGCTATTCAACCCACATTGCAACCCTCTTGTTTTACATCACCCCCTTATTTCCTAGCTATTAGTGTGGCTGCACCTAGATCCCTTCTTCAGCCTAACTGTTTGCTTCTTCCTTTCATTCTAAACTTGTCTTTCCTTTCCCCTCTAATCTTTCTCCTTCCCAATGCTCCTCATTAGCCCTAACTAATGGGTTTTTTTTGGAATAAAATCGTAACATTCCTCCAATTTCCACTTTCTTATGCTACCTTTTATTCACAGAGTGACTTTTATGTCAACGCTCTACAGGGTGGGCGCCCTGCCCCTTTGTTAACTACTGAAAGCGTTTATAAATTTTACTTCTATTATATGATGGTTTGGTCCGAATGATGAGAACACCCCTTCTAAAAGACACCTCATCCCAAAGAGAATTAAATCAAAGAAATAGGGAGATGGGGGATGTGGTGTCTAGCATAAATTTATACACTTGACTTGTTGTAAGTTAAAATATAGCTGTTATTAACATGTAGGTTTAAAAGAGAAAAACAAAGATGCAAACTTTTGAATTAGCAGTAAAAAATTACATACAATTGGTGGTCATTGCTTTATACAAGTGGGTGATAAATCACAGCAAGAGATATTGCACATTAGCCCAACATGTTTCACTACTTTAGCTTCCTCAGGAGATGTGCAAGAGATTTATTAAATTGAGACCACTAAATAGAAAAAGAACAAAGTTATAGTAACAGTTAAAGGATCACTAAACGATTTATACATACAAAATGTTACTTGTTGATTATGAATCCAGTTGCCTATAGATGTTATACACTTACCCCATGCAATGATTACACCTTTAAACTGCCTGGCTGATCCCCTGACTTGATCCCAAATACATCGAATCCGAGGGGGTCAATTTGGCAAGGTCATAGAGGGCTGATGGGGAGACACTAAGGGGACATTAGGATTGCCATGAGGTTAAATCTTTGATTGAATATATTCAAAACTGAGTTTGTGTGAAGTAGAGGGGAATTGGGGGATTGGGGGGAGTGGGGAAGGACGGGATGGAATGGGGGGAGGGAAAGAAAGAAACGGGAAGGGGGAAGAAGAAAGGAGGGAAAGGGGTAAGGGAGAGGGGTGGGGAGAGGGGTGGGGAGAGGGGTGGGGAGAGGGACGGGAGAGGGGGGAGGGGGAAAAGAAGGGGAGAAGGTAAGAGAGGGAAAAGGAATGGGGAAATAGGAGGGGGGGGTGGGGGGAGGGGAAAGGGAAGGAGGGGGAATTCACCACTCCTCTGTTTCTCCCAAAATAAAATAAACAAAAATTGTAAAGGTAATACTCCTTACCATTATTATCTTCCAGTCTGTCTCTGCAGCCAAATCTATATAAGATTTGATTAAAACTCTTCAAACGCCATTGTCTTTCACGGACATTTAGATAATCAAATCAAAATATAACTCAGTGTGAGTATAAAACTATATATATTTATTATAACGAGAGACACATACTCCCCTCTCCTTCCCCCCTTCCCTTACCCCTCCCCCACCTTCTCTTCCTATTTCCCCATTCCTTTTCTCTCTCTTCCCTTCTCCCCTTCTTTTCCCCCTCCCCCCTCTCCCGTCCCTCTCCCCACCCCTCTCCCTTCCCCCTTTCCCTCCTTTCTTCTTTCCCCCCCTTCCTGTTTCTTTCTTTCCCTCCCCCCCATTCCATCCCGTCCTTCCCCACTCCCCCCAATCCCCCAATTCCCCTCTACTTCACACAAACTCAGTTTTGAATATATTCAATCAACGATTTAACCTCATGGCAATCCTAATGTCCCTTAGTGTCTCCCCATCAGCCCTCTATGACCTTGCCAAATTGACTCCCTCGGATTCGATGTATTTGGGATCAAGTCAGGGGATCGGCCAGGCAGTTTAAAGTTGTAATCATTGCATGGGGTAAGTATCTAACATCTATAGGCAACTGGGTTCATAATCAACAAGTAACATTTTGTATGTATAAATCGTTTAGTGATCCTTTAACTGTTACTATAACTTTGTTCTTTTTCTATTTAGTGGTCTCAATTTAATAAATCTCATGCACATCCCCTGAGGAAGCTAAAGTAGCGAAACATGTCGGGCTAATGTGCAATATCTCTTGCTGTGATTTATCACCCACTTGTATAAAGCAATGACCACCAATTGTATGTAATTTTTTACTGCTAATTCAAAAGTTTGCATCTTTGTTTTTCTCTTTTAAACCTACATGTTAATAAAAGCTATATTTTAACTTACAACAAGTCAAGTGTATAAATTTATGCTAGACACCGCAAAAATCCCCCATCCCCCATCTCCCTATTTCTTTACTTCTATTATGTTCTAAGTTACAAGTGTCTTCACCCTGTGGGTATACAGGATTACCTTTAGCAACCTATACAGGGTTTGCCTGATGTCCTATGGCACAGATTGCTCCCATTAGGGGTGCCAGGGCGTCTGGGCAAATCACGGCCGGCATTCCGTGTTCTACAGTGTACACCATATATGTGCATTCACTCTGTTTTCTTTCAATCTTATATTACATTATGTTGACTGCTCATATTTCGCTTGCTTTGTACATAAATCTGTCCTTTGTCATCTATTTTTTGATACCCTCCTTCACCCCTGCGTGGGTGATACTTTGCACTAATGTTACTTTCTTTGTTTTCAATAAACCTCTTTTGAAAACAAACAAAAAAAAAGACCCAGCAACAGACCCACAGGAGGCATCTCTTTATTCTATGTAACCATTAACGATATGGCAGATTTTTTTAAGTCTCCCCAATTCTAGTCTGGGAGAGAGATCTTGAGATATCTTTTACAACAAGCCAATGGAAGAAAGCAATGTCCATGACTTATGTGGCAACCAAATGTGTTGGACTATGGGAAATGTCACACAAACTTATGCTACAATGGTATCTGACACCCTACCACATTTTCAATTTTCAATTCCACAACAGCACTTCTCCTCATTGCTAGAGGCAATGCAGTCAAATTGGCAATGTATACCACATCCTTTAGGTTTGTAGTAAACTCTCTACACTCTGGCCAGCGGTCTTTGCAAGGATATCACAAATAATAGGTTTCAAATTAAACCCCTCACCGAGTCTGGCGATTTTTAAACTTGGCACAGAGGCTAGCCCTCCTACCCTCAGACTAGTTGTGACTCATGTTCTCCTTGCCACTAGGCTTTGCATAGCAAGATTATGGAAATCATCATCTGTACCTTCATTGAGGGATATAATAAAGATATAAATCTTAAAGCAAAGTCACTTATCCAGCACTTAGGTAAAAATACTCAATAGAAAATACAATTAAAATAAAGTAAAAAGAATGGACTGCTGCTATATTATCAAATACTTATAAACAAAAGCCTAAAAAGTTAATCCCCAGTGATCCACAAGGCCAAAGCAGCGCTCTTCAGTGTATTAGAACTGAAATTCACACAGTCTATAGTAATGCACTCTGTGACAGGCGAGTCGATCTAAAACATAATTGTGTTGAATGTCCATTAGGGGGCTTGACGGATGTGTTGTGACAACCTTCATCGCACCACGTGATTCCACTCCCCTCAAAGTTTACACTCACCAAATCAAAATGGGGTAAGCTCTTTCTGGATTAAACATCTCTGTTAACAGACACATACGAGGAAGCTACTTCATCAATATCCCAGTCAGAACTCCTGAGCAGTTGATTCAAATCCCCCAATTTCTCTGATCATTCAAGCTCTGATGCCGCTGACAGACTCATTGGCTCATGGCATAGGGAAAAAAAAAAACAATCCACATAGCGTGAACCCATTTAAAATTTTTATTCCCACAAAAAAAGACTCCCCTTTTTACATTGCACTTAAAATAACATAGATTAAAAATTGCATCTCATGATATAACCATACAGTACAGCATAGCACGATACTCATTCACCGCTCGTAGGATTCTCGTCCGGGGTGACACCTGGGTAGAGTTTGCAGCAGCTGACAGAATTCACAAGCCTTATTGTCATGCCTAGAAGTGTTTTTGTCATTACGTCTTTGTCAATAGGGGTGGCCATACGGAACATTAAAGTGGATGTAAACCCAATGTCATCCTTCCTAAACTACTGCCATAGGGGTTATCTATAAGGATATTGTAATGAGCCCCTTTGCTCGCTCGGTTCCACTCTCCCGACACTCCTCTGCAGCTATTGAATCAGATTGCAATGTCTGATGGTTCGGTCATCCAATGGTCCAGGGCTAGAACCACAGCTCTGTGCCGTTCTAGTCCAGTTGGGATAGCTCAGAACAAACACCAGGCAGGCTGTATGTAAGTTCAAACAGGAAACTATCTTTATTGACAAAATACAGGCTTTTATACACTCAAAGTGGAAGTGCAGACCTCCTGCTCATATTACTCTAACAATACAGCTGTAACCTAATTAACCTAATTAACATGAGCTAATTAACTAATCCCTTTAGACAGCCTAGATGATTCAGACATGACCCTTAGGCCAGACTGGCCATCTTGTAGTTCAGAAAATCCAATCAACATTAGCACAATCAACATAGACTCTTCTTCACACCATAGCAGAGTTAATTAACACAAATAACAATGGGGATCTAATGACTCTTAGATCCCATATTAGACTTATTTACAATACACATTTTCAGCAGACAATAGACAGACAGGTGTTGGAATTTACATCAGCCTCTCCTAACAGTATCTGTGTCAGCATTATGAATCAGCCACTATTCCAATATGGCAAATCCAGGGTCCCCAGGCATACAGCTCACAAAGAGCACCGTTCCCCCAAATGCAAGGGCCCCCGATCGATCGGCAAGAGGCTTGCATACAGTCCCCGCCAAAAGTCTCTTTCCCGGCTAGGTCTGTCACAGATATCTATGCCTCCTGCGTGTATCTTTACCTGTCAAATGTCTCCCCTCTGTCTGTTATTAGACCCGAAAAACTGCAAATTCTGTGGGTGGGTCTGTTGTCTGGAGCTTGGTGGGTGGAGTCGTGATGTCAGTAGACTCCCCGCCCACGTCTACACTCCCCTTGTCAATATGCATTTTCTCTTGTGTATTTCTAACTGAACTTCTGCTATGATCTCTAACATCCAGTGAAAAGACAGGAAAGTAACCACATGACTTCAGCATGCCAAATCATGCTGAGATGTGGAACAGCCAATCCTTGCAGAACTGCTGAAGAATGAGTGGGGGAGGGAAATAAAAAATACTGCATGTGTCTTAGGCTGTCACTCACAGCAAGGGGGAGTATTTGACAAAGTTTTTCTCACTTTGTCAAGATTTTTCTCACTGAACAATAAAAGAGGATTGCTCAGAGATGGATCAACTCTGTGTGGCAAGACTGGGCTCAAATGATAGGAAATCTTATACTCTACAGTATGATAAAAAAAAAAAAAAATCGGGTTTACATCCACTTTAAATCAAGTGATTGCAAAAACTATATAATTACAAGTTCGTCCCGTATGGCCACGTATACCCAGATACCACAGCATACCTTCAGAGATCTAGTGGCCTCAACACAAAAGTTATGGTGGATGGTCATTATGTTATTGATATATAATGTTTTTGATAACATACATATATATATTTGATAGTATGTCATGGTATAATGTTAAAATCAAGGTAAAGATACAATATAGCATGGACTTAAATAATATAAATATATAAACCCAACACAATATTGGTATTATCTTCACAAAGAGTGTGTCAGGGCTGGGCTCAGCCCTTCCTTCTCTGAGCTGGCAGCTCAGCTGTCGGCTAATTGCCAGCTCCCATCTCTCTCCACAGTTACCCAACTGTTGTTGATTCTGCTCGTCAGTCCTGCCTACTTAAAGCTGTCCAGCTCACTTGATCTCTGCCTTCGCCTTTGTCAACATCACAGAGACTTTCTCCTACGTTCCTGTTGAAGACTTGCTTGGCTGACGTTTCTTCTGGTTCCTGATCCTGCTTGCTGTACTACTATGTTTATCTCTGGCTCTGTGACATTTGCTTAGCTGACTACCCGATCCGGTTACTGAACTCTGGCTTGTTTTGACTATGTTTACTCTGTTTACCTTATTATTATTATTATTATTAAACAAGTGTGATTTAACTATACTTCTGTCTCGGTCTGATTCATGGTTCCTGATAGTAGGCGAAGGCCATGAATTCAGAAGATAGTCAATCTACTTGTTGGTAATATTTTTTCCAGATTGGATGAGCAAGATAACCGCATGGATCAGTTTGCCATAGTGTTACAAACGCTCCTTCGCTCACCTGGAAACTCCCACTGTGGCTGCTCCGGTACAACCTGAGTTGTAGGCCATCCCTGCTGCTGCGCCAGTCTCTGTGCAGGCACCCGCCTCGAGTATTACCTCTGTAAGAGGTATATTTGGTTCCGCTCCACTTCCCCAGCGATATGGGGGCGATCCAGTTCAATGCAGAGGGTTTCTCAAGCAGGTTGAAACTTACTTTGAGATGCTGCCCCAGGCGTTTCCCACGGACAGAAGCAAAGTAGGTTTCGTGATATCTTTGCTTTTTGAGAGAGCCTTGGCCTGGGCAAACCCTCTATGGGAGACGCAAAAACCTGTTGTCTTAAGTTACCCTGATTTGTGGCCTCCTTTAAAAGGGTATTTGACGTTCCAGCACGCTCCGCTTCTGCTGCCAAGTGCCTTATGTCCATCAAACAGTACGAGAACTGTTGCCCACTATGCTATTGAATTCTGTACTCTGGCAGCAGAGGTTGCTTGGAACAATGAGGCCCTCGTGGCTGCTTTTTCTCATGGTCTTTCAGATTCCATCAAGGATGAGATAGCAGCCCGAGATATAACCACTGAGCCGGAGAGGTTGATCACGTTTGCCATCCTCATTGACTCCAGACTCAGAGAAAGACTCTCTTTTAAGGAGCGCTTGTGGAAGCCTCCTGTATGTTTGCCTCCAAGCTTTGCAGTCCCACCTGTGCCTCCCTCACCTCCCATGCCTCCTGGTACCGAGTCGGTCAGTGAAGATGAACCCATGCACTTGGGCTTCACGTGTCTCTCTGCAGATGAGAGAGCCTTTAGGAGGAGGGAGAGATTGTGCCTTTATTGTGGCCAGGCAGGTCACTTTTTGAAATCTTGTCCTACCTGTTCAGGGAACGCCCGAACCTTGAGGTCCATTCATGGACAGACCTTAGATTGTGTTGTTTCATGCCCAGTTATCCAGAAGGATAAGCCCCTGGTTTCGGTCACCCTTTCTTGGGCTGAGTCGCCCATCGAGATAAAGGCTCTAATCTACTCTGGGGCTGCAGGCCTGTTCATTGATGCTGCCTTTGTATCGCAGCACTCGATTCCGCTGCAGCTGCATGACACTCCACTTGCCATTGAGGCTCTTGACGGGAGACCACTACAGACTGCCCATGTGACTCATGAGACTATTCCATTTTCCATGGCCATAGGGGCTCTTCACCATGAGATAATCCAGTTCCAAGTTTTTTCCTCACCTAGGTTTCCGCTGGTTATTGGTTATCCTTGGTTACAGAGGCACAACCCCTCTTTTGATTTGCTCCATGCTGAGGTTCTCTCCTGGTCACCACAATGCAGTGAGACATGCTTCCAGAAGGTAGCCAAGGTCCTGTGCACCTCTACACTCTCCTCCCTGCCGGACGAATACAGTGATTTTAGCAATGTTTTTGACAAAGGTCAAGCTGGTAGTTTGCCTCCACACCGGCTTTATGATTGCGCAATTGACCTTCAAATTGGTGCCATACCCTCTCGTGGCCGGGTTTACCCTTTGTCGGTCTTGAAGGATAAAGCCATGAAGGAGTATGTTGCATATGCACTTTCTCAAGGTTTCATCCGCAAATCCTCATCTTCTGCTGGTGCTGGTTTCTTCTTTGTGAAGAAGAAGAGCGGTGAACTGAGACCTTGTATTGATTATAGGGGTCTCAATCGTTTCAAGAATGCCTACCCGATTCTGTTGATTACAGAGTTATTTGACCACCTCAAGGGAGCAACGGTTTACACGAAGCTTGATTTGAGAGGGGCATACAATCTCGTGCGGATTAAGGAGGGTGACGAGTGCGTTTAATACCAGAACAGGTCATTATGAGTACCTTGTAATGCCTTTTGGCCTTTGTAACGCCCCGGCAGTTTTCCAGGAATTTATTAACGATGTCCTCCGAGATTTGTTGTAGTTATGTGTGGTGGTTTATCTCGATGATATCCTCATATTTTCTAAATTTCCTGGAGAGCCACCACACAGATGTCTGTCATGTGCTTCAGAAACTAAGAGAAAACAATCTCTATTGTAAACTGGAGAAGTGTGAGCTCCATTGTGAACAGGTTAAATTCCTGGGCTATGTCATTTCCACTGCTGGTTTTTTGATGGACCCAGAGAAACTTTTGGCAGTCCTACAGTGGCCCTGACCCATGGGTTTACTTCCTCTGCAGCGTTTCTTGGGCTTTGCCAACTATTATTGGAAGTTTATTCATAACTTCTCGTCTCTGGCCAAGCCCCCGACTTATATGACCAAAAAGGATGGTAACCTACAGAGTTGGTCTCTGGAGTCCATTAAGGCCTTTGAGAGTCTCAAGGCTGCCTTTGTTTCTGCTCCTGTGTTGGCACATCCTGATCCTACGTTGCCTTTTATCCTCGAAGTTGATGCTTCTGAGACTGGAGTTGGCGCCCTTCTGTCTCAACGTGCTAACTCAGAGTGCTATGCATCCATGTGGCTACTTTTTCAAAAAATTGTCACCTGCAGAGTGCAATTACAAGATTGGTGACAGAGAGCTGCTGGCGATCATTTTAACCCTGAAAGAATGGAGACATCTCCTTGAAGGTACCACTGTGCCGGTTCTCATTCTTACTGACCATAAGAATCTCACATTCTTGTCTGAGTCTCCCAGAAGGGCGCAATGGGCTCTTTTCTGGTTGAGTTTTAATTACATTGTCTCATTCTTACCCGGTACTAAGAATGTAAGGGCTGATGCCTTGTCACGACAATTTTCCTCCACTTCCAAGTTGGAGTCGGTTCCGGTTCCTGTGATTCCTCCTGATCATATTCTGGCTACGGTTCGCACCAGTCTTACTTCTCCTTTGGGTGACAAAATTCTTGCTGCTCAGGTCCATGGTCCTCCTGAGAAACCTTGTGACCGCTACTTTGTCCCAGAGAATCTCTGTACTGCCGTGCTCCAGACTTACCATTCTCCCAAGGCAGCTGGCCACCCTGGGAAGAATCAACTCGTTTGGGCCATTTCTCAACAATTCTGGTGGCCTTGTCTACGGGCTTATGTAACTGCCTTCGTAGCTGCCTGTTCCATGTGTGATCAGAGTAAGACTCCACAACACCTTCCAGTGGGTCTCCTACAACCCATACCCAATGGAGAGAGGCCCTGGACCCACCTGTCTATGGATTTCATTTTGGAGTTACCCAACTCCCAAGGCAACACTGTTATCCTTATGGTGGTTGACCGGTTCTCAAAGATTTGTCATTGTATTCCGCTTAAGAAGTTGCCCACTTCTAAGGAACTGGCTTCCATTTTTGCTCGGGAGATCTTTCGCTTACATGAGCTACCCAAGGTGATTGTCTCCCGGTTCTGGCAAGCCTTTTGTGCACAGTTGGGAATTCAGCTTGCTTTCTCCTCTGCGTATCACCCGCAGACTAATGGGGCCGCAGAACGAGCCAATCAGTCCTTGGAGCAATTCTTACTTTGCTATATTTCTGATCATCATAAAAACTGGTCAGACTTATTACCGTGGGCAGAGTTTGCTCACAATAGTGCCTTGAATTCTACTTCCCGATTATCCCCGTTTATGACAAATTATGGTTTCCAACCTTCCATGTTGCCTGACTCGTTTGTTCCACAGAGTATTCCTGCATTAGAGGAGCATCTCCTTGGTCTTCGTTCCACTTGGGCACAAGTTTGGGAGGCTTTGCAACATGCTAACTATAGGTACAGACTCCATGCTGACAGCAGACGCCTACCTGCACCTTCCTACCAGGTTGGGGACAGAGTCTGGCTGTCGTCTCACAACCTCCGACTTCGTGTTCCTTCTTTGAAGTTCCCACTTCGTTTTATTGGGCCTTTTCGTATCCTTTGCAGGATTAACCCAGTGCCTTGGACCTTCCTCCTAGAATGCGCATCTCAAATGTGTTTCATGTCTCCTTATTGAAACCTTTGGTCTGCAATAGCTTTACCACCTCGTCCTCACCACGTCCTCATACTACCACATCCCCACCCTATACAGATTGAGAACCATGAGGAGTATGAAGTACAATCCATTGTTGACTCCCATAGGTTCCGTGGGTGCATAGAGTACCTGGAAGGGGTATGGTCCAGAAGAACGTTCTTGGGTCACATCCTTGGACGTACATGCCCCTGTCCTCCTCACTGATTTCCACAGATGTTTTCCCCTCAAGCCTGGTGGTCCTTCGAGGGGGAGGGGTCGTTAAGGAGGGTATACTGTCAGGGCTGGGCTCAGCCCTTCCTTCTCTGAGCTGGTCGCTCAGCTGTCAGCTAATTTCCAGCTCCCATCTCTCTCCACAGTTACCCAGCTGTTGTTGATTCTGCTCGTCAGTCCTGCCTACTTAAAGCCATCCAGCTCACTTGATCTCTGTCTTCTCCTTTGTCAACATCACAGAGACTTTCTCCTGCGTTCCTGTTGAAGACTTGCTTGGCTGACGTTCCTTCTGGCTCCTGATCCTGCTTGCTTTACTACTACATTTATCTCTGGCTCTCTGACATTTGCTTGGCTGACTATCCGATCCGGTTACTGAACTCTGGCTTGTTTTGACTACGCTTACTCTGTTTACCTTATTATTATTATTTTTATTATTAAACAAGTGTGATTTAACTATACTTCTGTCTCAGTCTGATTCATGGTTCCTGATAGAGTGATAAAAATACATGCAATCTAATGCCACGTACACACGGTCGGATTTTCCGATGGGAAATGTTGGATGTGAGTTTGTTGGCTGAAAGTCCGACCATGTGTATACTCCATCGAACATTTGTTGTCAGACTTTCTGCCAACAAATGTTGACTAGCAGGTTCTCAAATTTTCCACCAACAAAACTTTGTTGTTGGACTTTCCGATCGTGTGTACACAAGTCCATTGCACAAAAGTTCACGCATGCTCGGAATCAAGTACAAGCTGGAAGCGATCGGTCTTGTAAAACTAGTGTTCATAATGGAGATATCACATTTGTCACGTGGCAAATTATGAAATCTTTCAATGCATTCTCTTCTTCTTTATAATGCTATAAAAATTAAGTTGCTTTGCTGCTGATATTCACAGAGTTCTGACAAATGTATTTTTTATTATTTCTAGTGATCTCCTGAATAATATTTGTTTTTTTTCTCGCGTGATCTCCAGGAATACTCTTTTTTTTTGTTTTTGTTTTTATTCTAGTGATCTCCATAATATTTTTTTTTTCTCGTGATCTCCAGTATACTGTTTTTTTTTCTAGTGATCTCCATAATTTTAATTTTCATTTTGTGTGTCAAGTTATCACAACACCTTTATTATCTTGTATTTTTTAACCTCAAAGCTACAACTATGTTTGTATCCCTTGTTGATTTGACATTGTATTTTTTAAATGTACCTGTCTACTCACAAACTGTCCTTTTTAAAGTAAAACACAAAGCCAAGTATTTGTCCAAACAAAAATTTTAAATTCAATAGGGAGCACAAGGTCAGGATGAAATAAAGAGGAAGGCAACGCTGGAGAAACAGTTGGAATTGGTGAAGCCTTTGTACCCCAGGGCAGACATCAATTATTTGCCTGTCAAAATTGGTAACCTGAGGAGTCCATTTAATAGGGAGCACAATACGCTCCATGACTTTGAGAGATCAGGAGCAGCAGCAGATGACATATATGTCCCAAGGCTATGGTCTTACAACAGCCTGTGTTTTTTGCCAGACCACACCAAACCCAGGCCATCACTCTCAACACTTCCTTCCACACTTCCTTCCATGCTGCTGTGGTGGGTTGGGTGGCTGTGGTGTTGGTGGTTTTGCTGGAGGTGGTGGAGGAGTATGGTCCAACTCGCACAGGTGGGTTTGAGTTGTGAGTTCACCCCTCATCCCCTTGTTTAGGGCCTTCAGAACAAGTTCTTCACAGATCTTGAAGATGCGTTGGCCCTCCTCCATGTGTTCTAGTTTGCTTGCAGTGACACATCCAAATGCCTTGTGGCCACCAGGGGTCGTGTTAAGTGCAGCATTAACCTGTTTTAAGAAATCAGTCGCAAACTCCTCAAGATTCCCTGCCTTCCTGGTCCTTTTGGTTGGAGGGCAGAGGGGAGGAACCTGGGTTTCCGTCAGGCTCCTTTCCATGGCCTCCTCCTGGCTGAGACTTTCCTGTGTATGAAAATAGTACATAGTTTTAGGTTTTTGGTCATCAATCACACACAATTTTGAGCGCATGACTGTTGCAAATTGAATGTTAACAAATAGAAAAGACTATCATTCTGACCCCAGCATTTTTCATTCTTGTCCCAATTATTTTTGGCTACTACTGTCTATTGATATGTAAACCACTTTGTTAAATCTGAAATTTGGGATCAATAACATCTACTTAACCACATTCAATTTTTGACAAGAAATATGTTTAACAATGCTATACCTGGGTCAAGCTGGGCTCCTCCACATCTTTTTCCTGGGTGGAAAGCCCAGGTTGGACTTCAGGAGCCTCAGCTGATGTGGAAGGAAGTGTTGAAGGAAGTGTTGATAGCGATGGCCTGGGTTCCGTCTGGTCGGACAAAAAACGCAGGCTGTCATAGTACCACAGCCCTGGGACATATACGTCATCTGCTGCTGCTTTGGATCTCATGGAATCATGGACCTTCTTGCACTCCCTATTATATGTGCTCCTCAGGCTACCAATGTTGGCCTTCAAATAGTTGATGTCTGCCGTGGGATACACAGGATTCACCAATTCCAACAGTTTGTCCAGCGCTGCCTTCCTCTTTTGCTTGTTCAAATAGTCCCTGCATTGGACTTGCCAGAGACATGGCAGCTCCCTGTGCTTGTCTATGAAGTTGGGCAGGAAATCAGGGGCTGTGAATTTATCCACCATTTTATCTGCAAGACACAAGACAAACCTTAATGTCAGCCTAAACTCTCCTAATCTTGTCCCAATATAGGCCTCAAACTATACGCAGTATATGCCACTCACCACTGATGCCCCAAGTTACAATTGTACCTTTGTTTGAACAATTGGCGCTAACGATCCTCCATCCTCCACCCACAGATCGTAGTACGTCGCCCACGTGTTCTGCTTTATATACACTGGGCATGCGTGAAACTCCACCCCTTTCTATTGTATTCCCCGCTTCTTCTCTTTTGGGGCAGAGGGAGAGCACATGGCGGAGACAAAGCAGGTGCCTGCAGAGAGCAGCAATGACAAGGAAAGCCCGGAGCAAGGCAGTTCCAGATTCAGTAGGAGATATAAGGTCTCAAATATGTCCTTTGAAGAGATGGTGTAGATGGTGAACATCTTGAAGAGGACTGACTATGATGGCAATCATGGACCATACAGAAACCCTAATGTGAGAAAGGCCAAATTCATGACTAAAGTTGTGAGAAGTCTGCACAGGACTTTTGGGGTACGACGATCCAAGGAGCAATTGAGGAAACGTTGGTCAGACCTGAAATTGAGGGAGCAGGATCAGCATAGAAGGATGAGGAAAGTGCTGCAAAAAAGTAAGTATTTGTTGTGTGTTCCTATTATTATTAGTACTTTCGTGCTGGTAGATGTGCTTTTCTTTACTGTTGTACAGTTTAAAATGCCAAGTTTGAGGTTCGTGGGCACAGTAATCGTTCGTATTAAAGATCATACATTCAACCACTAATACAACGTTTTTGGCAAATGCAGGTTAACTACATTTGTTCATGCCTATTTTGATTAAAAGAAGTTTAGTACATTGTTGTCTAGATGTGTTTGAAACTATAATGAAATGACAACTTGAGTAAGTGTAAGGAGAGGACACTCAGCAGCTGTTAACACATCTGGACGCAGGAGCACTAGTGTGGGACACCATAACAACCTTTTTAGGGTGTTCAAAGCAGGTTCTCCAGTGGATAGTAGGGGTCTCTCCATGTGTGAAATTTGCACAAAACAGGTAAGTATTCCAGATTTTGAAAGGGAGAAAATCATGCCTTCAGTTTGGAACTCTGCCAAAACAGACAATTGGACAACACTTTCAAGCAATGTTTCCTATTACTATTTCTAGCCTCAAATATCTATCTGCTAAGCATACCTTTTTTGTATTCACATTAGGAGAGAAAAGAATCGTGACATCTGAGGACACCAGTAACCCCACAACTCCTGAAGAAGGGGAACTCAGCACACAACCTGAGGATGTGGATGCAGAACCTGAGGATGTGGATGCAGAGGTTCAGGAATTGGTCTAAATGGTGTCATTAACAGGTCAGTGTCTGAGACCACAGATTCAGGTAATAGATGGATGCCTGCATATTTATAATACATGGTAAAGATAAGTATGAATGGAGAGACTTGACTCATATGTTAGGGTTCAATGCCTATATATTATAAACCATAAATTTGTGGTGATTGCGCTCCAACCCCAAAACAAGACAGTAAAAAATATCCCAAGCAGGTGGGGAAAGAGAAAAGCAGGGCTGAACGGAGGAGCAACAACCAAGTTTAAGTAGCAATTTATTGGCATGAACACATATTAACAGGTAGCAGGGTAATGACCCAGTGCAGTACTGTAATTATAAAAATGACGCCGACCACCTGTGAGGGTGGATCTGCCGCGTCTACAGACAGGGGGAACAAACTGACATAATACAAAAAACATGTAACAAAACAAAACCAGCGTCCGGACGCACAGTAAGTTGATGTCAGTCCTGTTATCCAATGGGGCCTGAAGGAGCCAATGCTCTGTAGGGTTACAGGGCCGAAATCAATCCCAGGGGTGGAGGGGCACAGGGGGGGAGGAAAAAAGGGGGGGGGCAGGAGACTGTTGGAGGGATCTTAGAAAAGTCCGTAAAGCATCTGAGAGCTGATGATTGTGTCAAAAATTGTTATCTTGCTGATGTACATCAGATAGTGTGTCCATATATTCTACAATGAAGGGACATATAGTACCTAGGTATCCTGCTGTGTGGAAATGCATCACACTCGCAGCAGCAAGTAGCAGGAAACAGTTATCAGCTTGTAGAGAGTTCAATACATCGGGCTGTGTAGACAGGGCAATAGAAAGACCTGGTTACTTTACCATCTCAGACGGGTGCCATCGTGCATGTACAGGAGCTGGCATCCTTCGCGCGGAATCGCTGCACCGCTATGTGGTATTCAGGGTCCTTGCGCTGAGTGCAGAGTGCACGGAGTTCAACATTTCTGAGAAGCTCAAGAGGTCGTTTCGGTATGCGGTCTCAGTGGTCTCCTCCTCTGTTCCTCCTCAGTATCCTGTGATCACATGATCGGATTCCTCCCATAGAGTCATGTGCCCCTGAGCACCAATAGGGAATGGTGCCTAAGCATGGCGTCCGGGCAGAAATGACGTAACACGTTTCACAACTAAGAGTGTGTAGCTTCGTCTGACGTAGTGGGTGGTTCCCGAGGGCTCATTTTGTAGTGATGTTCCCGCCTCGGTTACACCCACCTAGGAGGATTAATAACAAAAAAGGAGGGGCTATCCCTGTACTGTGTACTGATCGGTTTGCTGTGAATCGCTCAGCGTTACTTATCTGGGAATCTTTTGGTTGTAGTTGATACTGTTAAAAACGTGTAGCAAATTCCAAACCTATAGTTGATATAGGGTGTTTAGAAGCCCAGGCATGATGTTAGAGAGGGGTGAATTTCCCATTGTTGATTGGCATGGTACGTCTACCATCGTCCATTGTTTATAGAGGGTGAGGAAATTGCATGTCCAAGTTGAGGAGGGGAAAGGCACGGGGGGGGGAGAGAAAGGGGAGAGAAAAGGGGAGTGAAAGGAGAAGGGATTGGGAAAGGAAAAACATGGAAACAACATACTCAGACAGTACATAGACAGGAAGCAGGCCATAGTGCAGTGTGGGTGTGGGCAAACCAAGTCAGCTAAGATGCCCATTCACCCATCTGTGCGTGTATGGCTGGGGTAGAGTGTGCCACATTGGTCACTGAGGGCTCCGACATAGGGTTATGTAAGGTCCATAGAGAGAGTTTCCCAGGGGTGTAAAGACCTAGGACAACAGGAAGGGTTGTAGATTTAATTCAGTGTTGAGGCCCATAGGTACAAGGGAGCCCAACCGGAAAATCCATCGTTTTTCCTGTTGCTGGAGTATCTGGTCAAAATCACCCCTTCTAGAGGAGAGATTGAGGACATAAATACCCTTCACCCTCTGATGGAATTGGGCGAAGTGCCTAGCTAGCGGTTTTTCCGGATTTTTTTCTTCAATTTCTCTCATGTGTTCACCAAGACGGATTCTAAATTGTCGTTTTGTTTTACCTATGTACATTTTGTTGCATGGACAGGTAATCATATAGATAACCCTCTTGGTGGCACAGTTAATTAGATTTTTTATGTGGAACTCTGTTTTATTTTGGGAGTCACTAAAAACCGCAGTTCTATGAACAAATGGGCATACTTGGCAATGCCCGCAGGGGAACATCCCCTTGGTTCTGGGAAACTGGGAGAGGCAGGTGGTGTCCTGGCTCTTGACATGTTCTGATTGGATGAGATAGTCACCTAGATTGCGTGCCCTCCTAGCCGTCATAGTCAGAGAAGGTCCCACTATTTGTGCTAGGCCTGGAGTGTTAGTCAAGATCCCCCAGTGTTTTTGTAGTATAGATCTGACGGTATTCCATTGGGTACCGTATTGTGTGATAATCCTCACCGGTCCAGGATCGGTAGCTGGAGGGGGAGAGGTGGAATGATCTTGATCAGATTTTTGTAAAAGGGCCGAACGGTCCCGTGCTGCCGCTTTTCGCTTAGCCCTGCGGATCTGTTTGTGGGAGTACTCACGCTAACGGAAGCGTCGGTATAGGTCATTGCTTTCCCGTCTGTAATCATCTGCATTGGTGCAGTTGCGTTTAATGCGGAGGAACTGGCCCACTGGAATGCCATCCATGGTGTGGTTTTTTTTTTTTTTTTAGGTAATGTGGATGTTGTGAAAGAAGAAACTCAGGTCAACAGTGCAAGTGTACAAGTACTCATCGGTGAGATCGTGGTGTGCAATCAGGATTTAGAAAAGGTCAAGCAAAATATCAATTATGTTAAAAAAAGACTGAGCAACATCATTGATGTTTTAGGCAAAATCTAAACCCCTAAAAAATGCAAATGTTGTCGTTATTGTTCACTTTTTAAAAGCTTTAAAGTAATTTCAAAGCCAAATACTGAAGATACACACAGTGTGTCAACATGGGCTATCTGCCATCATGGGATATCAATGTACACATTTTGTAGGTCCAACACCTTCCTCCAAACTAAAGTAGGTGAGAGGAAGGGGTTGCACCCCCAAAACTCGTCCATTGATCCCCCATGATGGGAGATAGCACATGTTGACACACTGTGGCTTATTTAAAAATAGCAAAACCACTTTGCACTACAAGTGCAATGCAAGGGCACTTGAAAGTGCACTTGTAGGGCAAAGTATATTGTCCTTTCTGTATTAAGGCCCAGTGTGTCAACATGTGCTAGCTCCCATCATGGGGGATCAATGGGCGTGTTTCGGGGGTGCAACCCCTTCCTCTCACCTACTTTAGTTTGGAGGAAGGGGTTCCACCCAGAAAACACGTACATTGATATCTCATGATGGCAGATAGCACATGTTGACACACTGTGTGTCTTGTGGCTTTAGCAAAATAGATGTAGGGAAAATACACACATTTTAGACATGGGATCATGAGAGGAATCAAAATTTTGAGTCACAATTTGTGTGCATCTTCAAAATTTGGCTTTTACAGGGGTGAGATCACCCCATCTGATGAAGGCAAAATCAACACAGTTTTGACATATTAAGGTCTCATATGGTCTTCACTTTACCAAAGTTAAACTTTGTAAGTTCCTCAGTTGGGGATGTGTATGTTATGGTTTTAAACATCCCTGTTTAGCCACAAAAAGGCTATATACTGTCAAACATACATGTTATACACCAAGATGTTGGTTTGTTAAAAAAACCCTTTTATAACACACAAGTGAATGTGATTGGAGTAAAATGTTTTATACTCAACAGTGTGTGGCTTCTTCTTTCAATGCTCAATACCATTTTTTTAAGTTGGTGTAGTTACAGTGTCAATGGAGGGTATTTACTAAAGGCAAATCCATTTTGCACTACAAGTGCACTTTCAGTGCTCTTTCAAGTGCACTTGCAGTGCACTTGTAGTGCAAAGTGGATTTGCCTTTAGTAAATAACCCCCACTGTGCTGTAAAATTTGCCAAAATCAGGCCATTTTAGGGACTACAAGCAATTCATGGAGTTGAAAAGGATGATTATTTTTATAATTAATGCATTACATATATTAACAAAAAAACATTGTGTGTGTAGCAGACCCACAGCACAACATAATAGTTAGCTGAAGAAGAGATTGTCACCTCATGTATCAAATAAGTTACGTTTGCACTATTGAAGAAAATGGCCAAAAATAAAAGGTCATTGGAGAAGTTAGGAGACAGATAAGAAACACAAGCAGTGAATCAAATGAAATATGAGTCTAGTTTTGCAAAAAAATATTTTAAAGAGCTTCCAGATTTGCTGGTAAATCAATTGCCCCTCTACCCACAAAGTACTCCACATATTTTTGCCTTACTTCGCAGGCGCTTTGGGGGGGCAAGCCAGGACGGCCACTTTCAAGCGCTGTCATTTGACCTGGTGAAAAGTCGGCCTCAGTCGCAACTGAGGCCAGATAGTTGGCTGCATTCTTCTGTAGAAAATTATGAAGAATGCAGCAGCTCATAATGATGTGGTTGAGTTTGTATTCAGCTATGTTGATGGCTGTTTGGAAAAGCCAGAACCGGCTGGCCAATTTGCCAAAGGCATTCTTAACCACTCTTCTGGCACGAGCCAGCCGATAATTAAAAACCCTCTGCTCGGGGGTCAGGGTCCTCATGGGGAATGGCCTCATCAGATGGTCCCCCAGCGCAAGGGCCTCATCTTCCACAAAAACAAACTGGAGGCCCGTCACGTTATCCACTGCTGGTGGCAACCCCAATGTGCCATTCTGGAGACGCCTGTAAAATTCCCTCTGTGTGATCACTCTTCCATTCTTCCCTACGTCCAGATATAAGAACTCCTAATTCACCGTCACCACCGCCAACATCACAATACGACTTTACCCCTTGTAATTAAAGTTGTATGACCCCAAGTTGGGGGGTGGGATGATCTGGACGTGCTTACCATCTATTGTACCACCGCAGTTGGGAAAGTCCCACTGCTGGTCAAATTGGGAGGCCACAGTCTGCCATTCCAGTGGGTTGGAAGGAAACTGTGGATCAAACAAGAAAAAAAATTTGTACTTTTGCAAATAACATTGCAAGCAAATTAGACACAAGCATTCTTGGCTGACATAAGTATAACATTTATTGAAATGAGTATTTAAAGACAAAAGTATAAGGTCCACTTATTAGATTCCTCACCCCCTCTGATGGCCATTGTAAAAATGTTATGGTGGGGGGGAGATGTTTTGGACAGGTAACCCTCTCCACTTCATTGAGAGCTGAATGCATAAATAATGTTTGTTACTTTGGCCAGCCTCTCCTTACTTACACTATTGGCAGCCCACTGGACAGGTAAGACATGTCATAATCCAAAAATATGAATACACACTGTCCAAATTGAAGCACATTTTGACATTCTGTAATTACCTATCAATATAATAGGAGAACAAAACTTTAAACAGTACCATTTGAAAGTATTCAGGCAGGCCCTTCCACTACATGCTTTGGTGAATTCATCCATAAATCTGACCACAAAATAGGTAGGTATAGTGTGTATGGGTTTGGCAAAGTCAGCAGATAGAGTATTGGTATCGGTTGACTTAGCGGGGGGGGAGAGTTCCAAAAGAGTTTTGGCCCCCCAAAAAAAGCCTCTTGGACTCAGCCTGAATTTAAGGGACAACAATAACATTTAATAAATATCTAAACAGCTGGATTGCTAAATAAGCAGTGATGATTGCACAGTGTCTATATAGTAAATACTATGCACAGAATGTGTAAGAGCAGACAATGTAGAAATGCAACCAGTGTTTGCACAATTCTCCCCCAGTTCATATGTGTGACTTAAAGCGGGGGTCCACCCACACCGCCAAAAAAAAAAAAATATTAAAAGCCAGCAGCTACAAATACTGCAGCTGCTGACTTTTAATACATGGCCACTTACCTGTCCCAGGGTCCAGCGATGTCGGCAGGCGACGCCGAGAACCCGCTCGGTTCTCGGCAGCTGCCGCCGCCATCCTAGGTGAGGGAATCAGGAAGTGAATCGTTGCGGCTTCACTTCCCGGTTCCCTACTGCGCATGCGCGAGTTGCACTGCGCGTCCCAAGTGGTCCCCGCTCTCTCCTGGTAGCTGTGTGTTCCCAGGAGACAGCGCGGTGGGGACGGGAAGAGGCGTAGACTCCCATGGGGTATCTGCACCCCCCTCCCCCCTGAAAGGTGCCAAATGTGACACCGGAGGGGGGGAGGGTTCCGAAAAGCGAAAGTTCCATTTTTGTGTGGAACTCCGCTTTAATAGATGATGCCTTAATTGGCCAATTGGCCATATAATATTGTATATGCCTCGGCCCCCTGGGATGGGTATGATACCACAACTTGCAGAATAGAGACTGCATACAGGCAGTCCCCGCCTTACAAACATCCAAACTACAAACAACACCTGCTTACAAACAGAGGGAGACAACAGGAAGTGAGAGAAAATCTACCCCGAGGAAGGGAAATTCACTCCTGTAAGAGTTATCATAGGAAAAAGGTGTCTCCACTGAAGCTTTATTACCAAGCCTTGTTTCCACAGCAACCCAAATTTTTTAAAATCCAATTGTCATAGGAACAGAAAGTGAGATGAAATCTTTTGAACAGGGCCACAGACAGCAAAACAAATGATACAGAGGTGTTAACCCTTTCCTATGCTATCCAAAAAGCTTAACAATTTCTTTTTGGACTGGAGCTACACTTATAAAATCTACAACTACGACTTACAAACAAATTCAACTTAAGAACAAACCCACAGTCCCTATCTTGTTTGTAACCCAGGGACTGCCTGTATTCAGAAATCGAGCTGACTGGATATCACTTGTTTGGTATATACTTCATATTCCATATATGATTTATCAGTTTAAGCAGGATTCCGCTCCTACCTTTTTCTACTGCTGGCACTAAGTTCATATTGAGCACTATTTTATAATAGGACTTCTTGTATACTAACTTTGGTATTTTAGGGGTGTATGCAGACCTGTAGAGATGGAATAGGCTTTTACCTGATGGGACTGGCCCTCCATTATCACAGCACAGTATCATAGCAATGTTTATAAATCACGTGTGTTCAGAATACAGTATGCACATTAATTGGCTCAGTATTTACTGAAACAGATTATTGTTCATTTTCATACATGCTGCAAGAGGATGACTTTTTCTTAGGTGGTGGTTCATGTGGGTTTTTTTTATGTTGATATGGGAGGGGCTTGAGTGGGACTGTAGGGGTGGGGACTATTGGGAAGCTCCTTAATCCCAGATTGAGTTTTTACATTAGTGGGACTTTTTTTTAGAAAATAAAAATTTGGAAACCTAAGTTGGTGTCACATTTCCATGGTATCTACCATATTACCCAAACAGTGCGTGCAGCTGATTGGGTAGAGGCAATGTTTGGCTAACACTTTATGGTCCTGCTCTTTCGACACAAGCTAATTGAGTAATTGACTTTTGCTGAGCTCACATGCCCACCCACTATTAGAATTTCAGAAAATTTTTCTGATTTAGCTGAAATTCTACTGTATGGCCAGCTTAGTAAACAAGGAGGCTAAAATAGTGAGCACAGTTTTGTCGCATTTACTAAACTCAATAAAGATTTACTTTGGAAAGAGAACATTCATTTTGCTAAGTAAACAGTCTCTTCTCCTTCAGTAAATCAACTCTGCTAGGTTAAGAAGGGGTGAAATTGTTAACAGTAATGCATTTAAAATGTCTAATAGGTTGATTTATTTAAGAAGTTATTTAAGGAGTTGAGAATCCTCCTTCAATAAATGTCATGAATATTCACTTCTATTAATCAATCATGTGAAAAGTAATTCACGTGCAGATAAAATAAATAAACAAGAAATTGCTTTTTTTTTGGATAATTGAAGTGAATGTTAACACAATTTTTGAGTAAAGATTCTCAACTCCCTTAGTAAATCAGTCAAGTGTATGGACATATTTAGCCATTATGAAACAAATATAAATATTATAGTCTTTTTCTCCTGGTACTATTATTGTAATGCATAATTACAGTACCAACTATTTTTTCTCAGACTTTTAGTACACATAATTAAAATAAGAAACTTCAAAATAGTTCAACTATGTGCATTAGCAGATATAGTTCAGAAATTTTCTGACATCCATGAGTAGATCCACATCTGTAACCTCTATAGAGAGAGGCAGTGTTATTTTTAGCCAAGCAGATAATAATCAAACCCCTCTTGCTGTGTTTTAGAGTTGAATTCTGCTTTAATGAATTCTTAAGTCTTCAGTGTACATGTATAAGCAGTAAGTAAAATGGCACTTTGGGGTTTGAAGTTTACATTGCTTCCAAATAAAATGTTGGCTCTGTGATTTGCCTAAAAAAAAGATTTTAAAAACACTGCTAATAAAGCTGGCAGGACAAATTATCACAAGGGAAATGCTATAAAGGAAGAGAAATAGTTACTACTGTACATAGTCTAAAAACCATACTCATGAGAAATCATTAAATAGAACAGAGTGGCATTTAATATATAGAACATGGATAAGAATTCAAAGTGGGAGGGGCGTGGCTTGGCGCGCGACGGGGATGGTCGCACACTAACTGAGCTCCGCAGCACACACAGCCGTCCGCAACCTAATACCCGACCCAGAGCCACCAGATGCCGGGTAAGAAGCTTTACTACACACCTAAATCCCGCCCGAGACGTGGATCGGTGTCCCACTCGACTTCTACTATTCCGGACATCTTTAAAGCTAAACAGCTTACAAGCAGCAGCGAAACGAGATCCAAGATGGCGCCGGCCCACAACGAGGAGGAGTACAGCGAAGACTCCCAGTCAGCACCGGAGGACTCAGGCAGGGGTAAGCACAGGCCAGATCACCCCTTAACATTCGCTGACATGTCCCTGATAGCTGCAGATATCAAAGCCACTTTTTCAGCTGCCATCACAGATCTAAAGACCAGCATGCTGGTTATTAATGAGAAAATGTCGGCGGCGGAGGCCGCAGGAAGACACAGAGACAAGGCCATAGGCAGGCTTGAAAAGGCCTCACTGACACAATCCCAGCACCTAATAAACATGAATAGACATATTGAAGACCTTGACAACAGAGGCAGAAGGTGCAATATCAGGGTGAGAGGGATCCCTGAATCAGTGGAACAGGCCCAAATAGCCCCAGCACTTCAGAGAGTGTTCAATAGTTTATTGGAGAGACCTGAGGACATGGAGATTGACTTTGTCAGAGCTCATAGAGCCCTTAGACCGAAAGGTCCAGACACAGCCCCTCCAAGGGATATCATATGCTGCCTGCAAAGTTTTGTGCTAAAAGATGAAATAATGCGGAAAGCAAGGAGAAATGAGAGAATTGTCTTTAATGGAGCAACGATTATGCTATTTCAAGACTTATCTCAGATTACTCTGCAAAATAGACGCGCTTTGCGCCCTCTGCTGGAGAAAATAAGGGAAAAAGATCGCAGATACTCCTGGCGATTCCCTTTTGCTTTGATGGTTTCATACAATGGCCACCAACACACTTTGCGCACTCCCGCTGACCTTCCTGAATTTTGCCACGCCCTAGATTTGGATCAGATTGACCTCCCAGAGTGGTATGCTGATTTCCTTCGGACACCTATTGAAAGAAGCCCACCGAGCTCACCTTTCTCCACACCTGACAAGAGAATGTCTAAGAAATCCAAATACAGCAGATCTGGAAACTCCAAAATGGGAACCCCGAGAAGATCCGCAGAAGATGCCAGAATCCAGGAGGAGGAATGATATGACACTTGTAACCCAATTTGTTATTAATGCACACTTACGTTCTCATAGTTAAGTAGTTCCCGTGTGCTTCGCAGAAACTTTGAATATGATTACTCGCGTTTACATCTGCTTTGAAGACACCCGACTACCTCCCTCACCCTTAAATCTCAAGACCCTCTGCACGGATGTGCGGCCCTACAGTTTTGCAGTTGCTCTTATTCTACATGTTCACCTTAAGTCATAATCAAAGACCAGCTGTTCTCACAGGGTGGAAGCATTGATCTTCTAAAGAGGTCGATAACACCTCTGGTGCCTCACTCGAAATCTCTCTACTTGTCCATAGGGAACTTTAATATTAGTTTTGAATTTTATATTTGGACTCGGCCCTCGCTTTATAAGACCTCTCACCACCTCTACCCGAATTTTTGACTGATACATGGGTTGGGTATACAATGGTTCAGTTTTTCTTTTAATTTTTATTCAGTTAATCTCATTAAGGCTGTGTGTGACTCAATAGAGTTCTTTTTCAAACTTAGTTTGACACATCTACTTATTTAGTCGGTGTGCCCCCGCTTGGTCGTTGACGACTCCCTCTTCCCCCACAAAGTGACCCAGTAGCCTGACTACAGGTCTCGGGGTTCACTACTATACCCAGTGGGCTCCCCCTCTGGGGCGGTGAGATCATGCCCTGGTGAGGGACCCCCCAGTACTTTACTTGCTCCCTCAATCTACTCTCCCCCTTTTTACTTGCTCATCGTTTATCCCCCTTTTTTTTTTTTTTTTTTTTTTTTTTATTATTTCTTTCGTTCAATCTTTTATACTAATCTACTCTGACCCACTCCAATTAGGATTAAGATTGAAAGTCTTTGATAATAGCAAAGTGCTTAACCAGGTTTTTGTAGTTGTCTCCCTGCAGATTGTCCTCGTGACCGCCTCCTCCTGACCTTCCAACATGACCTACTCATCGCTGGGGAAAAACCCTCTGATTATCTCACACAATGTAAGAGGACTGAATGTCCCCGAGAAACGCACTTCCCTTCTAAGGGAACTCCAAAAAGGTAAGCCGCAAATTGTTTACTTGCAGGAAACTCATTTTAGGACACATCATGTCCCTAAACTTACAAATTCCCACTTTACAAGGGCATTCCATGCTACTAATAACGATTCCAGATCCAAGGGAGTATCGATATTAATAGGCAAAAACACACCTTTTGAACTGACTGAGCAACTTTCTGACCCCGAAGGTAGGTTTATTTTTCTAAAGGGATCTTTAGGAAACACTCCAGTAACCCTGGCAAACGTGTACTTCCCGAATAAGGCTCATATCACGTTTTGCCAACGAATGGTAAAGGAGTTACAGGAATTTGCTTCAGGCTGTTTGATCCTCGGAGGGGATTTCAACGTCCCGCTTAACCCTCTAGCAGACACGTCCAACGGGAAAACATGCATCACCTACAGAATACTCAAAAAACTAAAGGCGCTGCTCCAATCCCTCCAGTTGGTCGATACATGGCGCTTTCTCCATCCTGAGGATAGAGATTTCACCTTTTTCTCTATCCCACATGCTAGATATGCGAGACTAGACTACCTGTTCATTTCACAGAGAGACCTCCAGTTAGTAAAGGGTGCATACATAGGAAACCAAACGATTTCTGACCATGCACCTATTTCCCTATCGATGGATTTGTTAAATCCTCCTCAAAAACAACCGACATGGAGATTAAATGCATCGCTCCTGACAGACCCATCGCTTCTTCCTACTCTCACTTCCACAATGACTGAGTTTTTCAAATTAAACAACACCCCAGACGCAGACCCTCTCATGATTTGGGAGGCCCACAAATGTACGATTAGGGGTGAGTTGATAAGAATGGGATCCAAACGTAAAAGAGAAAAAGAACTTACCATTAAAAAACTGATCACACAAATTAATACCCTAGAGACCTTGCATAAACAGTCTTTATCTACGGTCACAGCCACACAACTATTAGAAGCTAGGAAGACTCTTCAACAAATATTGGATTCTAGAGCCAAAATAACTCTATTCTTTAGAAAGAAACTATACTATGAGGCGGGAAATAAAACGGGAAAACTTTTAGCAAGAGTGATAAGGGAACACACAACCTCTAATAACATCCCCGGCATCCGAGGGGCACATGGTAAAATTGACGTAACAACAGAAGCGATAGCCGATCATTTTCAGAAATACTACACAAAACTCTATAATCTACCTCCACAACACAGAGAACATAATATGACTGACGATAGAACCCAAATCATAAAAGACTACATACTCAGGAGCGGTCTCCCAGCTCTTCAGGAGTCGGACTCTGCCCTGCTAGAGGACCCAATCACACCACTAGAAATCACCCAGGCCATTAAACACTTAAAAAATGGCAAGAGTCCGGGACCGGACGGTTATTCCGCCATTTATTATAAAACCTTCTTGGACATCCTTAGGAATCCCCTTGCAGCTGCCTTGAACTCCTTGTCCTCGCCTAGAGAGGTGACCCCAGATTTTCTTTCGGCCCACATCACGGTGATACCGAAGCCAGGAAAAGACCCGTTAGAATGTCCTAGTTATAGACCCATTTCCCTGCTAAACCTGGACGTTAAACTGTTCGCTAAGATTCTCGCTACGAGACTGAGCCCACTATTGCCGGAGCTGATCGATCTGGAGCAGGTGGGCTTCGTTCCTGGAAGAGACGCTAAAGATAATGTCACTAAAGCGCTCCTTCTTATACACGCAGCAAAAACGCGGGATATCGAGGGCCTTCTCCTGTCCACGGATGCGGAGAAGGCCTTCGATAGAGTGGCATGGGATTTCATGAGGGCAGTGTGCCAACATGTGGGACTGGGCGCGCACATGCTCTCCTGGATATCAGCTTTATACCAAAACCCCAAGGCGCAACTAAAAATTAATGGTACACTTTCTAAGCATGTACACATAGCGAATGGAACTAGGCAGGGGTGTCCGTTGTCACCCCTGCTATTTATACTAACCTTGGAACCCTTCATAAGAACGATTAAACAAAATACCGCAATATCTGGATTCCGGATTGGGGACAGGGAGTTCAAGTTGGCAGCCTATGCAGATGACCTTTTATTTTTTCTCACGAACCCTACTATCTCCTTACCTAACTTACAGAAAGAATTTAACACATACGGTTACATTTCAAATTTAAAAATAAATTATTCAAAATCAGAAGCCCTTAACATTACTCTACCAGATAACCTGCTCCGTCTAACCACTTCCAATTCACAGTTTAGATGGGTCCCCAATGCACTTAAATATCTGGGAATCTGGCTTACCCCTCGACTCCAGAATACGTTTGAAAAAAATTTTCCTCCACTCCTGAAGAGCTGTGAAAAGAACCTTAAGGACTGGCACCTGGATTTTCTATCTTGGTTCGGACGGGCCGCTATTATCAAAATGATTATACTACCCAGGTTTCTATACCTAATGCGCACCCTGCCAGTTAGAATCCCTCATGCCTTTTTTCGTGCACTAAACTCTATAATTTTGAGATTCCTTTGGAACCAAAAGAAACCTAGGATTAGGTTACCCTGGCTGACAAGACCTAAAGATTTAGGGGGGATTAACCTACCTAACTTTAAACATTATTATTACGCCTCACACTTAGCCAGAGTGATAGATTGGCACTGCCATGGCCACATGAAGGATTGGGTCTCCCTGGAGGGAGAGTTGAACTCCCTAAAGTTGCAATACTACCCGTGGATCCCCTGGGCTAGATATCCGTTGAATGTTCGCAAACACCCTATAACTGGCACCACACTAGAGATTATACACTTACTTGCCAATCGTCATCTCATTACTACAGACGTAAGTCCACTGACCCCATTAACAGATAACCCAGATTTTGCCCCTGGACTCGGGAACAAACTGTTCCAACCCATAACTCAGGACGCATATCCGTTACTTACAGGTGACTGTTTTACTGATGACAGAATCAAAGATCGGGCGGTATTAAAGGCTGAAAATAACCTACCATATCTAAGACAATGGTCTTATTTTCAGTTAAGAAGCTACCTAACCAACCATAGTCATAAGGGGGATTTCCGTAGACCTCTCACGGATCTGGAATCGGTTTGCCACAGTAGGACTCCTTTAAACAGAGCCATTTCATTTACATATGCGTGGCTGCAACACCCCAAGAGCACTGATGATGACGGTCACAGGAGGAGGTGGTCGGAGGAGCTGGGAGAGGACATTTCGGGTGAACAATGGAGGTATGCATGTATTTTTGCTCATAAAGGTTCTATAAACACTAAATCACAAGAGACGAGTTACAAACTGCTAATGCATTGGTACAACACTCCAGACAAATTGCATAAATGGAATTCTCAGAAGTCAGAATTATGCTGGAGATGTCAGGGTGAGTTAGGCACATTGGCCCATATATGGTGGCACTGTCCCCCAATCGCAGATTTCTGGTCTACAATAAGAAATCTGATTAAAAAAATTACTGAAACCAGCATAAATCTCACGGCAGCTTGCTGCCTTCTACACGTAACAAATTTTTCATTCAAACGGTACAAGCACTCTCTGACTAAGCACCTTCTAAATGCGGCCAAATCTTTGATCCCGCTGTACTGGAATTCAGTGAGAGTCCCTACCACAGCAGAATGGCTGAATAAAGTAGGGGATATTTGCGAGATGGAGGACATGCTGGCACAGGACAGGGGCCACATTGAACGATTTCATAGAACTTGGCAACCTTGGTTCACCTTTAAGTACTCACAAGACTTCAATACTGTCTTGGCACAAAACCTGGTATGACTCCTCTTCTACCTCCTATTCCCCTTCGCTCTTCTCCCTTTTTTTTTTTTTTTTTTTTTTTTTTCTTCTTTTTGTTATTTTCTCTCCCCCCTCCCCTCTTTACCTTTATAATAGTTAATATTAAGAAGAAGGTGATGTTTACATAAGATGATAAACCAAATGTACACTGAAGATTGCTGCAATGTATGTTGTTTAGTTACAAAGAAGCGGTAACTACCCCCTCTTAAAATATAGCATGGGTTCATATGTATATCCCATAACTAACATACAGATTGATAAAACTCAGTTAACTTTCAATGTAATTTCTCAGACTATATTACATAAGTAACGGTATACTGAAGATAATTACTCAGATATCACTGTAATCTCACCTAGTGCTTTAACTATTTACCTACTATTGTAACTTATCTACCAAGCATTTGGTCTCTGTTACCTTGTATGCATATATTTTTATTTTCAATAAAATAAAATGTTAAAAAAAAAAAAAGAATTCAAAGTGGATCTTCAAAGAGAAACAGCCGGTGATAGAAAAAAACGCTTTACTGAAAAAAACAAATTCATATTCAACAATTAGATAAAATTGTACCTCCACCACATTCGTTTACAATTTGACAATGTTTTCAAGATACAGGTAGCTACCACATTCATTCAAACTTCACACACTCATCCTAAACAACTAGATAGAAATAGATTTATATGATAAAGTTGATATTTGTTATGTTGCAGGAGCGATCTTAAATAGATAGGGTGCAGCCCAGTATGTTATAAAACACAGTCCATCTTAATTCTTCAGTGTAGGATAGAGAAGTGTGATCCAGTAATGGACATTTGATCAATCTGAGGTTAGGTCGTTCCTCAGAGCAAAGTCCCTGTGCTAAGACAATATGGGATCCTCCTAATGTGTATTGAGTGCTGTAGTAATTGCAGCTAGTGCAGGTTCCTACTCCCTTTGAGAAACAAACAGAGTCCTCGGCATTTACCGCAGTCAGCGGGTAGTAAAGTGGTATATGTCTGGATAGTATTGTGGTGATAAAGAGATCACGTTCCATTAAGTTGCAGGAACAAGAAAAAAGAAAAGCTCACCACTCTGCAGATGTCCATCTGTATGGCGGGATGGAAATAATGCACTTGAGGTTTTTAAAACTTCATCCAGTTGGCAGGAAATGAAGTGTTGCTATCAGTCTCTGCTCTGCTGTGATGCTCGCCGTATGTAGTGGATGGGTAAGCCAGTGGCTCTGCTCCGTCCTGCAGGGAAAACTGACATACAAACTCCCGGGCAGCCCCTCTACTGCCGGATCTCCTCTGCAAGACCCCCACAGCTAGCAGCATGGAGCCGTACCTCTCCCAATCCCGGTCCCACTTGGGATCTCGATTGTGGCACAGGTCCCCTACACAGGCAGTCTCAGATTCTAAAATGGCCGCCGCAGCACGTCCCTCATCTCCCTCACAGGATACACACTGCTCCGTGAAAGGAGATACAGTGGATCAGAGAGTGGTGATTGACAACATGGAGGAATGTGAAATGGTGACCCAGGACCCCCAGGACTCTCATGAAAAATACCTCAAGCAGTGGCAGCTCTCCTGTTCCCTACCATCATAGCGGCTGTGGACAGAGCAGTGGCAGCAGGCATTTTACAGCTCAGGAAAGAGCTGGGGGATCACTCTCATAGGCTCACAGAAGCTGAGCAACATATATCATCCCTGGAAGATGACCAGTACCAAACCAATGCAGCAAAGGAGCAGTACACACAAGCACAACAACTCCTTCATGACAAAATAGAAGACTTAGGGAACCATTCAAGGAGGAACAATTTAAGAATAATTGGCCTTCCAGAAACATACAAGCCTGGATCACTACTAGACATCTGTGCCACCCTCCTCCCAGAAGATCTGGATCTATGCTATACAGTGCCTTGCAAAATTATTCACCCCCTTGGCATTTGTTGCCTCCCAACCTGGAATTAACATGGATTGTTTGAGGATTTGCATAATTTATTTACAGAACATTTCCACAACTTTGAAGGTTTTTTTTTTATTGTGAAACAAACAACAAATAGGACAAAATAACAGAAAAAGTCAATGTGCATAACTATTCACCCCCCTAAAGTCAATACTTTTGTAGAGCCACCTTTTGCAGCTATCACAGCACCAAGTCACTTTGGATAAGTCCCTGAGCTTGCCACATTTTACCACTGGGATTTTTGCCCATTCCTCTTTGCTAAACTGCTCCAGCTCCTTCAAGTTGGATGGTTTGTGCTTGTGAACAGCAATCTTTAAGTCTGACCGCATTATTTCTATTGGATTGAGGTCTGGGCTTTGACTAGGCCATTCCAACACATTTACATGTTTCCCCTTAAACCACTCAAGTGTTGCTTTAGCAGTGTGTTTGGGGTCATTGTCCTGCTGGAAGGTGAACCTCCATCCTAGCCTCAAATCACACACGGAGTTGTGCAAGAATATCCCTGTATTTAGCACCATCCATCTTTCCCTCAACTCTGACCAGTTTCCCCAGTCCCGACTGCTGAAAAACATCCCCACAGCATGATGCTGCCACCACCATGTTTCACTGTGGATGGTGTTCTTTGGGTGATGTGATGTGTTGGGTTTGTGCCAGACATAGCGTTTTCTTTGATGGCCAAAAAGTTCAATTTTATTCTCATCAGACCAGAGCACCTTCCTCCATACAGTTTGGGAGTCTCCCACATGCCTTTTCGCAAACTCAAAATGTGCCATTTTATTTTTTGCTGAAAGTAATGGCTTTCTTCTGGCCACTCTACTATAAAGCCTAACTCTATGGAGCGTACGGCTTATTGTCATACTATGTACAGATACTCCAGTCTCTGCTGTAAAACTCTGCAGCTCCTCAAGGGTTACCTTAGGTCTCTGTGCTGCCTCTCTGATTAATGTCCTCCTTGCCCGGTCCATGAGTTTTGGTGTGCGGCCGTCTCTTGGCAGGTTTTCTGTTGTGCCATGTTCTTTCCATTTGGTCATGATAGATTTGATGGTGCTCCTAGGGATCATCAAAGATTTGGATATTATTTTATAACCTGACCCTGACTTGTACTTCTCAACAACATTGTCCCTTGCTTGTTTGGAGCATTCCTTGGTCTCCATGTTTGGTTAGTGGTGCCTCTTGCTTAGGTGTTGCTGCCTGTGGGGCCTTTCAAAAAGGTGTGTATATGTAATGACAGATCATGTGACACTTAAAATTGCACACAGGTGGACATCATTTCACTAATTATGTGACTTCTGAAGGAAATTGGTTGCACCAGAGTTTATTATGGGCTTCAAAACAAAGGGGGTGAATACATACGCACATGCCAATTATCAGTTTTTTATTTCTGAACTTAGACTATTGTTTTCTGATCAATCACATATGATTCAGATTAAAAAAAACAACTAAAGGCTGTAATGTAACAAAATAGGTAAAAAGCCAAGGGGGTGAATACTTTTGCAAGGCACTGTAAATGTATGGCAGAAAGAGCACATCGTATTGGTGCTTCAGAGAACAATCTCAAGAACTCTTGTCTGCTAAGAGTGGGGTTGGACTGGATTCTCCAAGCCTCAAAGGACACAAACTATGAATTAGAATCAGCTATGGTCCAACCCTATAACCTATCCGCACTGCTGCATAGCTCATTAAGATCGACTCACAACCATATCAAGCACAACCTATTGATCCGAGACACTGTAACAGCATGGAGGGAGACAAGGAAAAGGCTGGGACTCTCTGCATTTGTCTCCAAATACTTACCTATTCAAGGAAACCCAATATTCCCTCAAGGCCTTCAATATGAACCATTCTCAAAATGGAAAGACAAGGAATTGGTAACTGTAGTCTCCTGATATGATGAAGACACTGGGTCTCTTAAGCCATTTAACTCTCTAGCTGAGGATTTTCACCTACTGAAACAAATCCTTCAATTATCACCAACCTCGAAATTTATACATAAGACCTGTCCAAAACAAACAAATCAGGTTTTGTCCATTCCTGCTAGGCAAGCTGATTAAAGAACAGCATTATTAGATTACTGACATATACAAACCACTGAACTCAACCTTTATGAAATCGCTACCCCACACATCAATAAAATCCTGGACCAAATATATATCTGGAGAAGATATCTTTGACAAAATTCTAGAAGGCTTTGCAACTACCCTAAAATTGATAACAAATGAATCCTGGAGGGAAACACAGTTCAAACTAATGCACAAAGTCTATATCCCTTTCTCCACCAAACATCCAACACCAAAGGAGGCCTTGGTGCTTAGTTTCGAGACTGACATTATTCTACGGTCTATGGACATGTCCGCCCATCTTAAAATGCTGAGATCAAATGCTATCTTTCATCCAGGGGTAACTGATTGCCAGATACCAAAAGATCCCATGGTCCTCCTGTTTGGATCTCTAAGTTGTGAAATCCCTTTGAGGTCTTGCTCACATCATCACTTCAAGGAAACTACGAATGGATACTCATAAGTCTTATTCATAGCTCACTGGATTTTCAAGCACTGGATTTCTCCAACACCACCCACTTTATCTGAAATTAAAAGAGATTTTAAAACCTTATTATTTAGAGAAAAGCTAGACACCATTCTGCCAAATGATTGGCACAACAAATGCTTTGAAACCAGGTGGCACGCTTTCATAGACATATGTCTAACGACATCTGAGGTATCTTCTCTACAGACTCCTTTCATATATACATCTAGAGGTGGTAGGACCCATACAGTAGACTTCTCATAACAAACAAGTCTTAATTCTCCCTATTAGGTACACTGACCAACTGTATTTATTGGTTTAAGATTATAATATTGACCATACCCCGGGTTCCCCCCTGCCCGAAGAAGTTCAAGAGGGAATAGTCTCATAACGTCCCTTCTCCTCTCCTTCCCAATCTTTTCCTTCCCTTTCCTTTCTTTTTTGCAGGTCCCCCCCCGAGTTGAAATAAGTTCTCTTTATTAGAAACTTCAGTTCTGGTGATCATATAACCACAGCTGCTATTTTTTAGCAGAAATTAATGGCCTACGGCCTTGGTTTCTTCTATCTATAACCTTGTGTATTATAAACAGTTCTATATTCTACTATGTATACTGTGTAATATGTAGCATTTTACTTTTGTAATTTGAAAGAAAAACTTCAATAAAATATATTATAAAAAAAGACTGTCCTTTTTTTTTTTTTTTTTATGGGGGTGACACATGACTCAGAAACAGCTGAAAGGCCTCATCGGCATCCTCAGATAGTTCAAATAATCATTGGGATTGTTTTCCTTGAGCTCTTGATCCAATCTCTTATATGAAAAGTTATCATGGTTCTTCAGCCTCTCTTTACTCCTTAACCTTCGCCTTTTTCTTCTTGACTCCTCTGCTTGCTATATAGCCATCACTCCAAGCATTATTATGGCAATGGTCTCTTTTCCACATCCATATCGAAGGTGGTGCTGATGTAGGTGATACTAAGGAGATGCAGGAGAGATGCACGCTATGCACAAGGTTTGTTCTGTCGAACGCACATTGCTCCTCTTGGTGTATATGGAAACCACAGGAAGCCAGGTGCAAAGGTCACAGAAATGTCATCACTGCCTTTTTAGATGCAAAAAACGCATGACAAAATGATTAATTTATGTTCATAAATGATTTATTGTTCGAAAATTGGTCACGACATGATAGCACATGCGTTCATTTTTCAAAAGGGCGTTCAAATGATTTTTTGACTAGTGTATGGCCAGCATTAGTATACACTGAGCAAGATGATACAGTAATCCTTTTAGCAAACAGTACGTAGCGGCGTTGAAGTCTCAACATTGGATTAAGCTGTGACTGTCTATTGTTATAGTGCTTTCTCTACTGGTAGAGCAGTTGAACTGTAGATGCTACATGGGCAGAGTCTAAAAGTCTCCACAGATAGTAGATCTGAGTTTGCCAATCATTAGGTTCAGAGGCAATGAATTCTAGTGCATGGCTGCAATGAGGGGCTGAACTTCACATAAATGTATTTCTAATTTTTTTTTTCCCAATAAATCTATATTTTGTTAAATCCATACAGAAAAGTAATACAGAAAAGTATAGTACTAGATAAAAAGATAACAGCATTATGCAGAGGATACAATCCAGAAAGTACAACGGTATAGTTTAACAGTTAGTGAAATATAATACACTTAAGTTGTTGAAAAACACAATATATTGTGAGTGTGGGCTTATGGGATTGCAGATGAGTGAGAACGTATAATGTCTATAATGTATATCAAAGCATAGAAAATAGTTTGTAAGCATTGTGATCTTTGGGAGTAAAACACTATAATAAGATACCTGTTCACAGCAATATTATATGGGTCAAAGGTTGTTGTTGGATTATGTCTGAGATAACAGTTTATCATTATTTCTGTATTAAAATGTAATAGTAATCCTGGCGTATGCTGCCCAGATGAAGGATATTAAGTGTAAACTGAGATAAAATCATAGAATAGATCTACTGATACCTATCATAGAAAAGTGTTGAGAAGATGTGGACCAAAGTACAGTAAAAAATGTGAAAATATAGGGGAGAGATCTTTCCCGTCCCTGGCTCAGCCATGGGTCTAAAAGGAAGTATCTTTTCAGAAGAACCGAGTCCCAGGTATGTAAGCGTAATCTATTATGAAAATAATATCTGCAGGACTATTGATATTGTCGCATCCTGTATTTTTAGTTTCATGAAAGACTATGGCGGGGGTGGGGGGGTCAGTTGGGGTGCATGATGAGTCTTATGATTAGATGGACGAGGGCCCTCAACTGAGTAATTGGTTTAAGTTTTAAGTTTTTTTCCTTAAAACTTTTCTTTCCTCAAAATTCCCTCCTAAACTTGGGGTGCGTGTTACACGCCGGCGCGTGTTATATGCCGATAAATACGGTACATGCCCCTGTTAAACAGGGGCTGAAAAATTGGGCCTTAGGCACTGGTGACGGGACTGGCGGCGCTCAGAACTAAAAATGTTCTTACAAGCTATCATCATGATCATTGAGGAGGAAGAGGATAATTAGTCAGTATAACAGGATAGTCACTCAGCATCAGCATAGGCAGTCTTTGAAGGGATCTGACATTTCAAAAAAATGTATTCGGTTACATCAGCATCAGGTGCTTGGTAGTTGGTGGTGATCCAAGACTGATTCATTTTTATGAAGGTCAGTCAATCGACCGAGTCGGTGGACAGACGCACCCTGTGATTGGTTACAAAGCCTCCAGCAGCACTGAATGTGCGTTCCGAAAGAACGCTGGATGCAGGACAGGCCAGTAGCTCAATTGCATACTGTGCAAGCTATGGCCAGTAATCCATCCTCAAGACCCAGTAACCCAGAGGATTTTCAGTGGGAAAGGTGTCCAAGTCAGATCTTGCCCCTAGGTATTCCTGCACCATGTAAAACAGATGCCGATGATGGTTGCTGGAACTGATCATACCTTGGGGCTGCGGACTAAAAATTTGTCTGAACGCATCGGTCAGACGGCCCCTTTCTCCACCGCTGACCGAAGCCTCATCAACACGTTGTCCAGAAACAGGAGTTTGTAACCTCCCAGTCTCTGGGAACGCGTTGCACAGACCTTTCTGCAAGGCCTCCCGAAGATGATTAATCCTCTGCGATGGCAAGATAAGGTCCGCAACCTTACCCTTGTAACGTGGATCAAGGAGGGTTGCCAGGCAGTATTGTTCCTTCTCCTTGATACCACGAATACGAGGATCCTTCCGCAGGCTTTGCAGGATCAGGGAGGCCATGCAGCATAGGTTTGCTGAGGCATTCGGTCCAGAGTCCTCTGGGTTCACTAAGGACGACATGTTCCGCAGCCACCTCCTCCCAGCCACGTACAAGTCCATGTGTTTCTTGGGACTGTAAATGATCCCTTAAAGACTGCTGCTGATGCTGAGTGCCAGGCTCCACCTTCACACTGACACAATCCTCCTCCTCCTCCACCTCCTCCTTGTTCTCTTCCTGTGTGATCGGCGGGCACGCAGGAACACTGTCTGGATAAAGGGGGCCTTGAGAGTTAAGGAAGTCCTCCTCTTCCTGCCTCTGTTCTGCCTCAAGTGCCCTGTCCATTATTACACGCTGCGTGTGCTCCAATAGGTGCACAAGGGGGACAGTATCACTGATGCATGCACTGTCACTGCTCACCATCCTCGTGGCCTCCTCAAATGGTGACAGGACAGTGCATGCATCCCTGATCATGGCCCGCTGGCGTGGGGAAAAAAAACAAGCTCCCCTGACCCTGTCCTGGTGCCATAGTCGCACAGGTACTCATTGATGGCCCTCTGCTGCATGTGCAGCCGCTGCAGCATGGCCAACGTTGAGTTCCACCTGGTGAGCATGTCACAGATTAGGCGGTTCTTGAGCAGGTTAAATTCCTTTTGGGGGTCTGCCAGCCGAGCACTGGCATTATATGACCGATGGAAATGCATACAGACTTTCCTGGCCTGCCTCAGGACATCCTGTAAGCCCAAGTACCTGCCCAAGAACCGCTGTACCACCAAGTTAAGGACATGAGCCAAACAGGGCACATGGGTCATTTGTCTCTGTCGGAGGGTGGAGGGGAGGTTGGTGCCATTGTCGCAAACCACCATTCCTGCCTTAAGTTGGCGTGGCATCAACTACCTCTGAACCTGCCCCTGCAGAGCTGACAGAACCTCTGCCCCAGTGTGGTTCCTGTCCCCCAAGCACACCAGCTCAAGCACCGCATGGCATCTTTTGGCCTGCATACTTGCGTAGCCCCTTGAATGCCTACGGAGCACCGTTGGTTCCGAGGACAAAGCACAGGAAGAGGCCATGGAGGAAGAAGAAGAGGAGGGGGTGGAGGAGAGAGGTGTGTCAGAATCATTAGTAGTGGCATTTTGGAGGCGTGGTGGCGGAACAACCTCCAACACTACTGCACCTCATCCTGCATCCTTCCCAGCTGCCAGCAGAGTCACCCAATGCGCCGTGAAACTTAGGTAACGTCCCTGTCCATGCCTGCTGGACCATGAGTCAGCGGTAATATGCACCTTACCGCTGACCGCCCTGTCCAGCGAGGCCAAGACATTGCCTTCCACATGCCGGTAGAGAGCCGGAATCACCTTCCGTGAGAAAAAGTGGTGTTTGGGTACCTGCCACTGAGGAACCGCACATTCCACAAACTCACGGAAGGGGCAGAGTATACCAACTGAAAAGGTAGCAGTTGAAGTGCTAGCAATTTTGCCAATGTAGCATTCAACCGCTGGGCATGTGGATGGCTGGGAGCGAACTTCTTTCAGCGGTGCAGCAGCTGGGGCAGGGAAATTTGCCTGGTACAATCTGACGTTGGTGTACCGAAAGCTGATTGCCCACAAGTACTTGGCTGTGACACACCTGATTCTACACCTTAATTCCTCTCAGTGCAGGTCTCAGAGAGGACTGAAGGTATAGTGGGGTTGGAGATCTCAGCTGATGAGGAGCAAGGAGAGGTCCTCTTTGTTCTTTGGTGTGGGTCTTTTAGATATGCTTGCCAATGAACTGCATGGCAGGTCAACATATGTCTGGTCAAGCATGTGGTGCCCAAGCGGGAGATTTCGGCCACGCGAGATACGTTTGAGACATATGCTCCAAATAGCAGCGGTGCGATCTGATGCACTCATCTCAAAAAGGCCCACACCAAAGAACTTTTGGAATAACGCGCAGAAGGAGCTTTGCGGTGTGATGCAGTCAGTGTGCTGTCCTTAGGCTGGCCCCTGGAGGGCATCCTGCCTCGTTGGTGATGTGCCTCCTCTTTCTCCTCCTCCTCTCTCCTATCAGTCACACACGTTGAGTCAGTGACCTCATCATCCCCTCCCTCCACATCACTGGAGCAAACCTGGCAGTATGCTGCAGCAGGGGGAGCATGACTGCCAGATTGCTGTCCTTCTTGGGAACCCCCTCTGTCCGTGCTCACGTTACTGCCTTCATCTAGCTCAGTATCATCATCAGAGCCTTCTAAACCCTGGGCATCCTCTTAGAGCATGTACCCAACACTGTGTTCAAACAGTTCGAGGGACTCCTCAGGAGGGCATGGTGGGGCTAGGAAAGGAGTCACTGATGCCATTGAGCCGAAGGAAGAGGCCACGTTGGCAGCTGCTTTGCCAAATCATGGTTAAGAGAGGATGAGGAGGATGAGGACGGCTTGGTCATCCACTCGACCAAATCTTCCGCATGTTGCGGCTCAACACAGCCAGCTGTCGAAAAAAAGGCCAAGCGTGTCCCACGGCCACGTGCTGATGAGGATGCATCGTCTCCACGACCAGCACTGTTGCCTCTAGACACAGAGCCTGCTTGCCCTCTTTTATTGGCTTGTGACTGTCTGCCTCTCCTTGTTGGCCTTCCAGACATACTAATGGCCTGCAGTGAGATGTAGCTGCACTAAGCTGGGATATATATATATATATATATATATATATATACTGATACTGCAGCTAGCAAAATCAACTGCCTGCCTGTAGTATGAGAACACCACCAATCTTCTACAGGTAGCTTTAGATGAAAACTGTGCAGAGGTCGCACTACTCCAACGTTAAAATAATGTAGCTGCCTACGGTAGTGATAAGATAAGGAAAACACCACCAACCATCTACAGGTAGCTTTAGCTGAACACTGTGTAGAGGTCGTACTAGACTAATGTGTAAATAATGTAGCTGCCTGCGGTAGTAATAGGATCAGGAAAACACCACCAACCTTCTACAGGTAGCTTTAGCTGAACACTGTGCAGAGGTCGCACTACACTAACGTGTAAATAATGTAATAAAATGGAACAAAACTGCGCTTTAGGACCCGGCTATAGGGTCAGAAACCACAGGTTGCTGCCTCCCTTACACAAAGTCCCTAGTGAGGTTCTTTGCAAAATGTATGAAAATAAGAAATTAGGGTATATTGGCGCTACCTAAAAGAATTATATACTGGGATAGCCTAAAGTATATCACCCCTTGCTTGTAGTAATAAATCTATAAGGTATGCAGCTTATCTAAATCCCCCTTATAGTATAAATGGTACCACAGCTAACAAATATATGCCTACTAGTCATATGCTGTGGTAAATATGTAATAAGCGTCAGGTGTCGCACAGCATAAATGGTCCTACAGCGTCTAGAAAAAAAGCCAGAGGCTATATTCCATAGTGTGCATTTGCTAAAAACCATATACCAATGCGGTGATGTGCATATAGATTGTATTATCCTAAATTAATACCATATGCGTATTAGACATAAATTGAAATTGCATACAAACAAAACAGCTACTAGAAACACAAAACTTCCAGCAGTTGGATCTCCAATATGTATTATGACAGTCCATATACTGGTGTTATTATGACTTATTCAGATTCCCAATGGTGACTTTGGTGATGCATCAATTTGTCAGGTGACTCTCGTGCTCCCCCTTTTGGTTGCCTACTCACCAGCTTCCAGAACCCCACCAGGGGTATAACGCCTGTGGTGTAGTATGCCGGGTCACTTCACATGCTGCTTCATCTGGTAGGTATTAATGCTGTAATCAGCTCCCCAGGCCCCACGCCGGGGTAATGCTCCTGTGTTGGGAAATGGACCGTCTTGCTGCTGTATATTGTGCTGGGTGACTCCTATGTTTTTCAATCCATAGAGGTGTTGCTTCCCCTCATATATTCAAGAAAAAAGAGCTTCCATGGCATAATAAAGTATGACCACTTTATTTAAAAACATATGTGCCCACAAATTAAGGGTATTGGGCAAAAAATAAATTCAAACAAACAGGGCTAAACCACCAAAAATAATTTACAAGAAAATATAAAATGGAAAAATAAATAATGAATAAAAAAGAAGAAATCCAGGCACTATTGTGTATCTCTGTCCAGGTGGAATAGGACAGCAATAGACCTGGGCAATGTAAAGTTAAAAAGTCCCTCCAAACGAGCATAAACAGCGAGGTGGGGGTGTGTATCCACCAGCCGCTAGACAGCGCACTCCTCTCTCGTATGCCCTGGAGCTGACTGACAGATGTCTAATACGCATATGGTATTAATTTAGGATAATACAATCTTAATGCACATCACCGCATTGGTATATGGTTTTTAGCAAATGCACACTATGGAATATAGCCTCTGGCTTTTTTTCTAGACGCTGTAGGACCATTTATGCTGTGCGACACCTGACGCTTATTACATATTTACCACAGCATATGACTGGTAGGCATATATTTGTTAGCTGTGGTACCATTTATACTATAAGGGGGATTTAGATAAGCTGCATACCTTATAGATTTATTACTACAAGCAAGGGGTGATATACTTTAGGCTATCCCAGTATATAATTCTTTTAGGTAGCGCCAATATACCCTAATTTCTTATTTTCATACATTGTGTAAATAATGTAGCTGCCTGCGGTAGAGGTAGGATCAGGAAAACACCACCAACCTTCTACAGGTAGCTTTAGCTGAACACTGTGCAGAGGTCGCACTACACTAAAATGTAAATAATGTAGCTGCCTGCAGTAGTGGTAGGATCAGGAAAACACCACCAACCTTCTACAGGTAGTTTTAGCTGAACACTGTGCAGAGGTCGCACTACACTAACTTGTATCTTTAGCTGAACACTGTTCAGAGGACGCACTACACTAACTTGTAGCTTTAGCTGAACACTGTGAGAAGGACGCACTACACTAACTTGTAGCTTTAGTGTCAAATATGTTTTTATTAACAATATCAAAGAGTATTTATACACAAATATTGGTAGTCAGTTATTGATGACAAAGACATCATTGAGTATTTCTTAGTCCAGTGTACAATGTTTGATTAGATTTTGCGTGAAAGGGGACTATCATCAACCAGCAATATTGTATAGTAGTAAACTGTCTATAAAAACCTATAAATTAGTCTAGGAGAGACTATAACCACTGACTATGAGGTCATATTAAAGTTCAGGAAAGCAAGGAGAAAGAAAAGAAAAGCGGATGGAAAAAAGAAAAGAGGGATAGGATACAGGGGAGGGGGAGGGGCGTGGAGCAGACCTCGGCACGACAATATATGCAAGGAGTATTAAAGATGAACATTTGTGTCTAACCTTGAGTGGTCAATAAGGTTTTCAAGGCGTCTGACGTAGAGTATTCAATCCAGATAAGCCATAGAGTTTTATATTTATCAAAAGTATTGTTATCTAAGGCCAACCTCTCCTCCATGCGCATAATGTCATTCATTGTTGACACCAATAAAGTAAGTGGGGGTCTAGTGGGGGTTTTCCAAAATAAGGGTATGATCTGCCTGGCAGTCGATAAAAAAAAGCGTAAAAGGGAGCGTTTCTGTGAGGTGATGGAACCAGGAAGCATGGACAGTAATGCAATTTCTGGGGAGGGTGGTAAGGGTTGATCATAGAGACTACTGTAAATGGAGAAAACCTGGGACCAAAGTGGTTGAATAGATGAGCAGTTCCACCATATATGTAGATAACTTCCGTTTTCTGAGCCACACCTCCAACAGGAGGATGGAACCGAAGGGAAAATTTTATTGAGGGATTGGGGGTCCTTGTACCATCGGGAAAGAAGCTTAAAATTTTTTTCCTGTGTATAACAGGAAATTGAAGATTTATGTGTAAAGTAATATGATTTTTGCCAATCCTCTGAATGAAGTTCCTTTCCCAGATCTGTGGCCCACTTCCTGGTGTATGAAGGAGGTCGCTTATGTAGTAGTATATTTTGAATTGTGTATAAGGTGGAAAGTAAGTGTCTGGGGGTTTCCGTGAGAGAGCACAGTTGTTCAAATTCCGTTAAGGGTCTGTGGATTTGAGATGTGGAGAACAGGTCTGAGCAATAGGAGGATATACGGAGGGCTGTGAGCCAATTACCCTGTGTATTTGGGAGGATGGGTGCACCAGAGGTAGGGTTCACAAATGATCTCGCCACGGGCCACATAGAGCGGGAATATGGGCCGATTGTGGTAGAGCCTTCATCCTGAGGGAGTGCGGGGTGGTCAAATAGGGAGGTGAGTGGCGAAGGGTCTGAGGATAGGAGAGTCTGTATGCCTTTCTTGTACCAAAAATGTAAAGCTGCAATAGTCAGTGGGGAAGTAGAGGAGAGTGAATGTAGATGTCGTCCGTATCCCCAAAGCAAGGCTCTGAGATCTAAGGTGGATAGATCCTGTTCCACCATGGTGGACGCCTTGGGGAAAGGGCCGAGGGAACCATTCTAGGACCCGGGATAACAGTGCAGCTCTATGGTATAACTCATAATCAGGTAGGCCCACACCGCCTTGTATTTTGGGATATGTGAGTAAGTTGTGACGAATGCGGGACATGCCATTTTGCCATATGAATCATATGGACATAGAGCGAAGAGACGTGAAAAATTGTTTAGGGACCATAATAGGAACGGTTTGAAATAAATATAGTAATTTTGGTAGGGTGTCCATTTTCAATGTATTAATGCGTCCAAACCAAGGTAGTGTGGAGGGGTTCCATGAATCTAATTCTTTCCTAATCCGGGATAGAAGGGGTATATAATTTAAAGCATAGAGATCAGAGAGATTGGCAGGAATCGTGATCCCTAGATAAGAGATGCCCCTGGAACCCCATTGGAAGGGGAAATTAGTCTGTAGTTGGGTAAGGGTGGTACTGGGTAATGATATGTTTAAGGCCTCAGTCTTAGACATGTTCAGTTTGAAGTTACTAAACTGTCCAAATTTACGAAATTCGTGCATCAGGGAGGGCAGGGTAGTATGAGGTTGTTGTATGTAGACTAGTAGATCATCTGCGTAAAGCGAAAGTTTATGTTGAGATGAGGGTGTCTGAATTCCTACTATAGATGTATTTTGTCTAATGGCCTGGGCCAGGTGTTCGATCACTAAAACAAAAAGAAGGGGAGACAGGGGGCAGCCCTGTCGTGTGCCGTTTGAAATCTGGAATGAAGCGGAGGAGGAACCATTGAACAGGACTGACGCCGAGGGACGTGAGTATAGGGCCATGACCCTAGAGACAAAAGTGGAGCCAAGGCCTATCTGTTGCAAAGAGAGGCGTAAGAAGTCCCAATTGACCCGGTCAAAGGCCTTCTCGGCGTCAAACGAGAGCAGGCAAGCTTTTAGATTGTGTTTTCGGATATAGGAAATGAGGTGAATGGTTTTTGTGGTATTGTCTCTAGCTTCTCGGCCAGGGACAAATCCCACCTGGTCTTTATGTATGAGTGAAGGTAGGATAGGAGATAGGCGGTTAGCCAGGACTTTGGCGTAGAGCTTAATATCCAGGTTAAGGAGTGAAATGGGACGATAACTGCTACATTGAGAGGGGTTTTTGCCAGGTTTGGGTATTACAGAAATAGTAGCTGCTAGGAGGTCTCTAGAGGGAAGATGGGTATCGTCTATAGAGTTAAATGCGCTAGTTAGTAATGGGGTCAGATGTTGAGCAAAGGATTTATAGAATCTCGGGGAGAACCCATCGGGGCCTGGGCATTTACCATTTTTCAGGCTTTTAATAGCGGCAGTGAATTCCTCTGTCATAAGGGTGTCGTCCATGGCAGATGTCTGTTCAGGGTTTAAATGTGGTAGGGCTGTGTCAGAGATGTAGTCCTGCATGGAGGAAAGGTGTGTGTCGTTAGTGGGGGTAGTCCCATTTGAGGTGTGGAGATTGTATAAGTTTGAGTAGTATTGTTTAAACGCGTTAGAAATGCCATTGGGGTTATTAATTTTTCGTTGGTCAGATGTACAGATTTGTGGTATAGGTCGGCGTGGGGGGCGAGGATGGAGAACTCTCGCGAGGTGTTGTCCACATTTGTTAGCTAGAGTGTAATGTCGGTTGCGTCCTCGATCTCTGGCTATAAGGGAATTAGCATAGAGTAGACGGAGCAGGTTTCTACGTGCATTAGATAGGTCGGTATATGTTGCAGGGTCTACGTCTCGCTTATGTGTGACTTCAAGCGTTTTAATCATAGATAAGAGACGTGAGATAACCGCCATTCTGGCTTTTTTTAGCCGAGAGCCATGCTGGATTAGTGTCCCTCTAAGTACACATTTCAGAGCTTCCCATTTAATAAGGGGATTAGTATCATCTTGGCGATGATCTGTAATGAAGTCACTAATCGTTTTTTCGACTGCTGCAACACATACCGAGTCAGTCAGTAGATTGTCATTAAGTCGCCACGAGGACTGGGTGCGGGATTTTGGTGGATGGGCTAGGTTGAGGTGTACGGGTGCGTGGTCCGACCAGAGGATATTTCCTATGGAGGCCTTGAGTGGTACATCTAGTAATGATTGGGAGATTAGAAAGTAATCGATACGGCTATAGGATTTATGAGCTACTGAGTAACAACTGTAGTCTCTCTCTGGGGATGTTGTATCCGCCATATGTCTACGAGCTGTGCCGAGTTTAAAAGGGATTTTATGTGTGCAAGAGTCGTGTGAGACATGACTGACTTACCCGCAGAAGTGTCCACGGCCGGAGAAAGAGTTGTGTTGAGGTCACCACCTAAAATGACACAAGGACCCCCAAATGATAGCAATTTGTTTAGAACCTTGGATAGAAAGTTCCCTTGATCCTGGTTTGGTCCATAGACATTAGCCACTGTGAAGACAGAAGAATTAAATTTGAGTTTGAGGAATAAATAACGCCCTAGTGGGTCTATCAGGGAATCTAAGACTTCTGGGTGGAACGATTTATGAAAAGCTATAGATACCCCTTTGGATTTTGCGTGAGGGTTCGTACTGTGGAACCATTGGGGAAAATGAGGGTTTTTGAGGGATGGAATCTCGGAACCCCGGAAATGCGTCTCTTGTAGGAACAGGATTTTAGTTTTAGTCTTATGAAAGTGGTATAACACCTGGCTTCTTTTCTCGGGGGTATTGAAGCCTCTACAATTATAGGACGATAAGGTTAGATGCTCAAGTGAAGACATAATGGGAATGAGGAGAGGTAACTGTATATGTTAATAACGTCCGCGCCGAGGTCCATCCAGCCCAAGGGTAGGGGAGTGAAGTAAGTGGGTAGGTAGGGGAAGGAAAAGAGGTGGAAGAGGAGAGAGGAGAAGGGAGGGAGAAAGTAAGAAAGAAAAATAGGTAAAAAAATAAGCCACTAGGTGGCAGCATTAAGTAATCTTTTGAATGTAGAAACAATTCTGTAAAGTGCTTATAAACTAATATCAGTAAAGTGCGCGAACAGGCATTACAAGTCCTAAGGGGGGGGATGTGGTGAGCACCTAGAGTGCCTCCCGGTCCCGGGGTCCACGGGGGAAGCAAAAGCTGGTGAAAACATTATATAACCATCAATTTGTTATCATAAGGTAACCTGGTAAGAACATATAAGTAACAACTTGTCACAAATAACGGGTATATCCCCACTCCCTCCCAAACACATCAGAGAAAAAAAAAAAAAAAACATGTAAGCATTGCTATAAGGCTTCCGTGTATTAATTCGTAGTTAAGAGTGAGTTTCAATATGGGTGGGGGGGGTAAGTCATAATTATAGAACCCATCCGCCCCAGCCTTGTCCCCACAAAAGAGAGAGAAACAAAAAAAATGTGGATAATAATAGAGGAAAAATTTGAAAGGATCATCCTGAAAAGGACATCCAACTAGGATAGTGTGGGGGGACAAAAAGGGCATCTGTAAAAATGATGATGCGAAAAAAGTAAAAAAAAAAAAAATAAAAAAAAAAGGGGAAAAAAGAGGGGGGGGGGGGAGGGGGGGTGTTGGATCTGTAACACTGTTAGTGTAGTAGACAGGTAGGTAGTCCAGGGAGATCTTTACCACTTGAAAGTGGTTCAAGGGTGACGGCCTGCACCGCTTTCCCATTCTTTCCTTCCATGAGGGGAAGAAAAAAAAAAGAGAGAAGAGATCAAAAAAAAAGGAAACAATACAATAGTCACGGTGGCAGGGTAAAGATGTGGTGTCTGCAGAGCCTAGAGACCAGTCAGCCGTCTGGAGACTTCTGAGGGGAGCTTCTGGGTCGCTTGTTTTTGCTTGCTTTTGCTTGCTTTCTGCCATTGTGTGTGGAATGGAAGTCCCGGAGTAGCAGAAGGAAGTGGCTAGTCTGGCAGGGAGATCTGGGGTAGCTCCAGAGTGCTCAGGAACCTTGGTAGATCTCCTAATGTGCGGAAAAGGGCCGTTTTGCCTTCATGATGGACCCGTAATTGAAAAGGGAACCGCCATTGATATTTGATTTTTCTTTCCTGGAGGGCAGATGTGATCGGTTTAAAAATATTTTTGCACGCTGCATGGCCAGAGTTTGGCGCGACAGGTCAGGCAGCAGCATTACTGGGGTGTCATTCAGCCGAATGGAGTCCTGTGTGCTGGCTGCTTTCATGATCTCCTCTTTAACTTTAACTTTATAAAAGTGCACCCTGCAGAGCGTGTCCCGAACAAAAGAGGAATCAGAACTACGTGGGCCTGAGGTTCTGTGAACTCTGTCCAGCTCAATAGGGGTATCTTTGGGTTGCTGCAGGATTTGGTTAAATATGGCAGTGATTGCTCCATGTAAATCATTGTGATCTATGGTTTCTGGTATGCCACTGATTCTAATATTGTTCCGTCTGCTACGGTTTTCGATGTCATCTTGGTGGTACATGAGCTGTTGTAGTATGTTAGTATGGGTGTTAAGGATCTCTACATAGGACTGTAATGTATTGCACATACCATCAGTGGTGTTTTCTACATCCTCCATTCTAGTCCCTAGGTCCCTCTTGAGCTCAGCAATCTCTTTCCTGTATGACTTCTCCATGCGGGAGACATAATGTTCAAAGTCAGTTTTAGTAGGTAGAGAGCGGAGGTAGGCATGCATGGATCGCATCTGCGACTCCATGTCCCATCCATCCCCGGAGCACAGGGAGGCCTGGGAGAGGCTTTGGGGGCTGTGTGGGTGGTATAGTGGGGGCTCCAGATCCGTGAGGGAGACTGAGCGGCCCCTGGACAGTACCTGTTCGGCGTCTGCATGTGCTGAGCGGGCCGGAGATGGAGGCGCCGCCGCCATCTTGGAGGCTTTCTGGCTCTGGTAGGCCGCGGAGGAACGGGTTACAAAGTTCCCCAAATCGCCCTGTGTCCGGTCACCGGCGGGCTTCGAGTGGTCCCTGGGCTTTCCTTTACCCATCAGGACGTTCTTGGCAGCTGGATGGGTGATGGTGAAGGAGATAGAGCCCCGTGGAGATCGTCAGGACCGGGAGCTGCCGCGATGTGCGTCCTACAGCTCCATGCGCCAAGCCACGCCCCCTAACTTGTAGCTTTAGCTGAACACTGTGAGGAGGACGTACTACACTAACATGTAGCTTTAGCTGAACACTGTGCAGAGGTCACACTACACCAACTTGTAGCTTTAGCTGAACACTGTGAAGAGGACGCACTACACTAACTTGTAGCTTTAGCTGAACACTGTTCAGAGGACGCATTACACTAACTTGTAGCTTAACTGAACACTGTGCAGAGGTCGCACTACACTAACTTGTAGCTTTAGCTGAACACTGTGAGGAGGACGCACTACACTAACTTGTAGCTTTAGCTGAATACTGTGCAGAGGTCGCACTACACTAACTTGTAGCTTTAGCTGAACACTGTGCAGAGGTCACACTAAACTAACTTGTAGCTTTAGCTGAACACTGTTCAGAGGACGCACTACACTAACTGTAAATAGTCTAGCTGCCTGACTGTGGTACTAATAGGATCAGAAGAACACCAACAATTTTCTTCAGGTAGCTGTAAATACTGTAACAACACAAGCCTGACTGTCAGTAGGAAGATAATAACAGGAACAGATCTAGCTAAACTGAATACAGTATATATATATATATATATATATATATATATATATATACACAACACCTGAGATGCATATATATATATATATATATATATATATATATATATATATATATATACACAATACGCTGTAAGTGCAGCTAACTGACTGACTGTCCTGCCTAATCTATCTAACTTAAATCAAATGACACTATCTCTCTCTCTGTCTATCTCTCTCTCAAGCCGGAATACACTACACAGGGCCGCCGTGCAGGCGGCCTTATATAGTGTAGGGCGTGTTCTAAACCCCCTGAGCCATAATTGGCCAAAGCCACCCTGGCTTTGGCCAATTACAGCTCTCTCTACAGACAGCGCTGTGATTGGCCAAGCATGCGGGTCATAGTGCATGCTTGGCCAATCATCAGCCAGCAATGCGCTGCGATGCCGAAGTGAATTATGAGCCATGACGCGCCACACGAATTTGGTGAGAACGGCCCATATCGTTCGCAATTCAGCAAACGGGCGAACAGACAATGTTCGAGTCGAACATGGGTTTGACTCGAACACGAAGCTCATCCCTAGTCCCAAAGCACTAACCCTGAAAAAAGCATGCTTTTATGAATAAAATAAAGATTAATACAGTATCTCACAAAAGTGAGTACACCCCTCACAGTTTTTGTAAATGGGGAGGGAAAATGGCTAATTGAGCCCAATTTGGAAATTTTCACTTAGGGGTGTACTCACTTTTGTTGCCAGTGGTTTAGACATTAATGGCTGTGTGTTGAGTTATTTTGAGGGGACAGCAAATTTACACTGTTATACAAGCTGTACGCTCACTACTTTACATTGTAGCAAAGTGTCATTTCTCCAGTGTTGTCACATGAAAAAATATAATAAAATATTTACGAAAATGTGAGAAATATACTCACTTTTAAGAAATTGTTTTTGATTTGTTTTGATTTTTTGATTTACTGTATATCTATGTGTATTATAGCAATTTGTTACCTTGGTTTTTAACACCATGCTGTTTTTTTAGTAAGGTCATCAATTAACATCTATACCAGACCCTGATGTAAGATAAGAGTCTGGCATGGATGAAGGGAATCCCTGGCCTTTTTCTTTTTTTTTTCACACAATAATGGTTTATTACGTAAATGTAAAATTACAAAAGTACAGTAACAGAGTATGAAAATATATCTATATATAAACAATGATATGCGTTCATATGCTATAAAGTGTCTGTATCCAAATGCATATTACAGTCTTACAAATCAGACATATAAATATGCAAGGAAAAAATACTGGTCATTATTGTTTTCTGTTTTTATTTTTGCTTCTGGCTATTATGCTTCTGAGTAGTTTGTAACAGTATCATGGAGGAAGGTCTATGTGGTATATGGACTAGGCGAGTCCTTATGAATTTAATTTTTTGTTTATAGGGGACCCAAAAAGGAGGAGTAGAGTTGATTGGATCATGGTAGACTAACTCTAAATGACAATTATTTCAGTGTTATGGACTGATTTAGCATATAAGCTTATATATTTGTTAGACTCTTGTAGGGATCAGTTAGTTTGAACATGTTTCATGGTCTCCATATTTTATGAAGTTGTGTTGTGGTTTCTTTTTTGATAGCAACTGTTACGGTGATACATGCCAAAATTAAATCATTAGATGGGTTTGGGGCCCTATTGATGTAATTAAGTGCAAAAGTTAGTGGTTTAGATAGTAGAAGTTCAAACATTTTGTAGTATTGTGATGTAAGTCTGTCCGGATCTGGACTTTTGGCTGACTTGAGCTCTTTAATGACAGTTGTAACTTCTTCCGAGGAAATGGGTTCTTCTAATCGTTCAATTTCTGTCTGAAATAAGGTTAGCATGTTACATTTAGTTAAGTATTCTTGGAATTATCTGTTCTCTATCACCAGTAAGATCTGTCAGTTTAGACTGGGGGGGTATGTTTTGTATAGTAACTGTGGAAAAGTTTAGCAATTTTATTTGAATCGTGGATTGGTTTCCCTTCTTTGTTATGTATACAGTGGTTGTTTCTTGCCAATATTGTCTCTTTTAGTACCTTTTTCTAGGTATTTGCCACCTTTGTCTACAAATTTGTAATATATAGACTTTTTAAGATAAAATGATTTTTTTAATTTTGGAGTCCAATAAGTGTTGCAGTGCCTTTCTGTTGGCTATTAAGTCTTGTTCTACTTGCAAGAGATTGTTTATGGAGTGTTTTGAAATTTTGGTCATGAGATTTGTAATATCCTTTTTTTTTTTCCCAGCCCTCCATTTGATTAGTTCCCCCCATATCACACTCTTTTGGGCTTCCCATAAGGTCATGGGTGCGACATCTGGGGTATTGTTTATATGGAAGTAATCCCTGGGGGAGTTTTGGATTTGGGCTTGAATTGAGGGGTCTACCAATAGAGAGGCATTTAATCTCCAGCTGAATTTTTGCAAATTTTTTTTCCAGCTGTGCTAACCACTTCAGTACCAGGCACTTAGACACCTTCCCGCCCAGGCCAATTTTCAGCTTTCAGCGCTGTCGCAATTTGAATGACAATTGAGCGGTCATGCTGCACTGTACTCAAACAATTTTTTATCATTTTGTTCCCACAAGCAGAGCTTTCTTTTGGTGGTATTTAATCACCTCTGCGTTTTTTATTTTTTGCGCAACAAATAAAAAAAAAAAAAAAAAAAATTTTGAAAAAAAACAAGTTTTTCTTTGTTTCTGTTAAAAATTTTTGTAAATAAGTATGTTTTCTTCTTCAATGACGGGCACTGATATGGCTGCACTGATACGGCGGCACTGATGGGCACCGATAAGGTGGCACTGATAGGTGGTACTGATGGGCACTGATAGGTGGCACTGGTATGCGGCACTGATGGGCACTCATAGGTGGCACTGATGGGCACTCATAGGTGGCATTGATGGGTACTTATGGGTGGCACTGATGGGTACTTATGGGTGGCACTGATAGGTGGCATGGATGGGCACTGATGGGCACTAATTGGTGGGCACTGATGGGCACGGATGGGCACTGACAGATGGCACTGATGACACTGATGGCACTGATGCCCCTAAGGGTGGAATTGCTGGGCATCACTGCTATATAATGGTGCCAATCAATGCCCATTTGTGGGCACTGATTGGCACAGATTGGGCACATGTGGATGGCCATGGGGTACATACCTGGCCATCCACATGTTGCCCCCTTCCCTGGTGGTCCTAGTGGTGATCCCTGGTGGTCCAGTGTGGTCATCTGAGGGGGGCTGCGCTGATAAACAATCAGCACAGACCCCCCCCCTGTCAGGTGAGCCGCCGATCGGCTCTCCTCTACTCGCATCCGTCAGACGCGAGTGAGGAAAAGCCGGTCAATGGCTCTTCCCATTGACATCGTGATCAGCCGTGATTGGACACAGCTGATCACGTGGTAAAAAGCCTCTGCCGGAGGCTCTTTACCAAGATCGGTGGAGCGGTGTGTCAGAATGACACACCGCTCCACCGATCGCCACGATGCGTGCCCCCGCGGGCTCGTGGTGGCATGTTATCCTGCTGGACGTCATATGATGCCCAGTCAGGATAACTGAACCACCACCCGGCTGTCATCTGCTATGTGCCGGGCGGGAAGTGGTTTAAATGAGACAGAAATTGGGGCATGGTCTGAGAGTGGAAAAGAGCCTATCTCGACTCTTTCAAGGTCAGTGAGATCTCTTGGAGTGATAGATATAATCTATTCTGATGTATCGTTTGTGTGGTGCTGAATAAAACGTGAAGTCTTTTTCTGTTGGGTGTAGTGTCCCCATGTGTCAATCAGTAAAAAGGATTTGAGTAGGGTTTTTACTTTTTTGAGAATTTTATAGGTGATACAGGTTTTGCCTGTTGAGGTGTCTTGATTCGGATTTAAAGGTATGTTAAAGTCACCGCCTAGAAGAATGCAGCCTTTAGCGAATCCTTTGAGCTCCTCAATTATGTGTCGGTGGAAAAAGTTGATTTTTTACTGAGTAGAATTGTCACTCCTTTAGTTTTTGCTTGTGAGTTTGTAGCATGGAATGCTTTAGTAAAGTATCTGTTTGTAATTTTTGGAATCTGTGTGCCTTTAAAATGAGTCTCTTGAAGGAAGACTATCTGGGTTTTTTTTGTTTTTAATTCGTATATAATTTTGCTCCATTTCTCGGGTGTATTAAGACCGTTAACATTGTGGGAGATGAATTGTCCTGCATATGCCATTGTTTATTTTGTAAGAAAAAGAATAGTCCGGAGAAAAATAGAAAGGCAATGAAGAGTAGGAGGGTCAGGGGAAAGGGAGGAATTAGGTAGAAAGTAGTAAAAACGAGAAGAGGATAAAAAGGAGAAGGAATCAAAGGTAAGGACCATGACAGTTGAGACGTCTCTAAAGTCTCAAGAGGTGTGGTGGGTGGTAGAGATTCTGGTGATGTAGCTTAGTTAATGGTAATTGAATTCTATTGAGGGTAGGTGGAAGGTGTTACAAGGGAGATTGTACCATTCTCTAGTCCGGAGTTAAGAATCTGGAGTATGTCAGGTTATTAACGACCCTGCAGTTAATGCGGGGGTACAGCCTCCAGGTTTCATAAAATTTGTATTATATTCTCTCTTATGCGTATCAAAACATAACGGCATGAGAAACTATATAAAAGCAAAAGTGAAAAAACAATTGAACCTCAAATGAAATTATTCTATGAAAGAAAAGTGCTATTTCAGCATTCTAGTAACTTTAATTCTGGTCAACAGATCTGCACGTGTGTTTCAGAGTCTTTCTACCAGAAGTATCTAGTCATCATATTGTTCTTTCGATTAATTGACTGGTTATTAACTGTAATCGATTCTTTCTCAGAGGAGAGGGTTACTTTATGATTATTTCCTATATATATGTAGCGCTGATAGATTTTTTTAATCTACCGCTTCTAGGTAAATTTAGTGGATCATCTGTTCTGTATATAGTTCAGATTTGATTTACAGTTAGATTGGCCTCTGTTCTAGTTTGGCTGTGTTGCATGCAGTTCCGCATTCTGCCTGTGGGTGTCGTTGTCACCATGGATCGGTGTTGGAAAGCAATAGGCTGAGGTATATGAGTGTTCTTCTGTCCCATAGACAACTCGGCGGAGGTGGTCCTCCGGGTTGCATTCTGGGAGAGAGTATTTATGGGACAGACGCCATGTTTCGAAAAGCTTTACCTCGTGGCCCTCCTTGCCTAGAGGCATGTGTTAGTGAGTTCTAGCTTGCGGCCCTCCGGCCTGGAGGGCTGCATTGTGGCAGCCGAGTAGGTAGACCCAGAAGCCTGTCTGGGGCCTGCTCTTGCTGGGATGGTCCTGTGCTGTCTGTCCTGCGGGAGGAAGCCAGACAATCAGGAAGATCCAGGGGAGGACCCATCTTGGAAGGGACCATGCAAGGCTGGTCTTAAGAAGGGCCTGGTGACTCGATTGGAGGACGCATCCTAAACTACTCTACCGCACAAGTACTGCCGGGTCGGCTTAAAGGTTCTGGTACTGTGTTTGCTGTTCATCAAAAACTACTACATCCTGTGGCAGGGGATCGTACAGTTTTGTTTCATCCAAGTCTGTGGCAGAGACTTTTTGTTCGTGCTGCGTTCCGGCCTCTAGGTTGGTGAGAGAGACCTATCCAGGCGGGCAAAGATTTAATCCTGAGCTGAGGATATATTCATCCCAAAGATTTCAATTTCTTAGTGCTACGCCAAGAAAAGGTATTTGAGCTTCCCTGCAACTCTTCTTCTACCTCTTTCCTGCTACTTCTTCCAGTTATCTCCCATTAAAGCATTGGAAAAGTATACTCAAGTGACTGGTGCCCACATTGTCTGATAATAAGCTCAACGGGACCCTAGACCCGGTACTGGTGAAATTACAGGAAAAAAAGGTGACGGTAACAGCCCGCTAAAAATCAGCAGCTCCACCGTGAGTTAGTGCTACATATAACTGTTAACCACTTGCCGACCGCCTAATGCAGATATACTGCGGCAGAATGGCATGGGCAGGCAAAATCACGTACCTGGTACGTGATTGCTTGCCGTGGGCGGGGGGCACAAGGCGGTCGGCTTCTGACTGGGAGCGTTCAGAGATGAAGGGGAGGCGATCCATTCGTGGCCCCCCTCGCGATCGCTCCCAGCCAATGAGAATCTTCCCCTGCCTCTGTATAGTACACAGAGGCAGAGGCAGTGATGTCATCTCTCCTCGGCTCGGTATTTTCCGTTCCGGCACCGAGGAGAGAAGACATCCGAGTGTGTTACTCAAACACACACACACAGTAGAACATGCCAGGCATACTTTACACCCCCCTATACCCCCCGATCCCCCCCCTGATCACCCCCTAATCACCCCCCCCCGTCACACTGACACCAAGCAGTTTTTTTTTTTTGTTTTTTGTTTTTTTTCTGATTACTGCATTGGTGTCAGTGGTATAGTATGTGAAAGGATCAATATCTGATCCGATCAGATCTATACTAGTGTCCCCAGCAGTTTAGGGTTCCCAAAAACGCAGTGTTAGCGGGATCAGCCCAGATACCTGCTAGCACCTGCATTTTGCCCCTCCGCCTGGCCCAGCCCACCCAAGTGCAGTATCGATCGATCACTGACACTTACAAAACACTAAACGCATAACTGTAGCGTTCGCAGTGTCAGGCCTGATCCCTGCGATCACTAACAGTTTTTTTGGTAGCATTTTGGTGAAGTCGCAAGCAGCAGCCCCAAGCAGCGTCAGGTTAGTGCCAGTAGCGCTAACACCCACGCATGCACCGTAGACCTCCCTTAGTTGTATAGTATCTGAATGGATCAATATCTGATCCGATCAGATCTATACTAGCGTCCCCAGCAGTTTAGGGTTCCCAAAAATGCAGTGTTAGTGGGATCAGCCTAGATACCTGCTAGCACCTGCGTTTTGCCCCTCCTCCCAGCCCAGCTCACCCAAGTGCAGTATCGATCGATCACTGACACTTACAAAACACTAAATGCATAACTGCAGCGTTCGCAGAGTCAGGCCTGATCCCTGCGATCGCTAACAGTTTTTTTGGTAGAGTTTTGGTGAACTGGCAAGCACCAGCGGCCTAGTACACCCCGGTCGTAGTCAAACCAGCACTGCAGTAACACTTGGTGACGTGGCGAGTCCCATAAGTGCAGTTCAAGCTGGTGAGGTGGCAAGCACAAGTAGTGTCCCACTGCCACCAAGAAGAAGACAAACACAGGCCCGTCGTGCCCATAGTGCCCTTCCTGCTGCATTCGCCAATCCTAATTGGGAACCCACCACTTCTGCAGCACCCGTACTTCCCCCATTCACATCCCCAACCAAATGTAGTTGGCTGCATGAGAGGCATTTTCTTTGTCCTCCCGAGTACCCCTACCCGACGAACCCCCCCAAAAAAAGATGTTGTGTCTGCAGCAAGTGCGGATATAGGCGTGACACCCGCTATTATTGTGCCTCCTGTCCTGACAATCCTGGTCTTTGCATTGGTGAATGTTTTGAACACTACCATGCACTAGTTATTAGTGTAGGGTACAGCACTGCACAGACTAGGCACACTTTCACAGGGTCTCCCAAGATGCCATCGCATTTTGAGAGACCCGAACCTAGAACCGGTTACAGTTATAAAAGTTACAAAAAAAAGTGTAAAAAAAAAAGAATATATAAAATAAAAAAAATAAAAATAGTTGTCTTTTTATTGTTCTCTCTCGCTCTATTCTTTCTCTATTGTTCTGCTTTTTTTTACTGTATTCTATTCTGTAATGTTTTATTGTTGTTATGTTTTATCATGTTTACTTTTCAGGTATGTAATTTTTTATACTTTACTGTTTACTGTGTTTTATTCTTAACCATTTTTTGTTTTCAGGTATGCCATTCACGAATTTGAGTGGTTATACCAGAATGATGCCTGCAGGTTTAGGTATCATCTTGGTATCATTCTTTTCAGCCAGCGGTCGGCTTTCATGTAAAAGCAATCCTAGCAGCTAACTAGTCTCTAGACTGCTTTTACAAGCAGTGGGAGGGAATGTCCCCCCTCCCACCATCTTCCTTGTTTTTCTCTGGCTCTCCTGTCCCAACAGGGAACCTGGGAATGCAGCCGGTGATTCAGCCAGCTGACCATAGAGCTGATCAGAGACCAGAATGGCTCCAATCATCTCTATGGCCTAAGAAACCGGAAGCTAGGAGCATTTCATGACTTAGATTTCGCCGGATGTAAACAGCGCCATTGGGAAATTGGGAAAGCATTTTATCACACCGATCTTGGTGTCGTCAGATGCTTTGAGGGCAGAGGAGAGATCTAGGGTCTAATAGACCCCATTTTAAAAAAAAAATAACCTGTCACTACCTATTGCTATCATAGGGGATATTTACATTCCCTGGCATAACAATAAAAATGATTAAAAAAAAAAATGAAAGGAACAGTTTAAAAATAAGATAAAAAAAGCAAAAAAAATAATAAAGGAAAAAAAAAAAAGCACCCCTGTCCCCCCCCCTGCTCTCGTGCAAAAGCGAATGCAAGCGGTGGTCTGGCGTCAAATGTAAACCGCAATTGCACCATGCATGTGAGGTATCACCGCGAAGTTCAGATCGAGGGCAGTAATTGTAGCATAGACCTCCTCTGTAAATCTAAAGTGGTAACCTGTTAAGGCTTTTAAAGGCTTTTAAAAATGTGTGTAGTTTGTCGCCACTGCACGTTTGTGCGCAATTTTAAAGCATGTCATGTTTGGTATCCATGTACTTAGCCTAAGATCATGTTTTTTATTTCATCAAACATTTGGACAATTTAGTGTGTTTTAGTGCATTCAAATTAAAAAAGTGTGGTTTTTTTCCTCAAAAAATGCGTTTGAAAAATCGCTGCGCAAATACTGTGTGAAAAAAAATAATGAAACACCCACCATTTTAATCTGTTGGGCCTTTGCTTTAAAAAAATATATAATGTTTGGGGGTTCAAAGTAATTTTCTTGCAAAAAAAAAATATTTTTTCATGTAAACAAATAGTGTCAGAAAGGGCTTTGTCTTCAAGTGGTTAGAAGAGTGGGTTATGTGTGACATAAGCTTCTAAATGTTGTGCATAAAATGCCAGGACAGTTCAAACCCCCCCAAATGAACCCATTTTGGAAAGTAGACACCCCAAGCGATTTGCTGAGAGGTATAGTGAGTATTTTGCAGACCTCACTTTTTGTCACAAAGTTTTGAAATTGAAAAAAGAAAAAAAAAATGTTTTTCTTGTCTTTCTTCATTTTCAAAAACAAATGAGAGCTGCAAAATACTCACCATGCCTCTCAACAAATAGCTTGGGGTGTCTACTTTCCAAAATGGGGTCATTTGGGGGGGGGGGTTGTGCCATCTGGGCATTTTATGGCCTTCAAGACTGTGATAGGTAGTGAGGAGTGAAATCAAAAATTTACGCCCTTAGAAATCCTGAAGGCGGTGATTGGTTTTCGGGGCCCCGTACACGGCTAGGCTCCAAAAAAGTCCCACACATGTGGTGTCCCCATACTCAGGAGAAGTAGCTAAATGTATTTTGGGGTGCAATTCCACATATGCCCATGGCTTGTGTGAGCAATATATCATTTAGTGATAACTTTGTGCAAAAAAAAAAAAAAAAAAAATTGTCACTTTCCCGCAACTTGTGTCAAAATATAAAATATTCCATGGACTCAACATGCCTCTCAACAAATAGCTTGGGGTGTCTACTTTCCAAAATGGGGTCATTTGGGGGGGGTTGTGCCATCTGGGCATTTTATGGCCTACAAGACTGTGATAGGTAGTGAGGAGTGAAATCAAAAATTTACGCCCTTAGAAATCCTGAAGGCGATGATTGGTTTTCGGGGCCCCGTACGCGGCTAGGCTCCCAAAAGTCCCACACATGTGGTATCCCCGTACTCAGGAGAAGCAGCTGAATGTATTTTGGGGTGCAATTCCACATATGCCCATGGCCTGTGTGAGCAATATACCATTTAGTGACAACTTTTTGTAAATTTTATTTTATTTTTTTTTTTTTTGTCATTATTCAATCACTTGGGACAAAAAAAAATTAATATTCAATGGGCTCAACATGCCTCTCAGCAATTTCCTTGGGGTGTCTACCTTCCAAAATGGGGTCATTTGGGGGGGTTTGTACTGCCCTGCCATTTTAGCACCTCAAGAAATGACATAGGCAGTCATAAACTAAAAGCTGTGTAAATTCCAGAAAATGTACCCTAGTTTGTAGACGCTATAACTTTTGCGCAAACCAATTAAATATACGCTTATTGACATTTTTTTTACCAAAGACGTGGCCAAATACATTTTGGCCTAAATGTATGACTAAAATTGAGTTTATTGGATTTTTTTTATAACAAAAAGTAGAAAATATCATTTTTTTTTTCAAAATTTTCAGTCTTTTTCCGTTTATAGCGCAAAAAATAAAAACTGCAGAGGTGATCAAATACCATCAAAAGAAAGCTCTATTTGTGGGAAGAAAAGGACGCAAATTTTGTTTGGGTACAGCATTGCATAACCGCACAATTAGCAGTTAAAGTGACACAGTGCCAAATTGTAAAAAGTGCTCTGGCCAGGAAGGGGGTAAATCCTTCCGGGGCTGAAGTGGTTAAAGTTATGTTTAACCATTGCAGCCCCGGGAGGATTTACCCCCTTAATGACCAGGCCATTTGTTTGACAATGTGACAACATTTGTGAGAGTGTTAAGAGTTCCACTTCCTGCCATCATTGATGTGACACAATATTATCACTGAAGGTTACAATGCTGACCAAATGGGCTGTGAAATATACCTGGACATAGCTTGTGTAGTTTGTGCTCCAGTTGTAATATGGCAAAATATACAAGGATCATGTTGTGTTCTTGATATTAGTAAACAGTGTTTTTTTAGAGCGCACCACAAACTGTTCCAAATGTTCATAACTGCTAACCATTATTTTAGTGACTGTACCCCAATGTTTTGGCCAATGCAATGCTCAATAAGGAAGACATGTGGATGACTGGGTTCCTATTTCTTTTTTCTGCCAAACCTACAAGAGATAGATTACTATTTTGTTGTAAAAGTGGGAAAAGCATGAAGATGATGATGACATGCTCTGCTAAACAAACCTACTACACCACTCTCATCAAAACCCTCTCATCCAAACCTTGTCAACTCTTTTCTACCCTTAATTACTTCACCACCACTTCCTCCACCCACCAACTTGCTTACTGCCCAGGAGATTGCCAATCATTTCAAAAACAAAATCAACACAATTCGTGATGAGAGGTCACCTCCTTAACGTCTTTAAAACTCGCCCCTTTTAAACAAATGAAACCACCAAGCTCCTCATTCACTCACTTGTTATCTCTCGCCTTGACTATTGCAACTCCCTTCTCATTGGACTGCCTCTCCATAGGCTTCTCCTCTCCTTCTCCTTCTCCTCTCCTCTTCAGTCTATCATGAATGCTGCTGCCAGCCCTATCCACCTTAGCAACCGCTCAGTGTCTGCCAACCCTCTCCTCCAATCCCTACACTGTCTCCCAATCACCCAGCAAATTAAATTCAAAATACTAACCACAACATACAAAGCCATTCACAACTCTTCCCCGAGCTACATCACCAATCTTGTCTCCAAATATCACCCAAATTGTCCTCTCCACTCTTCTCAAAACCTCCTACTCTCAAGCTCTCTCATCCCCTCTTCCCATGCTCATCTCCAGGATTTCTCCAGAGCCTCTCCCATCCTCTGGAACTCGCCACCTCCACCTGTCCGGCTATCCCCTACTCTTGCTACCTTCAAGTGATCCCTGAAAACTCATCTCTTCAGGAAAATCTATCACGTCTCCAACACTTCCATCAGCTCATTCCCCACATTTACAACCTTTTGTACCACCTGCCCCACCCTATTAGATTGTAAGCTCTTCTGAGCAGGGCCCTCTTAATCCTCTTGTATTTTATTGTATTATAACTGTATTATCTCCTTTTTATATTGTAAAGTGCTGCGTAAACTGTTGGTGCTATATAAATCCTGTATAATAATAATAATATCCAGCGCCCAGCTTCCTCCCCAAAACGGCACACCAGGTCCAAGACCACACTCAATACTTTCCTCCTTTAGCCCTGTTATCACTGAGGGAATTGCCAAACTCCTTTCCATGGCCCACCTCACCACCTGTACCCTGGACCCTGTCCGCCACAATTACTGCAACCACCTTCCTGCTCTATCCTAAACTCTCTAACCCACATCTTCAACCTCTCGCTCTCCTCTGCAACCTTTGCCTCCCCGCTCAAACGTGCACTGGTTACCCCACACATAAAAAACCCTCACTGGACGCCATTTCTTTGAATAACTTAAGACCCATCTCCCTGCTCCTGTTTGCCTCCAAGCTTCTTGGACACCTTGTCCACAACCGTATGAGCTCCTACCTTACTGACAACAACCTTCTTGATCCCCTACAATCCGGCTTCTGCCCACAACATTCTACGAAAACTGCTCTACTAAAACTCACCAATGACCTACTAACTGCTAAAACCAACAACCAGTACTCCATACTCATATTCATGGACCTTTCTGTTGCCTTCAACACAGTTGACCACCCACTCCTCCTCAACAAACTCCACTCCCTTTGCCTCTGATCCACCTCTTTCCTGGTTCTCCTCCTACCTATCTTGACGCATCTTCCGTGTCACATATAACACCACCTCCTCCGCTCCTCTTCCTCTTTCTGTTGGGGTACTCCAAGGGTCCATCCTTGGGTCCCTCCTATGTTTCTCTATACCTCTTCCCTGGGCCAGTTGACAACCTCCCATGGCTTCCAATATCACCAACATGCTAATGACACCCAGATCCATCTCTCCACTTCTCAACTAAGGATGAGTCAAACACCCCCCCCCCCCGGTTCGGTTCGCACCAGAACATCCGAACAGGCAAAAAATTTGTTTGAACACACGAACACTGTTAAAATCTATGGGACACGAACATGAAAAATCAAAAGTGCTAATTTTAAAGGCTTATATGCAAGTTATTGTCATAAAAAGTGTTTGGGGACCTGTGTTCTGCCCCAGGGGATATGTATTAATGCAAAAAAAAGTTTTAAAACTGCCCTTTTTTCGGGAGCAGAGATTTTAATAATGCTTAAAGTGAAACAATAAAAATGAAATATTCCTTTAAATATTGTGCATGGGGGGTGTTTATAGCATGCCTGTAAAGTGGCGCAGTTTTCCAGTGTTTAGAACAGTACCACAGCAAAATGAAATTTCTAAAGTAAAAAAGTCATATAAAACTGATCGTGGCTGTAATGGGGTCATCGGGTCTCGGCAATATAGATAAAACTCATTGAAAAAAACAGCGTGAGGTCTCCCCCAGTCCATTACCAGGCCCTTTGGGTCTGGTATGAATATTAAGAGGAACCCAGAACCAAAAATTTTAAAAAAATGGCATAGGTATCCGCCCAAAATCCATACCAGACCCTTCAGGCCTGATATGGATTAAAAGGGGAACCCTGTGCCAAAATAAAAAAAATGGCATAGTGGTCCCCCCAAAATCCATACCAGACCCTTATCTGAGCACGCAACCTGGCAGGCCACAGGAAAAGAGGGGAGACAAGAGAGCGCCCCCCCCTCCTGAACTGTACCAGGCCACATGCCATCAACATGGGTAGGGTGCTTTGGGGTCTGACCCCAAAGCACCTTGTCCCCATGTTGATGGGGACAAGGGCCTCATCCCCACAACCCTTGCCCGGTAGTGGTTGTGGGGGTATGCGGGCGGGGGGCTTATCAGAATCTGGAAGCCCCCTTTAACAAGGGGACCCCCAGATCCCAGCCCCCCGTGTGAATTGGTAACGAGGTACATTGTACCCCTACCATTTCACAAAAAAGTGTCAAAAATGGTAAAAAAGACAATAGACAGCCTGGGACAAGTCCTTTATTAAAAGATAAAAAAAATGTCCCGCGATGTAAATCTTCACCGCCCGACGAACTGAAAAAAAAAAAAGCTGCAACAGTTCCTCCTCCATGGGAAGTTCCCATCGAGTGACGCTTCTTCTGGGTGACCGCTGTTATATAGCTGAGGGCGGGGCCACGCGGTGACGTAAACCGCCCCCTCTGACGTTACGGGGAATGTCAATGAAACATTGACAATTAGAATGCTGCTGCTGTGTTCTTTTGCTTCTGCAAGAGCCATGAGTGCCTATATACCAGTTTTGGATTTGTATGGATTTCTTTGTGGGGGAGCAACTGGACATTTACTTAATTTACCTCATTTGTAGTGGCTACCCTTTATTTAACTTCCTTTGATACATGTTTGTTCTAGGTTAATGATTCAAAGCATTTACAACAGAGATAACTAGATAACTAGCATTTGTATTAGACCATCGTAAATGGCATCCTACATGTTTCTTTTAGTACAGGCAACTTTTATTTTTTTACAGGTGCAAAGTAGGATATTGTACTGGTACATGTTACAATGAAGTGTTACCTGTACTTGACTCTGATTTTCTGCGCTCTGTTAGTTTGAGTAACTTTCTGTCCAGTTCTGAAAAGGTGCCATATCATTTCTTTTGTGCACTGGAGTCTTGGTTTACTGATAAGTCTTGGTGTGATCCACGTGATCCACTTTGTAAACTTTTCTAGTAGAGCCTCGTTTTTTTAATAAAAGAACTTTGAAGATATTATACAACATTTTCTTTTTTAACAATGAAAAATCCTGACAATAATTTATATGAGGTGGCCACTGTTTCAGCTTTAGTGTGCTCTTTAGGGGATTAACCAGTTGCAATTTCTGTTCAGTTAGTATCTATGTAAATCCTTTTTTCTGAATATTTGTGCTATACAAGGATGAAAAGCTAAAGTGTTAACTAGGCTATGCTTAATACATAGGACATATTTCTGTAAGCCCATGCATTTAAGTGTAGTAAAGCAAACATGAATACATAGTACACCATATAAAAAAAAGCATGTTAGACATTGCATGGAAATTTTACTCATAACATTTTTAGGCCTAATCTAAGAAAATATGTTTGAAGCTACTAATTTAATGGTAAACTATTGAACAAAATCAATCAATAATAATCATGTTATTTATCAAAAGAAAGGGTCAATATGTGCATATATAGCCAGTAAGTACTTAAAGGCAACATGAACTTTTAAAAAAATAATCTGTTCCTGAGACACTGAATGATTCTTGCCAGTGACATTTAGTGGCATTTGGGATCAATATGTTGAAAATAGAAATATTACCAAAAAAACTGCTTCTAAAATGCACTTACAATAATGTATTATGTTATTAACTTTCAATGAAGCCGGTGTCATGGATAAGAGTTTGTATAGCAGATGGATACTTCTAAGTAAACTGTCTTTTTAGAATACTGCATCAAAACAAAAGTACAAGTGTGTACAAAAGACTCCTGTTTGCCCTAGATATCTAGGGTGAGCAGAGGGGCTATTTGCTCTTTACACAGGTGACCAAGGTTATAGCCCCATATGCGCTTTTCCTAATTTGTGAGGATTATTGCAGGGCACACTTGTGGATAGTGGTATGTCAATATTAGAGGCTTTCTTTCTTTTAACTAGTGAAGCATACCATTACGCAAACCTATACCGGGTGCGTGGCCAGGATCGGCATATGAGCAGCCGCTTTTCACAGAGCTCCCAACTGTTACCCTGTATTCAATCCTGTTCCCGGATCCGTGGGACCATTTATTTAGTACCAGCTGGTACCAGAACACCCGCTGATCACCCTGACCCGTTTGGTACCTAAACAAGATGATGGTTACCAGGAAAAACAAGGGGGGAAGAGACTGGCCCGAAATCCAACATGGCGCCTCCAGGACTCCGCAGCAGCGTGGCCAGAGAAGCACAGGCAAGGACACTGTGAGTAAACAGCTAAAACCACAGGAAACGGCCCCTAATGACCAGCCCAGGGACATGAGATACTACGCTCAAAAACTAGCAGAGCCAGCTGCCAAAACAGTTTGTAAGGTGCTAACAATTACTACAGGAGCCGACCGGCAGGCCCTATGGACCGAGTTTGGGCTCAGTGTATGGCAGCCTTTGGGTTGTGATCAGCTAGCTGGTTACAGTCACTGGACAGACTTTCAAGAGGTTGCAGTTGCACTCCGCTTTTCAATCTTGGGGGGTTTTTTTATGTTATTTTTTTTCAGAGCAATGTCTCCGTTATAAGACATTTTCCCAGAGTTAATAACTTTGTATGTGCATCTTCTAGTTAACTTGGCAAGGGATGGTGTGCTTCTAGGTTGCATGGGTATGGTAATACAAATAGATCAAAAATGGCAACAGTTCCAGTGATCTCATGGAATGTGAGGGGGATACATGATAGCCTGAAGCGCACCATGGTATTCATCTCCCTTCGCAAATATTTGCCTGCTATTTGCGCGTTGCAAGAAACCCATCTGATCCCTGAGTCGGTGTCATGTCTAACACTATCATGGGTGGGATGGTCATATCATTCCACTCACACCTCTTACTCGAGGGGTGTGAGTGTACTGATACATAGATCTTTGGACTATCAGGAGATAGAGTGTGTGCCAGATGCAGAGGGGAGATTTGTCATATTGTTGTGTCGTATATATACTTTGAAATGTATTCTTCCATTTGTTTACATTCTGCCTCCATACAACCACCAGGTGCTCAAGATAGTGTTAGAATATCAGCTACGTCATCATGACATCCCCATATACATCATGGGAGATTTCAACTGTTTTCTGGACCCTGCTCTAGATAAACATCCTCCTGTAGGCATGCTACGTGATCCATACCGCACACCTCTGAGTAAACTTATGGAACTAAGGCTGGACTGACCCTTGGCATGATAGCCACCCTGGGGACAAGTGCTTCTCCTGTTTTACTAAATCGTGTATGTCCCTATCCCAAATAGATCTCAGTATCTGCTCAGTAACAGCCTCACGACATGTATCAGAGATCACGTATGCTGTCGGCAGCATATCTGATCACTCGCCCGTGATTACCAACTTGGAGGGGAGACCCATCTCTAGTATGGTAAGAGCCCCATGGAAACTGAATGCCTTTTGGCTTAATCTGTTTTCATCTCATGCCCAAATAGGGACCAAAATTGAGGAGTTCTGGAGGGTACATAGAGATCAGGCTGCAATGGAGAATGTATGGGAGGCCTTCAAGGCCTTCCTCCATGGTACATTTATTAGAAAGATCAATGTAATCAAGCAGGATACTAGTGCCCAAAGGGAGGGGTTGGAGCGACTGGTGGGTGATCTGGAGGCGAAGTTTATATCTGATCCCACAGAGGAACATAAGGACTCCTGGTTGCCCACCAGTGTGGCGCTCAGTCACAGTATTACCTCCACAGCAGAGAGGAAACGCTTTTTTAACAAACTGGCCTATTATGAGGAGGGGGAACAGACCGGTCCCCTGCTAGCAAAAATTGCCCACTCGCAACAGAACTCACCCTCCATTAGCGCACTTAGGACTCCGGCGGGAGTTGTAACCAATAATCCTGATCACATAATGTCTGAGCTGGTTTCCTACTACTCCACTTTATATCAGTCCAAACAGACTTATTCAGCGAATTCCTTGCAAATGTACCTTGAAGTGATACTCCCAATGTTATCAGAATCTGCTAGACAGCAGCTCGATGCTCCCCTTACTTTGGAGGAGCTCTGGCGGGCGACCGGGATGTTTCCTAACTCTAAAGCACCAGGAGAAGACGGTATTCCAATTGAAGTATACAAGCAATATGCTGATCGTATGCTACCCAAACTACTGAATGTATTCAAAGAGGCTAAGAAAAACAAAAGCCTCCCCCCGTCCATGACCAAAGCCATCATAGTGCTGCTGTTGAAACCAGGCAAAGACCCACTAGACCCAGGCTCTTACAGACCCATATCCCTCCTACAGAATGATGTGAAGATTCTAGCAAAAGTCCTAGCTATGCGCTTAAATGAAGTGATATCCACTATTATACATTCGGATCAGGCAGGGTTCATGCCCCAAAAATCTACAGCAATAAACTTACGCAGACTTTTCCTTCATATTCAGACTGAGGCCGACAACAAGGGAGACTGAGCACTACTGTCCTTAGATGCCCACAAGGCATTCAACAGTATTGAGTGGACATACTTGTGGGCAGTCTTGAAAAAATTTGGGTTTGTGGAGGAATTTGTTGCCTGGGTGCAACTGTTGTACCATGCCCCTAGGGCTGCCATTAGGGAGGCGGGTAGAGTATCACAAGACTTTCAGCTACATAGGGGTACTAGACGGGGGTGCCCACTGTTCCCTCTTCTGTTCGCTCTAGCCATAGAACCCCTAGCGGCACTCATCCGTTCCAACACTGATATTCATGGCTTCCGATTTGGGGGAATACAGGAAAAGTTAATGTTATATGCGGACGATACCATGCTACTCTTAGGGGATACCGGGAAGTCACCGGATGAAGCCATGGGGGTGGGGCAGACCTTCGGCTTGTATTCAAGGTTGGTGGTAAACTGGAATACATCCTCACTCATGTTCCTTGATGCGAGCACAGACCAGCAACTGCCAACACTTCTTGATATACCAGCGTATAAGACTATTAAATATCTCAGTATACAAGTCACCCCTGACCCTTTGTATTATCTTAGGCTGAATCTCACTCCCCTGCTAAATCGTATTTGTGATAGGATTAAGGTCTGTTCCAGGCTGAAAATGTCACCAGTAGGTAGGATCAACCTCATAAAAATGTTTCTTATGCCCCAAATTCTATATGTGTTGCATAATTCCCCGCTAGTGATCCCCTTGAAAAAATTTTGAATCATCAATTCGATGTTCAGATCCCTTATATGGCATTCCTCTACGACTAGGGTGAGATTGGAACAGCTTCAAAGACTCAAGGAGGCAGGTGGATTAGCGCTGCCAAATTCGTGGTTGTACTATCTGGTCTCCCAGTTTACATCACATAGCCAGGGCGCTTAATCCGGCACCCACCTTGGAGTTGAATTTGGCGGATTCAACCACCTCATTTACTATTGGTGGGGGGTGGGAGAGGGGTTGGAAACACTTCAATTTGGTAAATCCAATAAATTGTACCCCACATATAATTTAATGCAGAAAGTTTGGAATAAAGTCAGAACATTACAACAGGTAGAGGGATTTACTAAATATAGTCCTATATGGCAAAATAAACGTTACACGGAAATAGGGAAATTACAGCATAGCAAAAAAATGGCAGCAATACGGAATCAACTACCTATATCAAATATTCCGTAATGGTGAGCTGCGGACGTTTGCCGCTCTCCAGGAGGAATTCCAACTCCCCAGGTCCATGCAATTTTACTATTTCCAATTAGAGCATGCTATAAAAGCCAAAAGTGGGATGGATGCCTGGGTTCAAAGCAGCACTTCTATTTTTAACTATATGACAGGGGTATTTTCTTATAAGGGCTTCATATCTTGTAGCTACGCTATGTTACTTAACATGTTTCTACCTGATCTGACCCGAAAATGTGATAGCCCAATGGGGGGGTGATATTGGGCCCTTTGAAGAGGAGCAGTGGGAGGAGGCACTCTTAGCAGTATCTCAATGCTCTTTGAATGTTACACAGCTCCTGTTCCAATTATACATACTTTTACGAGTCCACTACATTCCTGTCAGGCTGGTTAGGATGGGAGTACTTGATGATCCCTCATGCACTCGTTGCATGAGGGACCATGGTGACCTAATACATCTGCTGTGGCGCTGTCCCAAGCTACATGTTTACTGGACAGAGGTGTTGGGGATCATTAGTCGAGCTTTCCAGGTTCAAATTGAAAAAGATCCCAAACCTTGCCTGTTAGGTATTATTGAGGGTAACTTGATTGGGGAGGTGCCCAGACAGGCGATAGACAGGGCCCCTTTTCAGGCCCGGATGCTGATTTTACAACACTGGAAGTCGACGGAACCACCTACTGTGAGGGAATGGATAAAGCAAATGTTTAACACACTAAGGCTGGAAAGACTTATCTACCAATATAGGAGTAGTATGGCAAAATTTGCTAAGCTCTGGGATCCATGGCTGAATGTACCAGGGCTAGCTCTGGTGGAGCTGGTATTGGATCGAATACTGTAACTGTTGCTATATATATAGCTGGATTTTTTTATAAGGAGTTTGCATAACCCACCTCACACCTGTCTCATAGTTTTGTTTAAAGAATTTAGAGTGAAGATGCAAACAGTTTACATACACATGATATACCTGTAGTACCATGTATGGAAGAAAGACTTGTTATTGTATAACAACTTGTTTTGCTCTGATGCCAGGTATTGATGTATTGTACCTTTTTTCTTTTTCAATAATACCTTGCTTTGAGATAAAAAAAACCCTACTCCTAAACTGACACATTTATTTTGTTAATTGTAGGATAAGAGAGCGTATATATATACTTTTTTGAAATTTGCCTACAAGATCGTTTGTTTTGAGAATAGTCTTGCTATATCTTCCTTTTCTTTATATTTGTATTCCAAAAGTGAGGGGGCATATATGTAGATATACAGTATATTGTTTTGGTAACTTATAGATATAGATTAATGAGACCTTATTTGATAAATTTGGTTGTTACAATTTTTAAGATATTCCTATAGGGAGTTGTTGCAAACTCTGATTTAAAATTGATGAGTTTAAATGGATATATGGTCTCATTGAGCTACCTAAAACTTATATGTTTGTTGATAGATACATATCTCTCTTTTAAGAAACAATATATAGAAAACTTGTTTCCTATTTTTTTTTTTAGATTTATGAGGTTTTTTTAACAGTAGCTCCTTCTTAGTGCCCTATTTATATCTAGGGCCTAGGGGGATAGCTCACATACCTCTTGTTGCTTTTATCTGGTTGTATGATTCAGAGCCAGGGCATACCACCAGAAGGGTATATCCTACCCACATATACTGTATACATATAAGTCTTTTTTTTTTTTTTTTTCAATGTAGGACGCGGATGCTGTTTTCTACCACTTCCTGATGAAGAGGGTTGCAGAGCTCGAGAAATGCATCAAAGAACAGTACTCTCAACCCTGCAAATGGACAACTTATTATTTGCAAACAGCAGGGTCAGTTTAATACTCTGGTTAGGGAATGCAATGTGACTGTAAGGAGGTAATCTGTAGGGTGCTCTATACTTCTGGAAGTTATTTATTGTTTCATTGTTTGTATCAAATTTTAATCATGTAGATTGACTTTACATGTACATCAGATACCAGTTCTTTTGGTTTTTGAAAATTGTAATACTATGAAGTAATATTAAATGGTAACCGAAATTTTGTGGGAAAAAAAATGACCAAATAAAAAAACAATAATATAGTGTATACAATTGTGACACAAGCCATATTGTAATTGTAAGTTATTAAAAATTACCTTTTCTTTCCCATCTGCATCACTGTAAAATGCAATGCAATATGGCTATCAGGAGGTGTTCTGTACACAGATGTTGTACAGAATGCCCCCCCCCCCCCAGAGATGTTATTTCCTGCTTGTGTGATTGGCTTTTCTCAATAGTCTGTACTAAGATACAAGTCACATTTTGTGCATCCTCTGCAACTAAAAATTTGATTTTTGATGAGATACTACCAAAGGGAAATCATGTCTAGAATTATTCAGATGCTGCCACATTCCTCATTAGAACTCTGCAGGTTCAGCAGCTGATTGATAATTACAAAACCCCTCCCATACAGAATCACATGGACACAGACAAACTGCTCTAGATTATGGATGAGCACACGGTTAGAGTTGAACGTAAGTTGGACTTGAACATCGGGTGTTGGTTTGCTCGCAACCCAAAGCACCCTTCCCATGTTGAGAGCATGTGGCCTGGTATGGTTCAGGAGGAGGGGGGTGCTCGCTCGCCCAATCTATCCTGTCCTCCAGGCTGCATGCTTGGATAAGGGTCTGGTATGAATTTTGGAGGGGGCCCATGCCAATTTTTTTTTAAGATTTTGGTGTGGAGTTTTTCTTAAAATTGATACCAGACCCGAAGGGCCTGGTATGGATTTTGGGGGGACCCCATACTGTATTGTTTTAACATTTTGGTGTGGAGTTCCCCTTAATCTCCATAGCAGACCCAAAGGGCCTGGTATGGACTGGGGGGGACCCCACACCAATTTTTTCCTTGATTTTTATCTATATTGGCGGGATCTGGTAATACATTACAGCTGCGAGCAAATTTGAATGAAAAATTTTCCTTTAGAAATTTAATTTTGCTGTGGGACTGTAAAATATATCAGACAGATGCGCTATTTTACAGGCAGACTAAGGGGACCCCCAGGTACGATATTAAAAGGAATATTTCATTGTCAGGTCACCTTGAGGCTAGGTGACAGATGCACACCATTGGGATCAGGAGTGCACCGCAAGGTAGTGGACCCTACGGCTGACTTCTGCGGATGGGAGTCAGGGTGGTAATGAAGGCAGGGCCACTTGAACTCCAACATGGATCCCACTGGGGTTGGAGCGTAAGATTCCCTGGGGCGTGGAGTCTAAGAGCCAGCAGGTGTTCACCAGAGCCTCTAGTGGTAAGGATGGACTGGGCTGCATCTGGCTCCAGGTCGCGACCCCCAGGGTCCCCCAGCTCAAACCCACAGTAGGCAAGAGGAGGATAGGGATAGTAAGAGAATAAGCCAAGGTCAGGGCCACAAGCAGACAAGGACAGCAGAGTTCACAGGGTCACAGGCAAACAGGGATAGTCAGGGACACGCCAAAGGTCAGGGTCACGAGCAGACAGGAATAGTTGAGAACACGCCAAGGTCGGTAACAGAAACAAACGTAGAGCACACGGCAGGCAGGAAGCAGGAAGCCAAAACACACAAAGGTTGATCAGCAGAGCTCGCCTGCAGTGCAGAGGTTAATATAGAGTTCTCTGATAGGAGCTGGGGTGAAGCCATGCTAGAGGAGAGAGTATAAAAGCAGTCAGGTGAGAGTCAGCTGGTCTCTAGAGATGAACACATGGAGACAGGTAAGCTGACAGACAAAACTCTATTGCATAACCATGACATTCATTTTATTGTTTCACTTTAAGCATTCTTCAAATCACTGCTCCTGAAAAAACGGTCATTTTTAAAACTTTTTTTTTTGTGTTGATACATGTCCCCTGGGGCAGTACCCGGGTCCCCATACACTTTATGGCAATAACTTGCATATAAGCCTTTAAAATGAGCACTTTTTATTTTTTCATGTTCGTGTCCCATAGACTTTAATGATGCTTGCATGTTTGCACAATTTTTTTGCCTGTTTGCATGTTCTGGTGGGAACTGAACTGTGGGGTGTTCGTCTCATTCCTACTCTAGATTGGAATACTGTATACCAGCTGTGTGCTATGGAGTTTTACATGGTGGAGTTGGGAATTAAAACAGTGAACATTTACCATCAGCATTTTGTCTAAAGCAGGGAACAATGCAATTTAGGAGGCTTGACTGAGCTTGGTTCATTAATGCTTTACTTTTTTTTTTAGTGTCCCCTCTTCCTACTTTTATCCAACACAGTAATTAGTGCACCTGAGTGATCCATAACCATAATCAATGAATCATCAACTTTACTGTTTTTAACCTCTTACGGACTGCCACATGTACATTTATTGCAGGGCGGTGGCTCCTCTGCTCAAAAACATTTTGCACTTCTGGTTCTGCGCTGCCAGCGTCCCACTCCTGCTGTGATTAGACACAGCGGGAGCCAATCAGTGGGTCCTGCGGGCAGGGACACTGATCTCTGTCTTCCCACAGTTACAAAGCACTTCCTAAGAACACATTTAACCCTGTTAACCTCTTCCATGCCAGTGTCATTAGTACAGTGACAGAGCATATTTTTAAGCACTGATCACTGTATTGGTGTCACTGGTCCCCAAAAAATTATCAAAAGTGTCATTTAGTATCCGATTTGTCCGCTGCAATGTCTTAGACCCACTATAAGTCGCTGATTGCCGCCATTACTGGTAAAAAAATAAAATAAATAAATATTCCTTAAAAATAATCTATAGTTTGTAAACACTATAATTTTTTGCAAACCAATCAATATACGCTTTTTGGGATTTTTTATTTTTCCAAAATATGTAGCAGAATACATATTTGGCCTAAATTTATGAAGAAATTACATTTTTTTAAATTTTTTTTATTGGTTGTGTTGTATCGGAAAATAAAAATTATTGGGTTTTTTTTTCATTTTTTTTTTTTTTTTATTTATAGTGCAAAAAATAAAAACCGCAGTGGTGATCAAATACCACCAAAAGAAAGCTCTATTTGTGGAAAAAAAGGACATCAATTTTATTGGTGTACAGCATCGCACAACTGTGCAATTGTCAGTTAAAGTAACACAGTGCTGTATCGCAAAAATTAGCCTGGCCATGAAGCCAGTAAACCTTCAGGAGCTGAAGTGGTTAAATGATTTAAAAAATTAACATCAGTTATTAGACTACATACAAGCACAATGTAAACTGCCAAATTATAAAAACAATGTAAAGGAGTCAATATATAAAATTATTTTTTACATATTTTATTAGGATGTGATTGTAAAAACAGTTGGGCCACATCTGTGAGGTCTTTAATGCATAAAATGCCTACAAAGGACTAAGTGACAACTATTAGAAAAAAATACATGTCATTAAACACCCACTCACTGTGGGATAATTGAATACACCTGAAAAGAATGTTTTGGGCCTGATATAATGCCTCTCAACACAGTGGCATCGCTAGGGGGGAGCGAGGATGTGGGCGGCACCTGGGTGACAACCCGCCAGAGGGTGGGACCCGGCGCGGCACTGGATTGAGAGAGGTGCTGCGGCTCTCCTCCTTCCTCTGTGCACTCCGGTATCTCTATTCTTGTGTCTCCTTAGCTCCCCGTGAAGTTCAGGAAGGGAGGAGGACTCGGAGAAAGAATGGTGAGGCAGACAGATCTGGAGTCTCATAGCCCAGTGCCTGAATGTCCTCCGGGAACCAACACTGCAATCACCTCTTATTGTGACAGGCAGGCGGGGAGAGGTGCGGCTGTCTATCACAATTACACTCCTCAGAGAGGATAGAGCCTAGATGGAGGGAAATTTGTGTGGACAGAGCCACGCTGATCTGAGGTCTGTATATGTAGGGAGGGGAGATATACAGGGGGGGTGTTACATTAGGGGGATTGCACAGGGGGGGTTACATTGGGGGGATTGCACAGGGGGGTTACATTAGGGGGATTGCACAAGGAGGTTACATTAGGGGATTGCACAGGGGGATTACATGAGGGATTGCATTAGGGGGATTACACGGGGGGTACATTAGGGGGTTTGTACGGGGGGAAGTTACATTAGGGGATTACACCACGGGGTTACATTAGGGGTATTAAACAGGGGAGGATACATTGGGAGGGTGAGCTGTGCTGATGCACTAGCCTGCTCAGTGCCCCCGGATTGTTTAGTGACAGGGAGGGGGGATGACGCCAAATTTTACTGCACCAGTTGACACCAGCCCTAGTGACGCCACTGTCTCAACATACCTCGGGTAGTCAACACTCTATTCTAAAATGGCTAGCAAGTGCTTTTCTACATCTTCAATAAGAATGTTGCCTCACTAACTAATAGCTTTGGACCCATTCATATTTCTTACTAAGGATGAGCTCAAGGTTCGGGCTAAACTTTTCTGCTCTTTCGGCAGGAGCCAAATGTAATATATAATGTTTCTTACTATACTATATGTGACAGTTTATTTTCTGTCAATGGTTTCCAAGTGCCATTCATTTGCTAGCTGAGAATCCCCAGTCATGTAAACAAAGAGGCAAAGATAACATGACATCAGTGACCAAAAATAGACATATGGGCCCCTTCTATATTTTTGGGGCCAGGGGAAATATCATTCATGGTGAGACAGTGATAGAATTGGATGAGTCCAGCGGTCAGTGTGATTTTTTTTTTTTCATTCAAAGAGCATTAGGTGCTATTCATCATGATTGACAATGGATGTTTACTTTTTCTGTGTAATTGATATGGATACTTATGGATACTATATACCCTTTATTCATTCATATGGGGGGGTTAGTATCTGGATGCTCCTTTATTGTTCAAGGGGGCTTTCAGATTCCAAGAAGCCCCACTCACAGACCCCCACAACCACCAAGCCAGGGTCATAGGGAAAAGGCCCCTGTCCCAATGAACATGGGGACAGGGTGCAATGCCAGGGGGTCCCCCTGGCAAGGTGCCACCAGTGTGGTAAGGTTATATGGCCTGGTTTGGTTCAGGAAGGGGGCTGCATGTGCTTATATGCCCCCTTCCCTTGTCTGCCAGGATGCATGCACAGATAACGTTTGAGGGGTACCTGTGGCGTTACCCCTTAAAATTTCCAAAAGGCCTGGTATGGAGCTTGATAAAAACAAAAAACACTTTTTTTTATTTACATGGGGTCCCCCTTGACAACCATACCAGACACTCATTGAGGATAAAGGTCTGTTATGTTTTTAGGGGGCACCTCATGTTATTTTTTTGTTTGGGGGAACTCCATTAAAGCGGAGGTCCATCCACCACTGCAAAAATTAAAAGCCAACAGCTGCACATACTGCAGCTGCTGACTTTTAATATTCAGACACTTACCTGTCCTGGAGTCCAGCGATGTTGGCACCGCAGCTGATGTTTCCATTAGCTGTCGGGTGCATGCCGCCTCCATTGCGAGTAAGGGAACCCGGCAGCGTAGCCTTACAGCTTCATGCCAGGAACCCTACTGCGCATGTGCGAGGCTCTGCTCCTCTCTCCTACTGGCCCGGCGGCCGGGGAAGGAGGAGGGAAGAGGGGGGAGCCCCAGTGATGACGCAAATACACACAGCTGAGGCTCCCCGAAGTGGGGACAAGGTAACTGTGGAAGACAGGTATCCTGCCCCCCCTCCCCCGAAAGGTGCCAAATGTGGCAACGGAGGGGGGAAGGAGTACAATGAGTGGAAGTTCCACTTTTGGGTGGAACTCCGCTTTAACATCTATACTACATCCTCTAGTATAAAGGTCTGGTATAAATGAAGAGAATCTGCAGTTGCTTTGTTTACAAACAGAGCAAAATGGGTAAAGCTATAACTTGCTAGCAATGTAAATAGCATGGGATCGCAGGCCGCAACACCCCATCCTCCCCCCAGCTTAACAAATAAAACACTGACAACAAACATATGGCTTGAATAATGGCTGGGGCACTTTTATTGGTAATAATATACAAACATTTTAATCAGCAATTATCTTAACCACACATTGAATAATGAGTAATAATAATGAGTACATTTTCATGAAAAAGCCTGCTCAGTCGTAGTACTCGAGTAAAAAAATCTTCAACTATAGTCCCCCCTTGATCCAAGGGTGACACACCAAAAAAGTGACAGGGGGGTCCAATGTCCAATCAGCAGCAAGAGGCCCAGGTATGTGCAGCCTTTTATACCTGGCCAGGTGTGTTCTGGAATCTTCTGCAGGTCACATGTCTTACCTGGACCATTCAGGTAACACCTGTACAGGTAACTTCAGCAAAATTTAAAGAGACAGTACCACATACATTACAACAAGCAGTAATATGTAAAATGTACATTTAATTAACCAACAGGCAGGGGAGGGGGAGCGGCTGCGAACCCATGCATGTAGACACATATTGCACCCAGTTAGGTCATGGGATAGCAGGCCGCAACACCCCTCCTCCCCCCAGCTTAACAAATAAAACACCTTAACATCTTAACCACACATTGAGTAATGAGTAAATTTTCATGAAAAAACCTTCTCAGTCGTAAGACTGTAAACAGGAGTGGCCTACTCAACAGCTGCCATATAAAAACCAGTTATACCTCCCTCCAAGTCAATATGTCGATAGGTCATGCCACCAATAGTTGGCATGAATTTTTCAAGAGACCTGTTTACCTGCCTTCTCACCTTCTCTAGAGGCTTCAACTGTGGCGAGGAGAACCAAAGAAGGTGGGGAAAGTTTAAAGCGCTGAAAATCGTGCTTGATCATGAACAATAAATCTAGGGATTTCATATGGCCTATATCATTACCACCAGCATGTATTATAATTATTGAAAGTGAAGGCCATTGTGTACATAGCTGAGTTGACTCCAAAGCAAACCTCAAATACCTTTCCAAAAGATTGATACTAAGTCAGTGGCAAGTGAAAGGTTTTCCATATAGAAATGCTGGGATGCTCCCCTACGTGCCCAGAGAATAAAAGAATGGCTAATAATACACATGATCATTTTAGAACCTGAAGAAATCAAATAGAAAGGTTAGGGTGAACATAAACATTAAATCTATCCGATCCTTTTCATTATTGCATCGTACAGACCCATTCTGGCCACCTCAGTGGCAGCACCGATATGGAAAGAATGGGTCAAAAACTGAGCATCAGACAAACCAATAACCCGTAAACATTTTTTAAACACAGAGGAAAACTGAAATTTGATAAGAGGCAGACTGTCAAGATGGATCAAGAAATTACCAACCAATCCCGGCCTGACGGCCAGATACCTTAAGATCATTACTGTAGGGCAAATTATGGGATCACCACAAGAATAGAGTTGAATCCAACAACGCCTTCCCAATTCATCTATCTTCGAGTGGTGGATAAATATGTTGATACCGGTATCAGTGGTAATAACATCCTGCCATCTCAGCCCGGACGTACCCAACTTGTTAGAAGGGACCAGTTCTGACACCCTAAGTGCAGTGAAGAAAGCTAAACAGAAGGCTGCCTGAAAAAGTAACTCCTCAAAGTGGTCGTGGCACACCTCCCAGGTGGACAAACAAAGTGGTTTTAGTATAACAAAAGATATGGGTCTACGCTTATTGGTAGCATAGGTGCATTTCTTATACTCCTTCAATGCTTGCATCTCTGAAAAGAAGATATTAACCGGAGGTAAACCATGTAGTTTAAAAAACAAAGATATCCCAGCAAGAATTTTGACTATTTGGCATTGGGACAAATGATCATGCATCAATAGACATAAGAAAGACAGAATCGCACTCTCTGAGTGTAGATAACAGTGAAAATTAAAGGTCCTGCAGAACAGAAACCACCTATTCCAGGCTGACGAATAATCCGACCATGTATGAGGGACAGAGAATTCTTGATTGCCACAGCTGAAGTGCTTAGATTAGATTCCAGAGATGGCCTGGACAAAAACGCAACCCTTGAGTTCCGCTTGGGGAAGGAGCTGACAAAAACACAAAATCTAAAAATGGGATAAAGCATACGCCATCAAGTTAGACTTACCAGGGATATATTTGTCATGGCTGGGCTCAGCCCTTCCTTCTCAGAGCTGGCCGCTCAGCTGTTGGCTTATTGCCAGCTCCTACCTCTCCACAGGTACTTAGCTGTTGATGATATCCTGCTCCTCACTCCTGCCTACTTAAACTGTTCAGCCCAGTGGATTGCTGACTTCGCCTTGGTCAACATCACAGAGACTATCACCTGCGTTCCTGTTCAAAGACTTGCTTTGCTGACATCCCTTCTGGTTCCAGATCCTGCTTGCTGTTCCACTACATTGATCCCTGACTTCTGGCTTGGCTGACTATTCATTCCAGTTACTGAACTTTGGCTATGTTTTGACTAAGTTTGTTCTTTTTACTTTTATTATTAACCACCTGGCATCCGCGCTATAGCCGAATGACGGCTACAGCGTGGACCTACATTCCCGGGAGGACGTCATATGACGTCCTCCCCTGTGCACGCTCCCTGCGCGCGCCCTGCAGGGCACGCACCGGGCGCGTTGTGATCACCGAGTCACTGAGACTCGGCTGATCATCGATCTGTGTAAGGGGCCGGTCCCGGCCCCTTACCATGTGATCAGCTGTCAGCCAATGACAGCTGATCACATGATGTAAACAAAAGATCGGTAATCGTTTTTTTTTTTTACTCACGCTGACAGCGCGAGTAGAAAAAAAAGCCGATCACCGGATCGGATGTGAGGGACATCGGTCCCCAAGTGGAAGAGGCACATCTGCCTCATCAGTGCCCAATAAAAGTGCCACCTAATAGTGCCCACAGTGCCACCTAATAGACCCCACAGTGCCACCTAACAGTGCCCACAGTGCCACCTAACAGTGCCCACAAGTGCCACCTATCAGTGCCCACAAGTACCACCTATCAATGCCCACCTGTAGTGCCAATCAGTGCCACCTGCCAGTGCTGCCCATCACTGCCACCCATCAGTGCCCATCACTGCCACCCATCAGTGCCCATCACTGCCGCCTATCAGTGCCCATCACTGCCCCCTCATCAGCGTACATCAATGAAGGAGAAAAATTACCCGTTTAAAATTTTTTAAAACAAAATATAAAAAAATTAACTTTTTTTTTTAAAAAAAATCAGTTTTTTACATTTTTTTAATAAAAAGTAAAAACCGCAGAGGTGATCAAATACCACCAAAAGAAAGCTCTATTTGTGGTGAAAAAATGATAAAAATTTCATTTGGGTACAGTGTTGTATGACCACGCAATTGTCATTCAAAGTGCGTCAGCGCCGAAAGCTGAAAATTGGTCTGGATAGGAGGGGGGTTTAAGTGCCCAGTAAGCCAGTGGTTAAACAAGTGTGATTTAACTGTACCTCTGTCTCGGTCTGTTTTCATGATTTATGACAGTAGGCGAAAGCCATGAATTCGGAAGATGCAGTCAGTGCACTTGTTGGTAATATTTTTTCCAAAAACACAAAGCCCGAAGGCTGACTTGTGTATCTTTGTGCTCTTCTCGCTGTAGTTTTTCGTTTCATATTCCCGAGAATTATCTGCGCTAGTTGCTGTTCCGGTACTGTGTCTTGGGTTTCGGGGAGACTGAATTCCCTGTGGTGGGCAAGATTGCCATAATAGCAGTCATCGCCGTCTGGTAAGCGGATTATATTACTCACTTTGGGTGTGAAGTCACATGGAGGATATCCCTTCTTTTTCCTGCTTTTCCTGCATCTACACGGATGGGTGTTATTTTCTTCATTCATGGACTGATATCTAACGGCATTTTTGTTCATATATATTATACTTGTAACGTTTTTCATATGTTTACATATTATTGTTCACAAAGATTATGTTTATATGATTACTCACCATTGATCTATGCTGTTATCTTTATGAGACTCTGCCTTAATTTTTTTTTTTGGTAAAAAAAAAGTTTTTTTTTCACATTTTTTGCGCTGCATCTTTCGTGTTTCTATTTAATATTTTTTCCAGATTGGATGAACTGGATCACTGAATGGATCAATTTGGTGTGGCATTATAAACGCTCCTGAGTCACACAGCTCACCTGGAATCTGCCACTGTGGCTGCCCCAGTACAGCCTATGTTGCAGGCCAACCCTGCTGCTGCTCCAGTCTCTGTGCAGGCACCCGCCTCAAGTATTACCTCTATAGGAGGTATGTCTGGTTCCACTCTGCTTCCCCAGCGATTTGTGGGCGATCCAGTCCAATGCAGAGGGTTTCTCAACCAGGTTGAGATATACTTTGAGATGCTGCTCCAGGCATTTCCCATGGACAGAAGCAAAGTAGGTTTCATGATATCTTTGCTTTCTGAGTGAGCATTGGCCTGGCCAAACCCTCTATGGGAGACGCAAAAACCTGTTGTTTTGAGCTACCCTGAGTTTGTGATTTCATTTAAAAGGGTATTTGACATTCCTGCTTCTGCTGCCAAGTGCCTCATGTACATTAAACAGAGTACGAGAACTGTTGCTGACTACGCCATTGAATTCCTTCCTCTGGCAGCAGAGGTTGCTTGGAACAATGAGGCCCTTGTGGCTGCTTTTTCTCATGGTCTCTCGGATACCATCAAGGATGAGATAGTAGCCCAAGATATACCCACTGAGCTGGAGAAGTTGATCACGTTTGCCATCCTCATTGACTCCAGACTCTCTTTTAAGGAGCGCTTGTGGAAGCCTCCTGTACATTTGCCTCTGAGCTTTGCAGTCTCACCCGTGCCTTCTGGTACCATGCCTCCTGGAACTGAGTTGGTCAGTGAAGGTGAACCCATGCACTTGGGTTTCACGCGTATCTCTGTGGATGAGATAACCTTTAGGAGAAGGGAGAGATTGTGCCTTTATTGTGGCCAGGCAGGTCACTTTTTGAAGTCTTGTCCTACCCGTCCAGGGAATGCCCGAACCTTGAGGTCCTGTCACAGACAGACCTTAGGTGGCGTTGTTTCATCCCTAGTTATCCAGAAGCATAAGCCCCTGGTTTCAGTCACCCTTTCTTGGGCTGAGTCATCCGTCGAGATACAGGCTCTAAGCGACTGTGGGGCTGCAGGCCTGTTCATTGATGCCGCCTTTTTATTGAAGCACTTGATTCCGCTACGATTCCGCTGAGGATCTTGACGGGAGACCTCTACAGCCTGCCCATGTGACTCATGAGACGGTTCCATTGTCCATGACCATAGGGGCTCTTCACCATGAGATAATCCAATTCCGAGTTATTTCCTCACCTAAGTTTCTGCTGGTTATTGGTTATCCTTGGTTACAGAGGCACAACCCCTCTTTTGATTGGCTCCATGCTGAGGTTCTCTCCTGGTCACAACAATGCAGTGAGACATGCTTACAGAAGGTAACCAAGGTCCTGTGCACCTCTTCACTCTCCTCCCTGCAGGAGGAGTACCGCAATTTTAGCGACGTCTTTGACAAAAGTCAAGCCAGTAGTTTGCCTCCACACTGGCCATATGATTGCACAATTGACCTTCAATCTGGTGCCATACCCCCACGTGGCCGGGTTTGCCCTTTGTCAGTTTGGAGGATAAGGCCATGGAGGAGTATGTTGCAGACACACTTTCTTAAGGTTTCATACGCAAATTCTCATCTCCCGCTGGTGCTGGTTTCTTCTTTGTGAAGAAGAAGAGTGGTGAACTGAGACCTTGTATTGATTATAGGGGTCTCAATCATTTCACGATTAAGAATGCCTCTCCGATTCCGTTGATTATGGAGTTATTTGACCGCCTCAAGGGAGCAACGGTTTTCACAAAACTTGATTTGAGAGAGGAATATAATCTTGTGAGGATGGAGTGCAGCGAGTGGAAAACTGCAATACCAGAACAGACCATTATGAGTACCTCGTAATGCCTTTTGGCCTTTGTAACGCCCCGGCAGTTTTCCAGGAATTAATTGTCCTCTGAGATTTGTTGCAGTTATGTGTGGTGGTTTATCTCGATGAAATCCTCATATTTTCCAAGTCCCTGGAGAGCCACCACACAGATGTCTGTTGTGTGCTTCAGAAACTATGGGAGAACAATCTCTATTGTAAACTGGAGAAGTGTAAGTTCCATCATGAACAGGTTAAATTCCTGGGTTATGTCATTTCCACTGCTGGTTTTTTGATGGACCCAGAGAAACGTTCGTCAGTCCTACAGTGGCCCCGACCCATGGCTTTACGTCCTCTGCAGGGTTTCCTGCAATTTGCCAACTATTATCAGAAGTTTATTCGTAACTTCTCATCTCTGGTCAAGCCCCTGTCTGATATGACCAGAAAGGATGGTAACCCACAGAGTTGGTCTCCGGACTCCTTTAAGGCCTTTGAGAGTCTCAAGGCTGCCTTTGTTTCTGCTCCTATGTTGGCACATCCTGATCCTAGGTTACCTTTTATCCTTGCGGTTGATACTTCTGAGACTGGTGTTGGCGCCCTTCTGTCTCAACATCCTACCTCTGAGAGCGCTATGCATCCTTGTGGCTACTTTTCCAAGAAATTGTCATCTATGGAGTGCAATTATGAAATTGGTGACAGAGAGCTGTTGGCGATCATTTTAGCCCTGAAAGAATGGAGATATCTCCTTGAAGGTACCACTGTGCCGGTTCTCATTCTTACTGACCATAAGAATCTCACATTCTTGTCTGAGGCTAAACGCCTCTCTCCCAGAAGGGCGCGATGGGCTCTATTCTTGTCAAGTTTCAATTACATTGTCTCATTTTTACCCGGTACTAAGAATGTAAGGGCTGACGCTTTGTTGCAACAATTTTCCTCCACTTACAAGATGGAGTCAGTTCCGGTTCTTGTGATTCCTCTTGATCGTATTCTGGCTACGGTTCACACCGGTCTCACATCTCCTTCAGGCGACAAAATTCTTGCTGCTCAGGTCCCTGCTCCTCCTGAGAAACCTTGTGACCCTTGCTTTGTTCCAGAGAGTCTCTGTACTGCCTTGCTCCAGACTTACCATTCTCCCAAGGCTGCTGGCCACCCTGGGAAGAATCAACTCTTTTGGGCCATTTCCCAACAATTCTGGTGGCCTAGTCTACGTGCTGATGTAACCGCATTCATAACTGCCTGTTCTATGTGTGCTCAGAATAAGACTCCACAACATCTTCCAGTGGGCCTCCTACAACCCATACCCAATGGAGAGAGGCCCTGGACCCACCTGTCTATGGATTTCATTGTGGAGTTACCCGACTGCCAGGGCAACACAGTTATCCTTATGAGGGTTGACCGGTTCTCAAAAATCTCTCATTTTATTCCACTTAAGAAGTTGCCCACTTCTAAGGAACTGGCTCGGGAGATCTTTCACTTACATGGGCTACCCAAGGAGATTGTCTTGGACAGGAGTAGTCAGTTTGTGTCCCGGTTCTGGCGAGCCTTTTGTGCACAGTTGGGAATTCAGCTTGCCTTTTCCTCTGCGTATCACCCACAGTCTAATGGGGCCGCAGAACGAGCCAATCAGTCCTTGGAGCAATTCCTACATTGCTATATTTCTGACCATCATAATAACTGGTCAGACCTATTACCGTGGGCAGAGTTTGCTCACAATAGTGCCTTTAATTCTGCTTACCGATTGTCCTCGTTTATGGTGAACTTTGGTTTCCAACCTTCCATGTTACCTGCCTCATTTGTTCCGCAGAGTGTTCCTGTGTTGAAGGAGCATCTCCGTGGTCTTTGTTCAACTTGGGCGCAGGTCCAGGAGGCTTTGCGACATGCTAATGATAGGTACACCATGCTGACCGCAGACACCTGCCTGCTCCTTCCTACCATTTTGGGGACAGGGTCTGGCTGTCATCTCACGACCTCCGACTTTGTGTTCCCTCACTGAAGTTCGCACCTTGGTTTATTGGGCCTTTCCACATTCTTCGCAGGATTAACCCAGTGGCTTATACATTAGACCTTCCTTCTAATATGTGTATTTCAAATGTATTTTATGTCTCCTTATTAAAACCTTTGGTCTGCAACTGCTTTACCACCTCAGTGCCACGTCCTCACCCTGTACAGGTTGGGAATCGAGAGGAGTATGAAGTACAGTCCATTGTTGACTCCCGTAGGTTCCATGGACGCATACAGTACCTGGTGCATTGGAAGGGGTACGATTCGGAGGAACGCTCTTGGGTCTCATCGTTGACGTACATGCCCCTGTCCTCCTCCGTGATTTCCATAGAAGTTTTCCCCTCAAGCCTGGTGGTCCTCCGAGGGGTAGGGGTCATTGAGGAGGGGGTACTGTCATGGCTGGGCTCAGCCCTTCCTTCTCAGAGCTGGCCGCTCAGCTGTTGGCTAATTGCCAGCTCCTATCTCTCCACAGGTACTCAGCTGTTGATGATATCCCGCTCGTCACTCCTGCCTACTTAAGTTGTTCAGCCCAGTGGATCTCTGCCTTCGCCTTGGTCAACATCACAGAGACGATCACCTGCATTCCTGTCAGAGAACCACCACAACAAATGCTCTTTCCCGTGCGCCAGCCAGCAGCCTTCGCTCAAACGTATGGCAAGAACGAGCGAGCCCCGGACCAGGCATGCACGTTGGCGCACCCATACGAATGAATGCACGTCAGCGCGGGCACGTTCGCACGCCAACGAATCGCGGCGCAAGGCGCCCTATTTACATGATCAGTGTACTAGTGTCAGTGCTGGATTGTCTCAGCTCGTTCCTGTATCCTTGCTGCTGTCTTGTTTGAGTTACCTTGATCCTGAACTTCTGGCTTCCACGACTACTTTCTCGGATTATGCCTACCTCTGCTTCCTGTACCGCCCCCAGCTTGGACTTCTGACTACGGCCCTGTCTCCTGATCTTGTACTTTCCTGCCAACCTGTTGCCAACCACCGCCAGTCCCCGACTAGGAGCCTGCCTGCCGATTGTGTACCTTACTGCCAGCACGTTGCCAACTCCTGCCTGCCCCTGACTCTGCAAGTGTTCCTGTTGGACTTTTCCTAAACCAATCCTGTGGTCAGCATCCCACCTCCTCCACAAAGGCTCCGGTGTTCCTGATCCTGCCAACAGGCACCTGCACCCTTCCGCCGCCCTAGCAGCCCTGTCTCAACCTCCGGGGGTGCTAGGACCGGGACCGTGCAAGAGGCCACCCTTGTCATTTCGGACTCCGCTGAAATGTATGTGACAGTTTCTGTTCAAAGACTTGCTTTGCTGACATCCCTTCCTGGCTCCAGATCCTGCTTGCTATTCCACTACATTGATCCCTGACTTCTGGCTTGGCTGACTTTTCGTTCGGGTTACTGAACTTTGGGTATGTTTTGACTACGTTTGTTCTTTTTACTTTTATTATAAACAAGGGTGATTTAACTGTATTTCTGTCTCGGTCTGATTTCATGGTTTCTGACAATATTGAGCTTTAAAGCAAATATTATTTTTTAAACAAAGCAATACAAAATATTGAATCAAATTAATCACTTTGATTACAAGCAGTTTATAGGGAAAAGTACACCTTTGTTATCAGTCTGAATCATAATTCTCTTGTTGGCAAAGTGCGAACTACAAAGCTCAAAAGCCGCTACTACAGGGAATAGCTCTAACAAGACAAATTTTTTTGTCGCTTTGTTAGAAACCCAAGATTCAGGCCAAGATCCGCACAGCCAATGAGTGCGCTGTATGGCTGAAAAACCTTTTGAGCCATCAACATCAGTAAAGAGTTCCAAGTCTGCAGCAAAAACAAAATTGTCTTGAAAAATTGATCTCCCTTTGTATTGGTTAAAAAATTGGAACCACATGGACTTGTTCTCTTCTAGATCCCTGGACAATCGAATATACGAGCAAGATGATTTCAGCCCCGCTGATGCTAAGGATAAGCGCCGAGAAAATATTCAACCTACTGGCATAATGGAAATGGAAAATTTTAACCTAGCAATCTTAGCTTTGGGAAGCCTAAACTCCATAGCTACCGTGTCAATGGTTATGCCTAGGAAATCAAGAGATGTGGATGGCAGAATAGTCTTCTCAGCTGCCAGAGGGATGCCCAAATAATCAGTGATGCTTGTAAAAGATTTTAAAAGAACAAGGCAAATAGAAGAATCTGAAGAAAATCATCAAGTTAATGTATAATGCTGTCGAGACCGGTTTCCCCAGTAATGACCATTGTAAGAAGGAAGCAAAAGATTTGAAGTAGGGCAAATTAAAGAAAACCCCTTGAGAGGCACATATCAAAGAAATAAAGCCCTTCAAAACAAAAAACAAGAGAGTTAAAAGATAAAGGATAAATAGGCAGTAGTCTAAAAGCGGATTTGATGTCTGCTTTGGATAGCAAAGTGCCTTTACCATTGTGTTTGATAAAAAGTCATGAATGCAGCGCTGAATAAAATGTGATAGTCCATATAAATCAATGAAGAGCAGAGCTAAAATGAAACCTCCACCAAAACTTCAGTGCGCAGGAGAAAAGCACACCACACCCAGGTGCTTGTCAATCTGCTTACCAGAAAGATGTAAAAAACAAGCGAAGTAAGCATGTAGTACAAAGGCTCCATCAGTACATCCAGTTGGCGCACTCCATCAAACGTAGATACAGTTGTCACGTATCACCAGGAGCTCAAATTTCACATGGGACAGTGAGTGAATGGTGCGATCAACAGCATGGTTCCCAATAGAAAGAAAGTGACAATAGTGAAGCCCATAAGGATAAAACACACGTTTTTATTATAGTCTACTTACAGGAGTCAAGTAAAACATCATCACAGAAACTGGAACAGATAATCCGCGGTTCAACAGCGTGCTTGCATCGGCCAGCCTGACATGTTTCATCCTATGTGGATATCATCAGAGGCGTGGCCAATGATGCAAGCACGCCCACATATATAGTAAAACATCCTTGATCACGCTGCCCCCTAATAGAACAGCGTGATACATGCAGTAGCTGTCAGAAATGTCAAATCAGGCCCCCGCATGCACACTAAAGGCCATCAATATAAAAGATAGGAAGTAAAAATCGCCCTCGTCTATGCGCACATGTGCAGCTCGGTCATGCGTTCCACCGTGCTAGTGGAGTAAACCAGCTAGGCGGACGCAATGAAGTAATGACGCACATGACGCTGATATTCCTAGAGACAGAAGGACAGCTCGGCCATGAGTGCGTGCATGCGCAGCACAGCCATACGTCCCAAAAGGGAACAGTCCAATGGGCGGAGTGACGTACATGACGCCGTCACTCCTAACCATGTAAACAATATGGCCGCGCATGCGCATCGCGATCGCATCACACAAGGAATCTTGCAGCAGCAAATGTGCAGCTTGGCCGGTCAGATAGAAGGTGCAATTCTAATTAATCTCATTAGAGATAAAAGGACAAAAAAATCACCAGCATAAAATGAAGCCATCAATCGGCGAACTGTAGACCCTATTATTACACATTATTAAATAGATGTCTAAGAATACAGTATAATGAATATAAATATGAAGATAAAATCTACATTTCATTAGAGATAAAAATATTTTTGGAGATCAATATTCCGCATTGAAGAAGATAAAAGGAGGCTCTCAAACATAATGCAGCAATCAAACAATATCGGTCTCCAAAAATGTGATAATACATCCTAAAAAGCTCAAAACAGCTAGGAAACAAAATAAAATTAAAAACTTGGAATAAAAATATGTTAAAACGGCCCACAACTATAAAATACGCACATATAGGATTTAGCTATTATTATTAAAACAATTTATATCCAAGTCGACATTCATGCCGAAAGGGGTATAACTCTTTATCTCATATATCCACCGGGTTTCGAATTTAGAAATTTCCCGTTTGGATGAACTGCCACGCCAATGTGGATTAAACCTGTCAATGGCCACAAAAGTAGTCCCCTTAGGGTTTTGATCATGACACTCCAAATAATGTCGGGAAACAACATTTTTTATTCCAAACCGTTACCACTACTTCTAAAGAGGCGAGTGGAGTGAGACATTCAGGTCTCTCTAATGCTTCTCTTTTCAATCCACCTGGTTTTATGCCACCTTCCATATTGGTGTTTAAAGAACTAGTCCTAAAAGACTTAGACAATTTGAAAATTCGTAAGAGCTATAAAAATGTGAGGTTTCATGAGGGATTAAAATCATTGAAACAGAGGAAAGATATAATTATCCGACCCGCTGATAAGGGGGGAGGGATAGTGGTGATGGACAAGAGTTCTTATGTTTCAGAAATGAATAGAATCCTGTCCAATAGTGACACCTATATACCTCTGAGCCATGATCCTATTTTTAAGTACAAAAAGGAACTCACTGCACTGGTAGATGCTGGTTTTCACAATAAATTGCTTAACAAGAAAGAGAGGGACTTTTTAATCCCATTGGCACCTCGAAAGCCAATTATTTATTTTTTACCGAAGGTACATAAAAGTCTAGTTAACCCTCCGGGGAGACCGATTATTAGTGGGTTGGACTCTATTGCCTCTAGAATCGGGAAATATATTGACAGCTTCTTACAACCTTTGGTTTCTGCCACTCCCTCCTATATCAAAGATTCCGCGCAAGTGATTTGCACTTTTGAGAACTTGGAGTGGAAAGAGGGATATGGCCACTGCGGATGTGGCATCCCTTTATACTATTATTTCCCATTCAGATGGTTTAGAAGCCGTAGATTTGTTTTTGAGGAGAGATGCTGAGTTGATTTCTGCTCAACGAGATTTCATTTTAGATCTATTGAAGTATGCCATGACCCATAATTACTTCTGGTTTGGAGGTACCCATTACCTCCAAAACAGAGGGATGGCTATGGGTGCGAAATTCACACCCAGCATGGCCAATTTATTTATGACCAAATGGGAGGAGGATGTCGTCTATTCCAACAGACGATTGGAATTGATCTTCTGGGGTAGATACATAGACGACATCCTCCTCCTGTGGGACGGTGATATGTAATCACTTACCACCTTTATGCACCAACTCAACAATAATGCATTGAGGATTGTGTTACAGTTTGAGAGCAGTACCAGCAGAATTAATTTTCTGGATCTGACCATACAGGTTAAGGATGGAGTATTTAATATGTCCACCTTCTTTAAGAGTACCGATAGGAATGGGTATATTGGACAGGGTAGTTGCCATCATCCCTCATGGCTTAAGTCGGTACCCCGAAGCCAATTCCTCCGCTTACGGCGGAATTGTACCCTTAAGGAGGATTTTTTTATACAGGCTGCTAATTTGAAAGAGAGATTAATTGAAAAGGGGTATTCACCTAATGATTTGAATCTAGTGATTAATGAAGTGGGAAATATGGATCGTACTTCCATCGTACAGATTAAGAAAAAACCTTCATCAAGTGAGATCGGACATAATTTTTCTATGATTACCACTTATTCCTAACAGCATTCTGATATAAAAAAAGAATTTCTAAACATTGGGGAATCCTTAAAAATGATAAAATTTTGGGCCCAGTGCTCCCAGATCGGCCACAAGTCATCTTTAGAGGAGTTCCCCCTCTTAAACTCCATGTTGCACCCAACACTCTGGATGCCCCGAATAGAGTGTCCTTCCAAAAATCTAAAGGTTATCATCCCTGTTGGGGTTGTAATGTTTGTGCTATCAACATTGATAAAAGTAGGAAAAAATGTCAATTTAGATCTCATGCTACGGGTAGAACCTTTGACAGTAATACTTTTATCACTTGTACCTCACTAAACGTGGTTTATTTAATAATTTGTCCCTGCGGCATGCAATATGTGCGTCGTACCACACGGGCCATGCACGTTAGGGTAAATGAACATATCACAAACATTAAAAAAGGATTTCCAAAACACACCGTTTCCCGACATTATTTGGAGTGTCATGATCAAAACCCTAAGGGGACTACTTTTGTGGCCATTGACAGGTTTAATCCACATTGGCGTGGCAGTTCATCCAAACGGGAAATTTCTAAACTCGAAACCCAGGGGATATATGAGATAAAGAGTTGTACCCCTTTCGACATGAATGTCGACTGGGATATAAATTGTTTTATTAATAATAGCTAAATCCTATATGTGCGTATTTTATAGTTGTGGGCCGTTTTAACATATTTTTTATTCCAAGATTTTAATTTTATTTTGTTTCCTAGCTGTTTTGAGCTTTTTAGGATGTATTATCACATTTTTGGAGACCAATATTGTTTTATTGCTGCATTATGTTTGAGAGCCTCCTTTTATCTTCTTCAATGCGGAATATTGATCTCCAAAAATATTTTTATCTCTAATGAAATGTAGATTTTATCTTCATATTTATATTCATTATGCTGTATTCTTAGACATCTATTTAATAATGTGTAATAATAGGGTCTACAGTTCGCCAATTGATGAGTTGGCTTCATTTTATGCTGGTGTTTTTTTGTCCTTTTATCTCTAATGAGATTAATTAGAATTGCACCTTCTATCTGAACGGCCATGCTGCACATTTGCTGCCGCAAGATTCCCTGTGTGATGCGATCGCGATGCGCAGGCCATATTGTTTACATGGTTAGGAGTGATGGCGTCATGTACGTCACTCCGCCCATTGGACTATTCCCTTTTGGGATGTATGACTGTGCTGCGCATGCACGCACTCACGGCCGAGCTGTCCTTCTGTCTCTAGGAATATCAGCGTCATGTGCGGCATTACGTCATTGCATCCGCCTAGCTGGTTTACTCCACTATCGCGGTGGAAAGCATGACCAAGCTGCGCATGTGCACATAGACGAGGGCAATTTTTACTTCCTATCTTTTATATTGAGGGCCTTTAGTGCGCATGCGGGGGCCTGATTTGACATTTCTGACTGCTGCTGCATGTATCACGCTGTCCTATTGGGGGCAGCGTGATCAAGGATTTTTTACTATATATGTGGGCGTGCTTGCATCATTGGCCATGCCTCTGATGATATCCACATAGGATGAAACATGTCAGACTGGCCGATGCAAGCACGCTGTTGAACCGCGGATTATCTGTTCCAGTTTCTTTGATGATGTTTTACTTGATTCCTGTAAGTAGACTATAATAAAAACGTGTGTTTTATCCTTACGGGCTTCACTATTGTCACGTTCTTTCTATTGGGTACCATGCTGTTGATCGCACCATTCACTCACCGTCCCATGTGAAATTTGAGCTCCTGGTGATACGTGACAACTGTATCTATGTTTGATGGAGTGTGCCAACTGGATGTACTGATGGAGCCTTTGTACTACATGCTTACTTCGCTTGTTTTTTACATCTTTCTGGTAAGCAGATTGACAAGCACCTGGGTGTGGTGTACTTTTCTCCTGCACACTGAAGTTTTGGTGGAGGTTTCATCTCAGCTCTGCTCTTCATTGATTTATATGGACTATCATATTTTATTCAGCGCTGCATTTATGACTTTTTGTACTTATGTTTGATGAATCAACAAACTATGCTGGCTGCTTATTATACTTATTAATATTTTTGTTAGCGCTGATATTTGGTTACCGCTTCATTGTGTTTGATAATCCGGACCGTGTCCTCAAAGGATGAATAAGAAACTGAAGAAAGAGAAGAATCAATATTATCGTTTAAGGAATCACCTTTTGGGAAGGACAAATGGTGTATTCTGAATGAATTGGCTTCTTTCTTGGGCACAATGCCCTGGGGGGATATTCAAAAATTGTCAAAAGGTGGAGAACAGAAAGGTCCCGCCACGCGTCCTTCCCTAACTTCATTCAAGGTCTTTTCCCTAACAATGTCATGATATCGTTCCACAGACATCAAATTTGTAACTTCAAGGCAACCTGATCAAGTAAGTGTTAGTAAAGGAAAACCTTCACCGAAACCTTTAATTAGCAAACTGTCCCTCTCCTTGTCTGGGTAAGCCAATGCAGCATTCTTTCCAGCCTCACCCGTGTGCAGGCTCTTGGGAAAAAATATTTTTGTGCATTAGAAGTGGATTTTTTGAAACACCTAGACAAAGGATGAGAACCGGTACAAAAGGAGCTTTTGTACTTATAACGACAAGACGTGCCCCACTTACACTGATCCTCGTTATAAGAAAAACAGTACCCTTTTCTGTACATAGATTGTAAACTGCTAGTAGAGGGTGCTTGCTTAGGCGGCAAAGGATTTTTGAGGGATAATCAAATTCACCCATAGGCCTGCATCTTTCATACCCCATTTTAAGTTGGGGGTAAATGGCCCGCTTTTGATGAAATGATTCAGCATAATAGAACCATCCAAGGCCTCCAAAACTTGTATAGGCCTCATGAATTATCTCTAAATGCTGAAAAAGGCCACTGCAGTGGTGAGGAAATTTCTCACCCATAATGCTGGAGAAGATACAAAAGGCCTGCAGTCGATTAAAGAAGGTCTTAGAGACAGGCCTTTTTCTATCTTCCTCTTATTTGTCCTCTGATTTATTTTCCAATCTAAGAAATTCCTTGGAAGAAGGAAGTAATGACAAAATGTGAATAAATTCCCCCTTCCAAATTTTGTCTTTTACAGATATTGAAAGTGAAAACCCAATTGGGGACATCTCACAGGGCAGTACCTCTTTAATAGAAGTCTCGGGCACAGCATGGTTAAATGAATCAATATTTGAAGATTTTCCAGATACATTATAACAATTAACTGCTGGCACAGGAATAATATGACCATGAGCCCACACATGAGAGGGAGTTAACACGGGAATTTAATGCACACTGCTGGGAAAAAACTGCCTCTTCAATCTTGGAAAAGGAAGACACCAAGGAATCCAGCAAAGGCAAGAAACCCATAGGCAAAGATTGGGGAAGAGGAACCTGAAGAACAGAAGGGGTTAAATTACCTTCTTGCAGTTCAGCAGGTGCAGATGACAAAGACTCCTGCACGGGGAGCCTGGATGGCCGCTCTGGTACTTGCTCGGCAATGTGAATCTGCATAGGAGGCACGGCTTGTACTGGCTGGGCTGGACACTGCCCAAAAACGCTCCTAAAATATCACATGTGGTAATTTGCATGAAGCAATGCAGTCATTTACCACAGGTGTGTGGAAATTTACTACAGGAAATTTATCCAGCGGGTGGCCCTTCTTTTTTGGTGCACACTGCTCAGGTACTTGGCAGAAGTGAGCAATGGCAGAGAAGAGCGCAGCAGAAGGAAAGCCAAAAATTCTGGATCTGGTGGAGCATATGGTAATCCTTTCAACAGCCTTGTTTGTCTTGTCAGTTAATGAACTTTCATGTTTGGCTTGTGGCCTATGTTTTGATCTGTATTTTCTGCCTCATTTCTGTTGCACAAATTGCTTGTGGCTCATTTCTGCATGCATAGACCCCTTTTTATCTGTACACTTCTGCTGTGTCCCTCACTGCTTGCTGCACACATCTTTTGTGAATGTTAGCCAAAAAATCCCCAGTGTGAATGTTCAGCCTTTCTTTCCCATTTGTTTGGACTTGTGAAGCATGCCCCAACATGTTTTCTGTGCATCTGTTTGATATGTTTTAGAATAGGAAAAGGAGATAACCACAAACTACATGTAATTTTAACAAGAAATTGTCTTTATTTCCAGGTCCAAACATCCAATGTTAAGGCAGACTTATCAACAGCAGAGGTACATACAGTATATACAGTACATGTCTATTAGGGATGAGCCGAACACCCCCAGGTTCGGTTCGCACCAGAACCTGCGAATGGACCAAAAATTTGCACGAACGTTAGAACCCCATTGACGTCTATGGGACTCGAATTTTCAAAATCAAAAGTGATCATTTTAAAGGCTAATTTGCATGGTATTGTCCTAAAAAGGGTTTGGGGACCCGGGTCCTGCCCCAGGGGACATGTATCAATGCAAAAAAACTTTCAAAAACGGCCGTTTTTTCGGGAGCAGTGATTTTAATGATGCTTAAAGTAAAAAAAAAAAAAAGTGAAATATTCCTTTAAATATCGTACCTGGGGGGTGTCTATAGTATGCCTGTAAAGTGGCGCGTGTTTCCCGTGCTTAGAACAGTCCCTGCACAAAATGTCATTTTTAAAGGAAAAAAAGTCATTTAAAACTGCTAGCGGGTTTAATGTAATGTCGGGTCCTGGCAATATGGATGAAAATCAGTGAGACAAATGGCATGGGTACCCCCCAGTCCATTACCAGGCCCTTTGGGTCTTGTATGGATATTAAGGGGAACCCTGCACCCAAATTAAAAAAGGAAACAGCAGTCTACAGGCTCTGAACAGCAGTATACAGGTGGTACAAACAAGACAGGGACTGTAGGCTTGTTGTTAAGTAGAATCTGTTTGTAATTTTGAACTGGTACATTTTTAACGTGTTTAGCTCCAGCCAAAAAATCTATTTTAAGCTTTTTGGAAAACATAGGGAAGGGTTATCACCCCTGTGACATTTGTTTTGCTGTCTGTGCTCCTCTTCAGAAGATTTCACCTCACTTTTTTGTCCCAATGACAAATGTTTTTGAACATTTGGGTTTTTTTGTGAAACAAGGATTGGTGATAAAGCTTCAGTGGAAAGGAGAAATGTTTTTCCCATATGAACTCTTACAGGAGAGAATTTCCCTTCCTAGGGGTAGATTTCATCTCACTTCCTGTTGTCTCCTTCCGTTTGCAAGTAGGAGTCATTTGTAAGTTGGATGTTTGAAAGTAGGGCCCTGCCCTATATACTCAGCAGAAATTTGGGCCTTAGGTGTTGTTGTGGCACAACACTGTAAGCCCTCACAGGGCCCTGCTGTGAAATATTAGATCAAGAATTGTAATTACATGCCCCTGTTGAACAGGGGCTGAAAAATTGGGCCTTAGGCACTGGTGCCACAACACTGCAACCCCTCACAGATACTCTAGTTGAAACGCAGGAACGAGCCCTGCTGCAAAGTATTGCATAAAAAATTGTAATTACACGCCCCTGTTAAACAGGGGCAGAAAGATTGGGCCTTAGGCACTGGTGCTGGTGCCACAACACTGCAACCCCTCACAGCTACTCTAGTTGGAACGCAAAAACGAGCCCTGCTGAAAAGTATTGCATCAAAAATTGTAATTACACGCCCCTGTTAAACAGGGGCTGAAAAATTGAGCCTTAGGCACTGGTGCTGGTGCCACTACACTGCAACCCCTCACAGATACTCTAGTTGGAACGCAGGAACGAGTCCTGCTGCAAAGTATTGCATCAAAAATTGTAATTACACACCCCTGTTTAACAGGGGCTGATAAATTGGGCCTTAGGCACTGGTGGCGGCGCCCAGAACCAAAAATGTTCTTACAAGCTATCAGCGTGATCATTGAGGAGGAAGAGGATAATTACTCAGGAAAGTCACTCAGCATCAGCATAGGCAGTCTTTGAAGGGATCTGAGATTTCAAAAAAAATTATTTGGTTACATCAGCATCAGGTGCTTGGTAGCTGGTGGTGATCCAAGACTGATTCATTTTTATGAAGGTCAGTCGATCGACCAAGTCGGTGGACAGATGCACCCTGTGATCGGTTACAAAGCCTCCAGCAGCACTGAATGTGCGTTCCGAAAGGACGCTGGATGCAGGACAGGCCAGTAGCTCAATTGCATACTGTGCAAGCTCTGGCCAGTGATCCATCCTCAAGACTCAGTAACCCAGAGGATTTTCGGTGGGAAAGGTGTCCAAGTCAGATCTTGCCCCTAGGTATTCCTGCACCATGTAAAACAGACGCTGGCGATGGTTGCTGGAACTGATCATACCTTGGGGCTGCGGACTAAAAAATTGTCTGAACACATCAGTCAGATGGCCACCTTCTCCACCGCTCCTTCTTTGACTGACGGAAGCCTCAGCAACACATTGTCCAGAAACAGGAGTTTGTAACCTCCGAGTCTCTGGGAACGCGTTGCACAGACCTTTCTGCAAGGCCTCCCGAAGATGTTTCATCCTCTGCTCCCTCTGCAACAGCAAGATAAGGTTCGCAACCTTACCTTTGTAACGTGGATCAAGGAGGGTTGCCAGCCAGTATTGGTCCTTCTCCTTGATACCACGAATACGAGGATCCTTACGCAGGCTTTGCAGGATCGGGGAGGCCATGCAGCGTAGGTTTGCTGAGGCATTCGGTCCGGAGTCCTCTGGGTCACTAAGGATGACATGGTCCGCAGCCACCTCCTCCCAGCCACGTACAAGTCCATGTGTTTCTTGGGACTGATCCCTTAAAGACTGCTGCTGATGCTGAGTGCCAGGCTCCACCTCCATACTGACACAATCCTCCAACTCCTCCTCCTCCTCCTCATCCTCGTCCTCTTCCTGTGTGATCGGCGGGCACGCAGGAACACTGTCTGGATAAAGGGGGCCTTGAGAGCTAAGGAAGTCCTCCTCCTCCTGCCTCTGTTCTGCCTCAAGTGCCCTGTCCATTATTCCACGCAGCGTGTGCTCCAACAGGTGGACAAGGGGGACAGTGTCACTGATGAATGCACTGTCACTGCTCACCATCCTCGTGGCCTCCTCAAATGGTGACAGGACAGTGCATGCATCCCTGATCATGGCCCACTGGCATGGGGAAAAAAACAAGCTCCCCTGACCCTGTCCTGGTGCCATAGTCGCACAGGTACTCATTGATGGCCCTCTGCTGCATGTGCAGCCGCTGCAGCATGGCCAATGTTGAGTTCAACCTCGTGGGCATGTCACAGATTAGGCGGTTCTTGGGCAGGTTAAATTCCTTTTGGAGGTCTGCCAGCCGAGCACTGGCATTATATGACTGGGGAAATGCACACAGACTTTCCTGGCCTGCCTCAGGACATCCTGTAAGCCCGGCTACCTGCCCAAGAACCGCTGCACCACCAAGTTAAGGACGTGAGCCAAACAGGGCACATGGGACATTTGTTCCTGTCGGAGGGCAGAGAGGAGGTTGCAAACCACCATTCCTGCCTTAAGTTGGCGTGGCATCAACCACCTCTGAACATGCCCCTGCAGAGCTGACAGAACCTCTGCCCCAGTGTGGCTCCTGTCCCCCAAGCACACCAGCTCAAGCACCGCATGGCATCTTCTGGCCTGCATACTTGCATAGCTCCTTGAACGGCTACGGAGCACCGCTGGTTCCGAGGACAAAGCACAGGAAGAGGCCATGGAGGAAAAAGAAGAGGAGGGGTGGAGGAGAGAGGTGTGTCAGAATCATTAGTAGTGGCATTTTGGAGGCGTGGTGGCGGAACAACCTCCAACACTACTGCACCTTGTCCTGCATCCTTCCCAGCTGCCAGCAGAGTCAATCAATGCGTGGTAAAACTTAGGTAATGTCCCTGTCCGTGCCTGCTGGACCATGAGTCAGTGGTAATATGCACCTTACCGCTGACCGCCCTGTCCAGCGAGGCCAAGACATTGCCTTCCACGTGCCGGTAGAGAGCCAAAATCGCCTTCCGTGAGAAAAAGTGGCGTTTGGGTACCTGCCACTGAGGAACCGCATATTCCACAAACTCATGGAAGGGGGCAGAGTCTACCAACTGAAAAGGCAGCAGTTGAAGTGCTAGCAATTTTGCCAAGCTAGCATTCAACCGCTGGGCATGTGGATGGCTGGGAGCAAACTTCTTTTGTGCAGCAGCTGGGGCAGGGAAATTTGCCTGGTACAATCTGACGTCGGTGTACCGAAAGCAGATTGCCCGCAAGTACTTGGCTGTGACACACCTAATTCTACACCTTAATTCCTCTCAGTGCAGGTGTCAGAGAGGACTGAAGGTATAGTGGGGTTGGAGATCTCAGCTGATGAGGAGCAAGGAGAGGTAATCTTTGTTCTTTGGTGTGGGTCTTTTAGATACACTTGCCAACGAACTGCATGGCAGGTCAACATATGTCTGGTCAAGCATGTGGTGCCCAAGCAGGAGATGTTTTGGCCATGCGAGATACGCTTGAGACATATGTTGCAAATAGCAGCGGTGCGATCTGATGAATTTGGCTCAAAAAAGGCCCACGCCAAAGAACTTTTGGAATAACGCGCAGAGACAGCAGCTCCCTGCACATGTGGAGCTTTGGGGTGTGATGCAGTCAGTGTGCTGCCCTTAGGCTGGCCCCTGGAGGGCATCCTGCCTCGTTGGTGACGTGCCTCCTCCTCCTCCTCCTCTCTCCTATCAGGCACCCACGTTGAGTCAGTGACCTCATCATCCCCTCCCTCCTCATCACTTGAGCAAACCTGGCAGTATGCTGCAGCAGGGGGAGCATGACTGCCAGATTGCTGTCCTTCTTGGCCACCCCCTCTGTCAATGCTCACGTTACTGCCTTCATCTAGCTCAGTATCATCATCAGAGCCTTCTAAATGCTGGGCATCCTCCTGGAGCATGTACCCAACACTGTGGTCAAACAGTTCGAGGGACTCCTCAGGAGGACATGGTGGGGCTAGGGAAGGAGTCACTGATGCCATTGAGCCGAGGGAAGAGGCTGTGTTGGCAGCTGCTTTGCCAGACAAAGTACCCTGGGCATGGGTGAGAGAGGATGAGGAGGATGAGGACAGCTTGGTCATCCACTCGACCACGTCTTCCGCATGTTGCGGCTCAACACAGCCAGCTGCCAAAAAAAAGGCCAAGCGTGTCCCACGGCCACGTGCTGATGAGGCCATGACCAGGACTGTTGCCTCTAGACACAGAGCCTGCTTGCCCTCTTTTATTGGCTTGTGACTGTCTGCCTCTCCTTGTTGGCCTTCCAGACTACATACTAATGGCCTGTAGCTGCACTAAGCTGGGATATATATATATATATATATATATATATATATATATATATATATATATATATATATACATTGATACTGCAGCTAGCAAAATCAACTGCCTGCCTGTAGTATGAGAACACCACCAACCTTCTACAGGTAGCTTTAGCTGAACCCTGCAGAGCTCTCAAAAAACTAACTTGTAGCTTATTTAACTGCCTGCAGTAGTGATAGGATCAGGAAAACACCACCAACCTTCTACAGGTAGCTTTAGCTAAACACTGTGCAGAGATCGCACTACACTAACTTGTAGTGTTAGCTGAACACTGTGCAGAGCTCGCAAAAAACTAACTTGTAGCTTATTTAGCTGCCTGCGGTAGTGATAGGATCAGGAAAACACCACCAACCTTCTACAGGTAGCTTTAAGTGAACACTGTGCAGAGCTCGCAAAAAAATAACTTGTAGCTTAATTAGTTGCCTGCAGTAGTGATAGGATCAGGAAAACACCACCAACTTTCTACAGGTAGCTTTAGCTGAACACTGTGCAGAGCTCGCAAAAAAATAACTTGTAGTTTTAGCTGAACACTGTGAGGAGGACGCACTACACTAACTTGTAGCTTTAGCTGAACACTGTTCAGAGGACATACTGCACTAACTTGTAGCTTTAGCTGAACACTGTGAGGAGGACGCACTACCCTAACTTGTAGCTTTAGCTGAACACTGTGCACAGGTCACACTAAACTAACTTGTAGCTTTAGCTCAACACTGTGAGGAGGACGCACTACACTAACTTGTAGCTTTAGCTGAACACTGTGAGGAGGACGCACTACACTAACTTGTAGTTTTAGCTGAACACTGTGAAGAGGACGCACTACACTAACTTGTAGCTTTAGCTGAACACTGTGAGGAGGATGCACTACCCTGTGCACAGGTCACACTAAACTAACTTGTAGCTTTAGCTCAACACTGTGAGGAGGACGCACTACACTAACTTGTAGCTTTAGCTGAACACTGTGCAGAGGCTGCATTATACTAACTTGTAGTTTTAGCTGAACACTGTGAGGAGGACGCACTACACTAACTTGTAGCTTTAGCTGAACACTGTGCAGAGGTCGCACTACACTAACTTGTAGCTTTAGCTGAACACTGTGAAGAGGTCGCACTACACTAACTTGTAGTTTTAGCTGAACACTGTTCAGAGGACACACTACACTAACTTGTAGTTTTAGCTGAACACTGTTCAGAGGACGCACTACACTAACTTGTAGCTTAAGCTTTAGCAGCGGTCACACTACACTAACTTGTAGCTTTAGCTAAACACTCTGAGGAGGACGCACTACCCTAACTTGTAGCTATAACTGAACACTGTGCAGAGGTTACACTAAGCTAACTTGTAGCTTTAACTGAACACTGTGAGGAGGACACACTACACTAATTGTAAATAGTCTAGCTGCCTGACTGTGATACTAATAGGATCAAAAGAACACCAGCAATTTTCTTCAGGTAGCTGTAAATACTGTAACAAGACAAGCCTGCCTGTCAGTAGGAAGATAACAGGAACAGATCTAGCTAAACTGATATATATATATATATATACAATACCCGGGATGCATATATATACACAATACACTGTAAGTGCAGCTAACTCACTGACTGTCCTGCCTAATCTATCTAACTTAAATGAAATCACACTGTCTCTCTCTCTCTCTAAGCACGCCGGAACACACTACACAGGGCCGCCGTGCAGGCGGCCTTATATAGTGTGGGGTGTGTTCTAACCCCCTGAGCCATAATTGGCCAAAGCCACCCTGGCTTTGGCCAATTACAGCTCTCTCTACTGATGACGCTGCGATTGGCCAAGCATGTGGGTGATAGTGCATGCTTGGCCAAACATCAGCCAGCAATGCACTGCAATGCCGCAGTGAATTATGGGCCGTGACGCGCCACACAAATTTGGCATGAACGGCCCATATCGTTCGCAATTCGGTGAACGCTCGAACAGCCGATGTTCGAGTCGAACATGGGTTTGACTCGAACACGAAGCTCATCCCTAATGTCTATGTATTCCTTTTTTATGTTCTCTTTACTGTCAATATACATTTCAAGTCATCCATTGGAAAAGTTTTTTTCTCTTGTTCTTAAAGTGTTACTAAACCCAGGACACTGCATTCACTATACCTGGTCTCCCACAGTACACAGGATATGGAAATGCAATAGTTTTAGTAAATGTAAAAGACTAAATACCTTTTCTCATCAGCACTTAGAGCAGTCTTGTGACCTGTATCAATGTCTGAATAAAGCTTGTAGGAAGAATTTTAAAAAAACACTTAACTTCAAGAGAGCAAATTTTCCAAGGATGAGGGCTGCTCTCCAGGATTTAGACTGGGAGGGAATATTTGCATTGATAAACACAGAACAGAAATTGGAATTCTTCAAAAACACTGTTTGGGACCTCACTGCAAAGTATATTCCCATGGGCAATAAGTTTGAAAGGCTAAAAACAAAACCTATGTGGCTCACGGCCAAAGTTAAAGAAGCTATAAACAATAAGAAAAGAGCTTTTAAAAAATATAAAAATGAAGGAACGCTAGTGTCGTTTAAATGTTACAAAGAATTTTTTTTTTTTTTATTATTATTTTTTTTTTTTAAATGTTCAATATACAATTCACAGTAGTATACCACGCAAGGTATTCTTTAACCAATATTACAATTTTATAATTGTCATGAAAAATATCTTCAGAACTTCTGAAAACTATAGCATATAACTGATATGTAAACATGTGAAGGGTGAGTGTTAATATTAATAAACTGCTATGCAAAAACATGAGCTGATAGATATGTATTTAAAATATTAGATTGCAAAGAAATTTTAACAGAAAGAGTAGGGATTCCCTATCATAGGAAAAAAAGGAAAGCAATAAAAAAGGAGTGGAACGTGCATTAGCTTGTAGGCAACAAATCTTTCATTTAATTTGCCTAATGTGAATCCAAGGATCCCATTGCTTATAGAAACGGGGTGTGTTCCGGGGTGTGTTCCCCTCTATATTTGCTATAATCTGTTCAAATTGCAAATTGAAGACAGAGGGGTAGATACCTCTGTAAGATTTGTGGTTTGTTTCGAATCGAAGCAGAATTTTTTCCATGTGTCCATTACTAGTTGTATAATGGGGTAAGTGGATTTAAAGTGAGTATTTGAAAATGAGTTAGATAGTAGTGTGGATCTAAAGGAGTTAGGCCTTAACCAGGTATTTTCTATAATTGCCCAGTGTTTAGATGATTGGTTTTGGAACCAAAATTTTGTTTGATCTAGTATGCTGGCTGCAAAATAATCTCATAGGATAAGAAGTCCCATCCCTCCGGCTTTTCTATGTTTTGATAGGGAAGATTGAGAGCATCTCAGCTTTTTATCTGCCCATACAAATTTGTGTAGCTGACTTTGTACCGTTTTAAAAAATTTTGCTGATATAAAGATTGGGAGGGCTCTGAAATAGTAAAGGATTCTTGGTAGAATGAGCATTTTGTATGCCGCCAGTCTTCCCATCCAAGACAAACAAAAGGTTCTTAGTCTATTTAATTCCAGTTGGATGGAGGAAATGTGGGGTATGAGATTTACTTTAAATAGATTACAGCTTAGGGTTGTCAATTGAATGCCCAGATATTGAATGGGTTTGTCAGCCCACGGGTATGGGTAACACGAAGAAAGGATTTTTTGGAGGTTCTCATTTATATTTATGGCAAGTAGATTCGATTTTGTTGCGTTTACTTTATTATATGAGATTTGGTTGAAGTAATTTAGTGTGTTATGTACTGCTGGTAGAGAAGTATTGGGATTTGAGAGGGACAGGATCACATCATCTGCAAACAGAGAAATGGTATGTGCTTCTTTTGAAATTTAAATGCCCGATATGTCTGGATGGGACCTAATTTTTTCGTCCAAGGGCTCCATTAAAAGGGCAAATATCAGGGGGGACAGGGGGCAACCCTGCCTCATCCCGTTGGTAATATTGAAACTGTCAGAAAACATTCCTTCTGTGTATACCATTGCGGAGGGATTAGTATATAGTGCAAAGATGGCTGAATTAATTGTTCCTGATATTCCAAATTTGCCCAATACTTGTCTTAAATATCTCCAGTGACTTCTATTAAAAGCCTTCTCTGCCTCTAGTTACAGAGGCAGAGAAGGGACCTTTGATGACTCTGCACCGTGAAGCAGATTAATAATTCTGCGTGTTGCGTCCGATGCCTGCCGATCTGGGACAAAATCAACTTGGTCCTGTTTTACTAGGGCGGGCAGGAACCGGGCCAATCTGTTTGCTATGATCTTGGCATATATCTTCAAGTCTACATTTAATAATGATATAGGCCTGAAATTTTGTGGGGTATCGGGTGATTTTCTGGGTTTGGGCAAGGTTACAATTGTGGCCTTTAACATTTCTGGAGAGAAGGAAGCTTTGGAGGCAGCAGTTTTATATACTCTTAATAGATGTGGACTTATTATGGAATAAATTGTGCGGTAGTATTTAGACGAAAATCCGTCGGGGCCTGGAGATTTGTTATTAGGGAGAGTCATAATTGTTTTTTGAAGTTCAGCTATGGAAATTGGTTCGTTTAGAGTTTTAAGTTGTTCAAGATTTAACTTGGGCATGGAGATTGAATCCAGGAAATTCTGGATCATCTCTGGGGAGGGTTGTTGGGTAGAGGTATCTTCTTTTAAGTTATAGAGAATGTTGTAGTAATCCCTAAATGCGTTATCAATTTCCTTTGGATTAGAAAGTCTGATGCCCGTGGTTGTGTGGAAAATAAACGGTTCTTTTTGTTTGATTGTTTTCTCTTTTACTTGATTCGCTAATAATTTACCCGCTTTGTTACCTTGACTATAGAAATGTGCCTTCCATTTCTGGGCCGTGTGATTGTGTTGGGAAAAAGTAGCAGTCTAAGATCATGTCTAAGTTTATCTAGTTGGGAGCTAATGGTAGGGTCAGGTGATTTCTTGTTTACTGAGTCCAATTTGTCTATTTGAAGAAGTAGATCATTTAGCTGCTGGTGACGTTGCTTCTTAGCAACACTGCTTATTTTCATGAGAATTCCTCTCATATATGCTTTGTGACAGTTCCAGAGCGTGAAGGGATCCGACACAGACGGGGCGTTAGTGAGGAAGAACTCACAGAGTTCTTTAGTAATTTTGTGCTTATGGTCTGGATGTGTGAAAAGAAAGACGTAATTTTTCCATCTGTTCGCCCGTTTTTCAGTGTGGAATCCCTCCACCTCAATGGAGACTGAAGCATGGTCTGACCACTTAATGTTGTGCACAGTGGATGCACTAATGTTCTGCAAAAGAAACTTATCAACCAAAAAGAGATCAATTCTTGAGTATGTGCAGTGCTCAGTCGAGTGTTGGCATCGCCACACATCATGTAGGTTTTCTAAGGCCATGAAGCGCGAAAGGGTTGCTCTTTCCCGTAATTTCGGGGTCTCAGCCGAGACGTCTAAGGATTTGTTTGGTATAGCGTTGAAGTCACCACATATTATGGTATATCCCTTCCGCACTGCATGAGCCCGTTTCTAAACCTTGCTCAGAGAAGATATTTGTTTCACATTAGGTAAATAGACATTCACTATGGTATAGACTGTATTGTTTACCTTGCATACAAGTATAATATATCTACCCAATTCGTCTGTCTCTGTATAGATATGTTTAAAAGATACAGTATCTTTGATGAGGGTAGCCACCCCTCTTTTCTTCTTAGGGGCATTAGAACAGAAAATCGTTGGAAAGCATTGATGAGAAAATTTTGGGGGTTTTGAGGCAGAAAAGTGAGTTTCTTGTAGCCATAAGATATTGTAGAAGTCGTGTTTCCTTCCAGAGCATGTTTCTTTTCTGTTGGCTATTCAGCCCCCGAACATTAAATGAAGAGAATTTAAACCCCATGGTACCTTCTGTAAAGGGTGAGAGTCACTGTAGTCTTTGGATCCTCAGTTCTTGTAGATATGTAGACTGTAGCAGGAAAATCTGTGGATGTGGCGCTCTAATAGTGAGCCAGAGTCTGAAGTGCTGTACTGTAATAAGTAGACTGTATCAGAGATCAAAACAAAAAATGTATAATCTCCGATATGAACAAGAAACACAAAAGAGGAATAAAAAAAAAAAACGATTCAACCGAATCTCTAGGGATATAATCCCGTAACTCTCAAAGGGACGAAAAGAGAACTAAATAAAGTTCCACGGGTATAGAAAACAAGTGTGTAGATATGGTGCTGTTCTAGTGGAGTAGATTATTAATGGTAAACCGCCATTTTATACCTTATGTAGTCTCCTAGGCTAGGTATGGAAGCTAGATAGTTTTAATTATATATGCTATAAATTAATGGCAAATGCCTTAAACATTGTGTGTGTGCATATATATCACAATGTGGTGCTACAGATTTGTAGTGTCCTTTTGGCAATTAAACTGATTCAAAACACAAAATGGGTGGATGAATAAAATAAAAAATAAAAATATATAAAATATAAGAATCAACGTGTGTTACAACCTCTGTATAGCCCAGTTTGCGGTGGGTTTTGGATTGTGCTACAGCCTCTGGCAGCTGCTGGACAATATGGTTTCAATAGTCCTAAAATGTGTTTCAAATGTGTGTTGTTAAACCAAAAGTGGTGTGGGTTACACTCCGTTGATCACAAATATTATATACTATTTTGCAAATGTAAAGATAGAATACAGTTGCATTGATGAATTTTTTAAAGTGCAGAAAGTGCTTGTGATAAAAATATGTGTGCTAATTTAGCACCTATTCATTAGCAAAGTGACTAGTGCTCAAAAGATTAATTGACAAAGTGACTTGTGCTCCAAAAGAAAAACCAGTACTTGCTGGAAAGACAATTTTGTTTTTTTAAAAAGTCTTTTTATATGGCTCAAAAAGGGTGAATCCTCATTGAGAGACAATATGATTAAAAAATCTTCTTATCCAGGTGTTGGCTTGGTGATAGTGCTTCTTAATCGTGCTCCTAATGTGCTTGCACTCACCAGATAGCCTCACCCCTGCAGGGGCATATGCGGTCACAGTATCTGCCACTGTGTAGCAACCTTGGATGGCTCTGGTCTGTACTTTAATTGTTGTCTAGCGAATTTTGAAAGGTTAAAATAAGCATGAACGGATAAGAACCATCACAAAAGGCCTGTGTTCGTCTGACTGGAGGTGACACAAGACGTTCGTAAGTCCCGTCCTATGTGTTTCGTCATTGGACATCTACAGGAGCATCCATCTTGCTACACCTCCTTCTCTTAAATAGTATGCTGTGTGCTTAATGTGGTTGCACACTGGTATTTTACAGCGGCCATCTTGGCATGGATACTGCGGACAGAAGTCCGTGTCGCTCAAAGGATGGAAATAGCCTCCAGCTATGACCCGTCAGTTCTTCTCTCCATACTGGAGTTTGGACTGATATCCGGATCGGTGACACAACCAATTTGTCATTATCAGCATCCGAAAGTGGTTTGGAATGGTTGTGTATATCCAATGGTTAGATGGAGGATATTAGCCCGAATATATAAGTGAATCACCACATGTTAGCATACAGGATATGCTATTTTGACGGTATATATACAACAATTTAATTAAAACTTGGTAAAATGCAAATTAATTATGCAAGATATATAATGTGTTGAAACAAAAATAAAAATTAAAAATATACAATACTGTATTGAGACAAAAAATAAAATTAAAAGTATGCAATGAAAAATTACTAGTGAAAATGTAAATGAAAAAAATATATAACGAATAAAAAATAAAAATGAATAAATACTAAATAATAAATAGTGAAATTAAAATGAAAAGGTTCCATGGGTGTACCAGAGCGTAAAAATGCATACTGTAGTAGTGGTGTTGTGTATCCTGAGCTTTCAGTCGATTGTGTCCTGTGGCCAGGTGGGTGATTGAGGTCGAGGTGAAGAAGAGGTGGACGGAGGATCTTTTTCTTTGTCTAGGATATTCCACTCTTTCAAAAGCCGTATGCCGTCTTCCACCGAATTAATAGGGAACATTTTCCCTTCTTTTGTGATCAGCAGTTTTGCCGGATATTCCCATCTGTAGGTGATTTGATGATTCTGCAGTGGTTTAGTAATAGTGGCCATATTTCTCCTCCTCTGCATTGTGTAAGCCGATAGTTCTGGATAGAAGGAGAGGCCTTGGATACAGGCTGGTGCGTTTTCAGGATTTCTCATGCATTGGAGAAATGTTTCTTTGGTTTGATAGAAATGGATCCATGCGATCGTATCTCTTGATCTGGCAACTGTTTGGGTTTCGGCAGTCTATGAATCCTGTCCATAGATAGGTCTGTTAAGGTAGCTTCAGGAAGTATTTCTTGGAGGATTGTTTGAAAATAGGCATTTAATTCTGGTGGTTTAACCGACTCAGGTATCCCACGGATTTTATATTTTTTTTTCCGGAACGATCTTCGAGATCGGCCATTTTAGCTTTCAACTGTTGTAGTTCATCTTCCTTCTCATTGTGGGTGTCAATTACTTCATTAATGGCGCCAGCAAATTCTCCCATCTTGTGTTCTATATTGGTAACTAGGGATGAGCCGAACACCCCCCTGTTCGGTTCGCACCAGAACATGCGAACAGGAAAAAAGTTTGCTCGAACACGCGAACACCGTTAAAGTCTATAGGACACGAACATGAATAATCAAAAGTGCTAATTTTAAAGGCTTATATGCAAGTTATTGTCATAAAAAGTGTTTGGGGACCCGGGTCTTGCCCCAGGGGACATGGATCAATGCAAAAAAAAGTTTTAAAAACGTTTTTTCAGGAGCAGTGATTTTAATAATGCTTAAAGTCAAACAATAAAAGTGTAATATTCCTTTAAATTTCGTACCTGGAGGGTGTCTATATGTCTGTAAAGGGGCGCATGTTTCCCGTGTTTAGAACAGTCTGACAGCAAAATGACATTTGGAAGGAAAAAACCCATTTAAAACTACCCGCGGCTATTGCATTGCCGACAATACACATAGAAGTTCATTGATAAAAACGGCATGGGAATTCCCCACAGGGAAACCCCGAACCAAAATTAAAAAAAAAAATGACGTGGGAGTCCCCCTAAATTCCATACCAGGCCCTTCAGGTCTGGTATGGATATTAAGGGGAACCCCGGCCAAAATTAAAAAAAAAAAATGACGTGGGGTTCCCCCTAAATTCCATACCAGACCCTTCAGGTCTGGTATGGATTTTAAGGGGAACCCCGCGCCAAAAAAAAAAAAAAACGGCGTGGGGTCCCCCCAAAAATCCATACCAGACCCTTATCCGAGCACGCAACCTGGCAGGCCGCAGGAAAAGAGGGGGGGACGAGAGTGTGCCCCCCCCTCCTGAACCTTACCAGGCCACATGCCCTCAACATTGGGAGGGTGCTTTGGGGTAGCCCCCCAAAACACCTTGTCCCCATGTTGATGAGGACAAGGGCCTCATCCCCACAACCCTGGCGGGTGGTTGTGGGGGTCTGCGGGCGGGGGGCTTATCGGAATCTGGAAGCCCCCTTTAACAAGGGGACCCCCAGATCCCGGCCCCCCCTGTGTGAAATGGTAAGGGGGTACTTACCCCTACCATTTCACTAAAAAACTGTCAAAAATGTTAAAAATGACAAGAGACAGTTTTTGACAATTCCTTTATTTAAATGCTTCTTCTTTCTTCTATCTTCCTTCATCTTCTTCTTCTTCTGGTTCTTCTGGCTCTTCTGGTTCTTCCTCCGGCGTTCTCATCCAGCATCTCCTCCGCGGCATCTTCTATCTTCTTCTCCTCGGGCCGCTCCGCACCCATGGCATGGGGGGGGCTCCCGCTCTTCTCTTCATCTTCTTCTTCATCCTCTTCTCTTCTTCCTTCTTCTCTTCTTCTCTTCTTCATTTTTTTCTCCGGGCCGCTCCGCACCCATGCTGGCATGGAGGGAGGCTCCCGCTGTGTGACGGCGTCTCCTCGTCTGATGGTTCTTAAATAACGGGGGCGGGGCCACCCGGTGAACCCGCCCCCCTCTGACGCATGATGACTTGACGGGACTTCCCTGTGACGTCACGGGGAATGCCACAGGGAAGTCCCGTCATGTCCCGTGCGTTAGAGGGGGCGGGGTCACCGGGTGGCCCCACCCCCCATTATTTAAGAACCGTCAGACGAGGAGACGCCGTCACACAGCGGGAGCCTCCCTCCATGCCAGCATGGGTGCGGAGTGGCCCGGAGAAGAAAATGAAGAAGAGAAGAAGAAAGAAGAGAAGAGGATGAAGAAGAAGATGAAGAGAAGAGCGGGAGCCTCCCCCCATGCCATGGGTGCGGAGCGGCCTGAGGAGAAGAAGATAGAAGATGCCGCGGAGGAGATGCTGGACGAGAACGCCGGAGGAAGAACCAGAAGAGCCAGAAGAACCAGAAGAAGAAGAAGATGAAGGAAGATAGAAGAAAGAAGAAGCATTTAAATAAAGGAATTGTCAAAAACTGTCTCTTGTCATTTTTAACATTTTTGACAGTTTTTTAGTGAAATGGTAGGGGTAAGTACCCCCTTACCATTTCACACGGGGGGGCGGGATCTGGGGGTCCCCTTGTTAAAGGGGGCTTCCAGATTCTGATAAGCCCCCCACCCGCAGACCCTCACAACCACCGGCCAGGGTTGTGGGGATGAGGCCCTTGTCCTCATCAACATGGGGACAAGGTGTTTTGGGGGGCTACCCCAAAGCACCCTCCCAATGTTGAGGGCATGTGGCCTGGTACGGTTCAGGAGGGGGGGCGCACTCTCGTCCCCCCCTCTTTTCCTGCGTGCTCGGATAAGGGTCTGGTATGGATTTTTGGGGGGACCCCACGTCGTTTTTTTTTTTGGCGCGGGGTTCCCCTTAAAATCCATACCAGACCTGAAGGGTCTGGTATGGAATTTAGGGGGAACCCCACGTCATTTTTTTTTTAAATCTTGGCCGGGGTTCCCCTTAATATCCATACCAGACCTGAAGGGCCTGGTATGGAATTTAGGGGGACTCCCACGTCATTTTTTTTTTAAATTTTGGTTCGGGGTTTCCCTGTGGGGAATTCCCATGCCGTTTTTATCAATTAACTTCTATGTGTATTGTCGGCAATGCAATAGCCGCGGGTAGTTTTAAATGGGTTTTTTCCTTCAAAATGTAATTTTGCTGTCAGACTGTTCTAAACATGGGAAACATGCGCCCCTTTACAGGCATACTATAGACACCCCCCAGGTACGAAATTTAAAGGGATATTACACTTTTATTGTTTGACTTTAAGCATTATTAAAATCACTGCTCCTAAAAAAACGGCCGTTTTTTAAAACTTTTTTTGCATTGATCCATGTCCCCTGGGGCAGGACCCGGGTCCCCAAACACTTTTTATGACAATAACTTGCATATAAGCCTGTAAAATTAGCACTTTTGATTTCTCCCATAGACTTTTAAAGGGTGTTCTGCAGCATTCGAATTTGCCGCAAACACCCCAAATTGTTCGCTGTTCGGCGAACTTGCGAACAGCCAATGTTCGAGTCGAAGCTCATCCCTATTGGTAACCCTGTTATTGACAGCTTTAATTTCTGCCTTGAAGTGACTTGTAAGGGTTAATATGTCTGCATGTATGGTACTGCAGAGAGACACTAGCATGTCCTTTAATTTCAATATTTCTTTATTATTTTCATTAAAGTGAACAAGATATACCTTTGTTACAATAAGTCGGATGTTCCGACTGGAGCAAGTAATACTAAAGCATACAAATTAGAGTCAAGTAAAGCTGAGATAAGCACACAAGTCGGACTAAACAGTGGTGGGTAATGCGTAGCGTTGTAACAGAAGAACAAAACAACTTGATAACTCCAGACGGGGGGAGGGTGTATGGAAAGGAGCACCAGTTAAGTAGGCGACTAGTTACATCGTAGAAAGGGAGTAGATAGGAGAATAAGAGAAAATAGAAGAATGAGAGAGATTCGTAACAGGAAAAGTACATCAGGTGGTAACAGTACATTTTGGGTGTGTAAGCCAGACATGCCAGTTATACAAAAACTTTTCTATATGTAAGTTTTTCCTAGCAACTAGTCTCTCCATTGCACATTGAAGGTTCAAATCTGAAATTGTGTTGGCAATGGATGGAGACTCATTGGTTTTCCAAAGTTTAGTGATGTTCAGTTTTGCCGCGAGTAGCAGGTGGACTATTACTACTCGCGATCTGGGCGGGAATTTGTCTATTCCAAGGTGTAGTAATGCTAGTGAGGGATTAGGGGCTGTTGAAACCTGTGATATGACGGAGATTAAGGCAAATATTTGTTTCCAGAATGAGCTTAGAGATTTGCAAAACCACAGTATGTGTGCTATGGTACCAGAACTTCCACAGGACCTCCAGCAGGTAAGAGGATGTCCAGGGAAGATTTTGGAGAGACGGTAGGGTGTGAGATACCATCTATGAATTGTTTTTTGGTATGTTTCCCAGTGGTTGGAGCAATGGGAGGCAGTAAAGGTGTGCTTAAAGGCGCGTGTCCACATGTTGGGGGTGGCATCAATGTTTAGTTCTTCTGTCCATTTTGAGAGAGAAGGTATTTGGGAGTATGGCCGGTTGTCGCTAAGTATAGAGTAGAATGTAGAGATACCATGTTTTGGGTATGTTGTGTGTGTGTAGAAGTTGTGTATTGGTTCAGGAATTTTGGCCTCAGTAGAGATTTTAGATTTTTGAAGGAAGTGGGAGATCCTCATATATGTAAAGGCTTCAGTATGGGGGAGGTTGTATTCGTGTTGAAGATTTGTAAAGGTTTTTTGAGTGTTATTGGTGTTGTAGAGATCTGAGATAGTAGTTATCTTTTGTGTCTGCCAGATTTGTAAGTGTAGATTTGGTATTTGTGACATCAATGTTCTGAGAGGGGTCTGTATTATATGAGACGGGTGGTCTGAGGTTAACGTCTGGGTGAATTTCTTCCAGACTGTTAGAGAGGCCGTGATTGATGGAGGAGTAGACATTGTGTTAGGAGAGAGACCCGCTGACGTTGCAAGGAGTATGTCGCGCAAAGTATTTGGTTTGAAGGATGACGATTCTATGATTGACCAGGCCTTATTGGGGCTTGGATGCCACCAGTAGTATAGCTGGTCCAGGATGGAAGCATAATAGTAGCTTTGAATGTGAGGAAGGCTTACTCCACCTTTTTTGTGATGTCTAGTTAGTATGTATTGAGCGCATCTAGGTGGTTTAGTGTCCCATATAAACCTGGAAAGTTGTTTTTGTATGGAGGTGAAAAAGGAGTGGGGTGCAGGTAAGATTACTGTGCGAAATAGGTATAGTAGCTTGGGGAGGATTAGCATTTTAAAGGATGCAACTCGTCCAAGTTTAGAAAGGCCTGTTGTGCGCAGTTGATTTAATAGTTGAGGAAGTAGTTTTTGGAAGGCACGATAATTAAGGTCATAGAGTAGAGGCAGCGAGGGGGCTAGTTTTATCCCCAAGTATGGGATAGACTGTTTCGTCCATGAATAAGGGAGAGTACTCTCCAGGAGGGACTGTTGTCTATGTGTTAGATTAAGCGGTAGAATTAGAGACTTGGAAGAATTAATTTTGTAGAAGGAGGCAGAGCTAAATTGAGTGAGGATGTCTTGGATTACAGGCATGGAGTGGGCTGGGTTTGTGATCATAAGAATGACATCATCGGCAAATAGGCTGATTTTATGTTCTATGTCATTGTGTTTGATGCCTGAAATGAGCTTGTCCCCTCTAATCTTTGCTGCAAGAGGTTCCATTATTAGAGCAAAAATAAGAGGGGAGAGCGGACAGCCTTGGCGTGTGCCATTGGAAATCCCAAATGGTGTAGACAGGGTTCCGTCAGTTAACACTCTAGCTGAGGGGTTCGAGTAAAGTGAGAGAATGGCCGTTTGGAACCAGCCTGTGATTCCAAATTTGGATAGTACTGCTCTCAGGAATCCCCAGTGCACCCTGTCGAACGCCTTCTCTGCGTCTAGGGATAGCAGCAGAGAAGGCGTTCGTGTTTGGGTGACCTGATGAATCAAATCAATGACTCTTCTAGTTGCGTCTGGGGCTTGTCTGTTCGGCATAAAGCCGACTTGGTCTGGGTGCACTAGAGAGGGAAGACATTTCAACAACCTAGAAGCAATGACCTTAGCAAATATTTTCACGTCTGTGTTAAGAAGCGAAATGGGTCTGTAGTTGGATGTGGAAGTAGGGTCTTTCTCTGGTTTGGGAATAGTGGTGATGATTGATCGTAGCATATCAAGCGGTAGAGAACCAGAGGTGGCAGCAGAGTTGAAGAGGTCAGTAAGGTGGGGGGTGATAAGTTTAGCGAATGTTTTGTAAAATTCGTTGGTGTAACCATCTTCCCCAGGTGATTTGTGGAGAGGAAGGGTGTTGATGGCTTTTAAGACTTCATCATTTGAGAATGGTTGGGAGAGAGCCTCTAGTTGTGTGTGGCTTATATTCGGGAGATCAATAGTGGATAGGAAGTTTTGTATGGATTGATCAGTTGGTTGAGGAGTAGCTGTGTCGTGTGAGAGGTTGTAGAGAGAAGAGTAGTAATCGCTAAAGGCATTAGCTATGTCCTGTGGGTTTGTCAGGAGTTGTTTGGTGGTAGGGTGTTGAAGGGATATTATTTTACTTTTAATGCGTTGGGCTTTGACTTGCCGAGCTAGTAAAGCGCCAGCTTTATTACCTAAAGCATAGTATTTGGCTTTGGTCAATTTAAGGTTGTTCTCGAATTGAAAAAGCAAAAGTGAGCGGAGTTTTTGTCGCTGTTCTAAGAGCTCACTGGTTAGTTTATGAGAGGGGGTCATTTTATTCTGGTTTTCTAATAGAGTAATTTGGGAGAGGACCTCGTCAACTCGCTTAGACCTCTGGTTTTTAACATTACTGTGAAGTTTAATTAAAATGCCACGCATGTAAGCTTTATATGCTGACCAAAGTACAAACCTATCAGTGTCTGGTTGGTTGTTCATTTGAAAATAAGAGTGGTGCTCAGTATTAAGTTTCTGAACAATGTTTGGGTCGGAGATGAGGGAGGCGTCAAGTCTCCATAATCTGGTTGCCTTAGGTCTGCAATTTCCCACCGTAAGGGAGACAGGTGCATGGTCCGACCAGGAGATGGTTCCATTTTCGGATTTCGTCACGTCCTGGAGGGTGATTTTGTCAACAATAAAGAAGTCGATTCGGGAGTATGAGAGTTGAGAAGAGGAAAAATATGAAAAGTCCCGCTCGTTGCTATGGTGGCATCTCCACGGATCGTAAAGGTCATTGGCTTGAAGAAAGGGGTTTAGAACAGTTCGGCGGTTTCTAGTCTCGGACGTTGTGTCAAGTGTGGAGTCTCCAATAATGTTGAAGTCTCCTCCCATAAGAAGCCTCCCCTTCCGAAGTCGTGTAATTTTCTTGTAGAGTCGGTGGTGGAATCGTAGTTGCTGTTTGTTTGGGCCATAGACGTTGATCAGGGTGTAGGTGACTTGATTAATGTCACATAGAAGAATCAGGAAACGGCCATGGGGGTCTGCAATGGATTGATGTAGTTTAAAATGTATTGTGTTCCGTATGGCAGTGAGGACTCCATTTTTCTTCTTTTGTCCTGAAGCTGAAAAAACCTGGTCGTAATTTTTTAGGGCAAATCTGGGAGTTTTAGCAGAGGCAAAATGAGTCTCTTGGACGAAGAGGATATCGGCTTTTTGGGTGTTAGCCTCTCTGAGAAGCGCAGATCTTTTCTGCGGGGAGTTTAAGCCCCTTGCGTTAATAGAGACTATTTTGAAAGCCATTCCGGGAGATTAAAGGTAGTGTGGGTAGACCTGAGGTGAAGGTGTTGAGCAGTAGGCGTGGAACAATCTGCTAGTCCGGCTTTAAATGGTAAGGATAGAGGGAGTTGTCGCTTATGTAAAAGAAAAGGGATCCGGATGTAGCTTGATGGAGAGGTGGTTTGTGATTGGCTGGTGCTGGGTTTGGGTAAAGGGTGATTGTTTAAAAAGGGAGAGCCCAGAAACAAAGAGGAGAAAAAAAAAAAAAAAAAGGAAAGAAAAAAACAGAAGGGGTCTGGGCTCAATGTGCAGATACTACTGCAAACAGGCAGTGGGGGCAAGAGATCTTACGTCCACAACGTGGGACAGGGATCTCTGAAGAGGCAGGCAGGTACTGAATAAAGGCGCTGCAGTTTCCCAGCCATTAGGTGTGTTTAGAGAAGGATATAGGATGTGGCTGTCAGGCGTTTGGAGGGTCTCCTCCGGTTTCCATGAGGATTGGAGGTTGATCTGAAGGGAGCGGTGTTTCTTCTGGGATGATATGCCAGTTTCTCAGGAGTGTGAGTCCCATAGGTAAAGTGCGCACTGCGTGAGTTTTATTTTGATGCGTAATGAGCAGTTTAGTAGGGAAGCCCCATTTATAGGGAATTTTATGGTTCTGGAGCGCTTTTGTTATAGTCGCCAGCTGTCTGCGATTTTCCATTGTAGTTTTGGACAAGTCAGCATACAGTGCGATATTAGTGAAAGGGTCAGGGAGTCTTGTTGCTCGTTTGGCAGCGTACATTACTTTTTCTTTTACAGTGAAAAAATGGATGCGGGCCAAAACATCTCTGGGGGTGGAAGCAGGGAGGTGAGATGGCTTGGGGAGTCTGTGTGCCCTGTCTATTTCCATGTCACGAGTTGTCAGGTCAGGCAAAAGGGTCTGCATCAGGGATTGCAGAAATTGTGTTAGATCAGATGGTTGGATTGACTCTGGGATATTGCGAAATTTGATATTGTTCCGTCTGGAACGGTCTTCCAAATCTGCGAGTTTCAGATTGATTAGTTGTAATTCATCTTCATGATCCGCAAAGCCATCCACCAGCTCATTGTGGGCATAAAGCATGTCTCCCATTTTAGCCTCCATTTGTGTAATAGCTTGGTCATGCTTGTTTACTGATATGGATAAAGAGGAGACAGCAGTAGATAAATCATTGTACAGTGTTTGCCTCAGGGAGAGTAACATATTCTTCATAGTATTCTCAGACAATGGCTGGTCTGAGGCAGGAAAGGCATCTAATACTGATGATTGCTGCGGAGGGGGGAGAGAGAACAGGCAGGGAGTTGTGACAGGCAGGGACTGCTGAGGCTCAGCCGTTCTGAGCCTAGTCTTGGCAGGGCTGGATGTCGTGGGTGAATTAGGGGGAGAACACTCACCCTGTAAGACAGAGGGTTGGGGAGGCTCCTGAGACAGCGCGGGGCTCTGGCTGAGATGTGAGGAGAGCCGCGCTGTTGTTTCCCGGCCGCTGCCGGCGCCATTTTGACCGCTCGTCAGGCAGGGTGAGGGGTAGTAATCCGTCAGTTTCCTGGGGAGTGTGGATGTTTTCCTCCTCTTCAGCATGGTCACTTGCTGTGTAGGGACAATTAGGCAGCTTGTGGAGTGGTTTCTCCTTCTCTGTAGCCGCTATTTCTGTCGCTGTGGCTGGGTATACTGCGGAGCTGTGGATCTAGGCAGCCATCCGTACGAGCCGTCAAGCCACGCACTAGCATGTCCTTTAAAGTTGTATCAATCACTGGCTGATTTTTGGTGGGGAATTCTAAAATGGAGTCCTGGAGTTCCCTGGTATCATTAAGGGAGGTATCTATCTCCTCTTCCTCCATATTTCCCCCTTGTATAGGTTGCTGTTTTGCCTTAACGGGACTACATGAGGAGGAGGATGTCTGGGATTGATTGTATTGTCCCTTGTGTCCCTTTTGTGGGTGAGACAGAGATTGTTGTGCAGTGCTGCTGTGACTAGAGAGCCTGCCACGCTCTCTGTCGTTGTGCTTACCGGCGCCATCTTGGGCCTGTGTGCTGCGGGGCTGCCTGTAAAAGTCCATCATTCTGCTGAGCCTCCAACTCTCTTTTTGTTTTCTGGACATGACCCCAGGGTGTGCCCAACCTGTCAGAGGCAAAAATCGCCACGTTCCAAGGCTCAGGAGTTGCGCTGTGTGCTCCGGTATATCTGTCCGTGGAAGACGGAGCTCTCTTACACTGCGGCCATTCTCCTCGGCTGCTGGCCATGCCCCCAAATGTTACAAAGAATTTAACAGAATATGTAAAAAAGGAAATCAAGGATGCAAAAATTCAAAATGACGACAGATTGCAAAAGATAGTAGGACAAACCCCCAAAAATTCTTCAAATATATTAATAGTAAAAAGGCCAGGTCTGAGCATGTAGGCCCTTTACAAAATAATCTAGAGTGGGTGACTGGGGACAAAGAGAAGGCAAATTTATTAAATACTTTCTTCAGCTCTGTGTATACAAAAGAGCATGGGGGAGCTCATGTCCATAATGGGAGTGGTAGTGACACAGCCCCGAATGATCCACAATGGCTCAAAAGTGATATGGTCCAGAATTATTTAGACAGAATAAAGGTGGATAAAGCGCCTGGACCTGATGGCATCCACCCACGGATCCTAAAAGAATTGAGCTCTGTAATTTCAAAGCCATTGTATCTAAATTTTAGGGACTCATTAATGACGGGAATAGTACCAATGGATTGGCGCAGGGTGAACCTGGTGTCTATATTTAAAAAGGGATCAAAGTCTTTACCAAGTAACTATAGACCTGTTAGTTTAACTTCTATAGTCGGGAAGATACTGGAGCATTTAATAAAAGACACATAGTTCTTGCTGGAAAAAAACATTTTAAGCAACAGACAGCATGGCTTCATGAAAGACAGAAGTTGTCAGACAAACCTGATTTCTTTTTATGAAGAGGTAATTAAAACCTTGGACAGAGGGGTGGCTGTGGCTGTGGACGTGGTATACTTGGATTTTGCAAAAGCGTTCGACACAGTTCCCCACACACAGCTCATGTGTAAGGTAAAGTCTACAGACTTGGAAATATCAGTTTGTAAATGGATAGAAAACTGGCTAAAAGACAGAATTCAGAGAGTAGTGGTTAATGATTCTTACTCTGAATGGTCTAAGGTTATCAGTGGTGTACCCCAAGGTTCAGTGCTGGGACCCTTACTTTTTAATATCTTTATAAATGATATTGGGTCTGGGATCAAAAGTACCATTTCTGTCTTTGCAGATGACACCAAGCTATGCAGTGGAATAACGTCCTTACAGGATGTCTCCAATTTACAAGCCGATCTCAATGCACTGTCTAATTGGGCGACTATGTGGCAGATGAGGTTTAATGTTGAGAAATGTAAAGTTATGCACTTGAGGGCTAAGAATATGCGTGCATCATACATGCTAGGGGGAGTACTACTGGGGGAATCCGTGGTGGAGAAGGATCTGGGGGTTTTGGTAGATCATAAGCTCAATAATAGCATGCAATGCCAAGCAGCAGTTTCCAAAGCGAGCAAAGTCTTTTCTTGTATTAAGAGAGATATGGACTCTAGAGAGAGATATATAATTTTGCCCCTGTTCAAATCATTAGTAAGACCTCATCTGGAATATGCAGTTCAGTTTTGGGCACCAGTTCTCAAAAAGGATATCGGGGAACTGGAGAAAGTGCAGAGAAGGGCAACCAAACTGATAAGAGGCATGGAGGAGCTCAGCTATGAGGAAAGATTAGAGGAACTGAATTTATTCACTCTTGAGAAGAGGAGAATAAGGGGGGATATGATCAACATGTTCAAATATATAAGGGGTCCATATAGTGAACTTGGTGTTGAGTTATTCTCTTTACGGTCAACCCAGAGGACACGGGGGCACTCTTTACGTCTAGAGGAAAAGAGATTTCATCTCCAAATACACAAAGGTTTCTTCACAGTAAGAGCTGTGAAAATGTGGAATAGACTCCCGGCAGAGGTGGTTCTGACCAGCTTAGTAGATTGCTTTAAGAAAGGCCTGGATACTTCCCTAAATGTACATAATATAACTGGGTACTAACATTTATAGGTAAAGTTGATCCAGGGAAAATCTGACTGCCTCTTGGGGGATCAGGAAAGAATTTTTTCCCCTGCTGTAGCAAATTGGAGCATGCTCTGCTGGGGTTTTTTGCCTTCCTCTGGATCAACTGAGGGTATAAAATTGGGTATATTGGATTGTGCGATATTTTTTATTTTATTTATTTATTGTTTTTAAGGTTGAATGGATGGACTTGTGTCTTTTTTTCAACCTGACTAACTATGTAATTTTCATTTTCCCCTGATCCTCTGTTTGGACAGGGTTGATTGGCCCTGTGCTGGTATGCACTCTCCCAAGAAAAAAAATAACTCTCTAGCAATACGCACCAAATTGAGCATGTGCAGCCTGACTCCTAATGCTCTGTTCTACCAGGAGATGGGTTGGAGTCAGTTAAAGAAGAGGAGGATCAGAGAGACAGGATCACACAGCCTTTATACACAATGTAGAGGATTAACCCCTTAGGTTCCACAGTGAGTAGAACAAGCATTCTTTACTGCATATGCAGACTGTTTTTACTGTTGTGGGTTTAGTAACCCTTTAAATGTGCTTCATTTGTTTTCTCTGCTCCTTTCAAGCCTTGTATTTTTTCCTTTTCTACAGTATGAAAACACGGAGCACAAGTCACCTGCTGCATCCTGAAAGCATCCATGGTCAAATGTAAGTATATACTTATTATTCACACCTACACATGCATATGTTCAGAATTTGGGACTAACATGTTTTATTGTATCCAATAGAAGCTACATCTCAAATTGGGCTACGAGCAAGACAGGGGAACAAGAAACAATGTTATAGAGTTAAGTCATGATAGCTTCCTTTCAATCCTAAAACATGTCTTGAAATGCTCTCACATGTCCAATGTGCCTAGTTGACTACAAATATGCACCTAGTATTGTTTGAAGGAATTTAATTTTGAAATAAGCATCTTCATTTTCTTTCCTTTGTAGACATCTAAAATATTCAGCACAGGAAATACCAAGGGGAAAACACCTCCAAATGGCTAATTCCCAAAGTAAGGCTATGTTTCCACTATTGCGTCGAAAGGTTGCGCGATTTACACTGCGACTTTGCTATGCAATTTGTGTTGCGATGTCATGTGACCGGTGAAAGTGTGAGAACAAGTCACACCAAGTTAGGAACAAAGTAGTGCAAGAACCTTCTTTGGAGTTGCTGCGTACTGAGTCGCACCAATTAGAATGGGAACCATTGAAATACATGGGTTTTGACTTGTCATGCGACTTCATATGTGTCAAGTTGCACAACAACTCACAGTAGTGGAAACAGAGCCTAAGTGCCACAGCATCCTTGTGACGGTATTTACTCCTGTCTAACCAATACTTCACATTTCTACATCTAACTGTGTCTAACTTTGTGATTCTCTTGTAGTTGAAGGATGCATTATTCAAAACAAAACGTAGGAAGGATGAGCTTGGTAAAACCAGCGAAGTTTATGGTAAACAAAAGGTAGTATTTTTAAATGTCAAATGTAAAGTGAATTAAAAGTATCTTTGTGTTTTTCATAGTCCCCCAAAGACAACGTTGTCCCAGAAGCAAGCAATCATGGAATCCACAGGTCACCCAAAAAGTCTCGCTCATCTGGAAAAAACAAAAGCAAGGTTAGTCTAAACCTCTGAGCATGCTAAAGTCAAACAAGTAAACCATGTTCTTAATGTCCTGTAAATCTCTTAGTAGATCTGTCATTCGCAAGTTTCCACTATCTTGGCAAGTGACAAAGAAGATGAGTCCCAAAGGCCCACTACTCAAGAGAGAAGAAAACGCCATTTAACTCTGAATCAAGTCAACTACATAGATAGTAGTATAGAAGTGGATGATGAGGGTGCAGACCAAACTTACATGGCCTGTGTGGAGGAACCCTCAACTGACAGCAGTGATGCTTGCACGAAGACCGCTCTCTCAAGATCCAAACAAGCAGACCTCATGAAAGTTCCAGTGATATCAGTGTCAAGTAAGTAGCCAGTACCCCTAAAAACAGGAAACATTCAGATGGTCAACAACTAAATCTAAAGTTTACGTATGCAGAGAATGTAACATTGGTTGAAAATTTGGGTCCTGTGTATGACAAGTTGCTGGGTCCACACATGCTTCGGAGTGACCAAGCTTGAAAGGAAAAGCAATGGAAACTAATTACAAGTGCTGTAAATGCAGTGGGAGAAGCACCCTGTAGTGAAGAAAATGTGAAAAAGGGATACCAAGACACCAAGGGCAACAACAAGAAGAAAATGGCCTTGATCAGGAAAAAAAGCTAAGTCTGTGCGTACTGACATTAAAAAGCATGACTACAAATATCTTGAATTTGTCTCAAGTAAATGACACTTTATCTTTTCTACTGTACATCTTATATGTCTAACTTGTTTGCTTCCTTGCTTATCTCTTTTCCTCTAGGCAAAAAACTGGTGGCAGATTACAAGTTCTGTTGAGACGTTGGACTATGAAAAAGAAAAAAAGCTGGTGCCTTACATCCATGAAGAGACAGTTACAGGGTTGGCCAAACATTTTGATACCTTGAGCAACAAGAGAGGTAAGAACATTGCATTCTAGATGCTAACTATGCATGTTCATAATTGATGCTGGGTTCTCCCTTGCAGCTGTCACGCCTATCTCAATGCAGGTGGTCAGACACTAAAGCTAGCTACTGTGTGCTTCACCTATAGCAGCCCCCTTTCCCTTAAGACAAGCAAGCCTACTGGTACTTGGTTGCCCCCAGGACTCATACACAATGCTATAGTGCCTGGCCATCACACCAGGACAGACGCAAACAGAGCAAACAGCAGACTACTTGCAGTTCAGCAGACAGATAGCGTGGTTCTAAGATTGTCCAGGTAATAAGGCAGGCTGATTTCAGGGAATAGTTCAATATCTGATCCAATGACAATCTAGGTGAAAGGCAGGCTGAGTTCAGGGAATAGTCTAATATCCGATCCCAGTCATACACAGGGAAATCCAACAGCAAAGCAAGGCAGACAAATAGGAGTCTTGATCAGGAACAATGCAGGCAACTGTCTCTATCACAAGCAAGGGATAGAGTGTTTGGTTTGCTTATATCAGGTGACTGATCAGATCAATCATCTTGCAGGTGAACACAGAGAGGGGGAAAGCAACAGCCAACACCCTGGTTCTGGAATGAGGAACGGGGGCACTAAGTGATTATGACATTACCCTCCCCTGAGGAGGGGCCCCGGACCCTCAAAGACCAGTTGGACATCCAGCACAGGACCATTAGACTGGGCAGAGGTCCATTGATCCACGAGGTCAGGCTGGTTAGCAGGGGACATGTCACAGGGGCCAAACCGGACAGCTGAAACTTGAGCAGAATACAGAAACCCCTGAAAAAAGGATTGAAAGCCCCACCTGGTCGAATGAGGCAGTTTATCCAAAGGGTAGATTGAACCTCTTATGCCCCGTACACACGGTCGGACATTGATCGGACATTCCGACAACAAAATCCTAGGATTTTTTCCAACGGATGTTGGCTCAAACTTGTTTTGCATACACACGGTCGCACAAAGTTGTCGGAATTTCCGATCGCCAAGAATGCGGTGACGTAAACCACGTACAACGAGACTAGAAAAGGCCATTTCAGAACCAAGCGCGGCACCCTTTGGGCTCCTTTTGCTAATCTCGTGTTAGTAAAAGTTTGGTGAGAGACGATTCGCGCTTTTTCAGACTCGTGGCTTTCAGATCGTTTTCTGCTGTTCAGTTTGTGCTTGTGGGTTTGTATCTGCTCTTCAGTGCGTGCAAGCAAGCTACGCATGATTTTCATTAGTCATTGTGTTCTTGTTCGTTCGTTGCTGTTTTTCAGGTCGCTCTTCACAGGCCTTGCTGTTCTTCAGTGCGTTCTGTTACTTCGCTCTGAGCAGCCAACGGTTTTCTAGCCATGTTGCATATACGTACTCCTCGTAGAGTTCATGCTGTGCGGGGGCTTGGTGCTGGGGTCCTTACCTTGACACAAGTCCAGTCCATGAACAGGGTGGGGAGGAGTTCATGGACCAATAATTGGTTGCTCCAGCGTGACCAGTTCTGTCACATGCCTTTGCTCCGTGAGATCCGTGAGAATAATCCTGATGATTTCAGGAACTTTCTCCGGATGACGGACCCCGTATTTCACCATTTGTTGGCTTTGCTGACCCCCTATATCAGCAGGCAGGATACCTGCATGAGGCAAGCCATCACTCCGGAGCAGAGGTTAGTCGCCACCCTGTGGTACTTGGCGATGGGGAGAAGCCTGCAGGACTTGAAGTTCTCGACTGGCATCTCCCCCCAGGCTCTGGGGATCATTATCCCAGAGACCTGTTCTGCCATCATCCAGGTCCTGCAGAATGAGTATATTAAGGTAAGATTTTGATCCTTTAATATCACATTTTATTGTATTTATTGTTTGATAATGTATTGTATTTCTTTCCTCATTCCCTAATTACCATGATTGGAATATGCTGTGAATGTCCCCTTTGTCCTCATTCATGCTGGATTTTTATCTAATTTTTTTTTGTCCTTCTTACATATTTGCCTTCACTTACCTCCCCAGCATGCTCTCCTGGCCCTATATTCACCTCATGTATTCACTTAACAATGTATTTTATCAGCTCCATAGTAGTGCTTTACCCCAAACACCCCTTAAAATGTTTTAAAATGTGATTGGTGCTTTAAATTCAGGCAGAGTGCCAGAGGCTTTTTTGTTGGGGTGTCCCCAAATCATTTTTAACCCTCCCTCCCCCCAACTGCTAAGTCAGTTGATACCAATTCTCTATCTATCCTCAATCATCTATCTGCTGACTTTGCCAAACCCATACACACTATACCCATCTCTTTTGTGCTCAGATGTATGGATGAATTCCCCAAAGCATGTAGTGCAAGAGCCTGCCTGTATACTTTCAAATGGTACTGTTTAAAGTTTTTGGATCCTATTATTATCTTGATAGGTAATAGCAGAATGTCCAAATGTGTTGAAATGTGTACAGTGTGTATTTATATTTTTGTATTATGACACTTCTTACCTGTCCAGTGGGCTGCCAATAGTGTAACTAAGGAGGTGCTGTTCAAAGTAATACCCATTATTTAGGCATTCATCTCTCAATGAAGTGGAGAGGGTTACCTGTCCAAGAGCTCCCCCCCTATAATGTTAGAAATGGCCCATGAGAGGGGGTGGGGGAGGGGGAATCTGATAGGTGTACCTCATACATTGTTGTTTAAAAATTCCCATTAATAAATGTTATCTTGATGTTGGCCAAGAAGGTTTGTGTCTAATCTGCTTTCCATGTTTTAATGTGCAAAAAGACTAATTTTATTTTTTTTCCTCCACACTTTCCTTCCATGCCACAGGAATGGCAGACTGTGGCCTCCCACTTTGCCCAGCGGTGGGACTTTCCTAACTGCGGAGGGGCAATTGATGGGAAACACGTCCACATCGTCCCACCACCCAACTCGGGGTCATACTATTATAATTATAAAGGGTTCAATAGTATTGTGATGTTGGCAGTGGTGTCGGCTAATTATGGGTTCCTGTATGTGGACGTGGGGAAGAATGGCCGGATGTCCGATGGTGGAGTCATCGCTCAGACGGAGTTTTACAGGCGTCTCCAGAATGGCAGCTTGGACTTGCCACCTCCAGAAGACAATGTGGAAGGACTCCCATTCGTCTTTGTTGCGGATGAAGCCTTTGCGCTGGGGGACCACCTTATGCGGCCATTCCCGATGAGGACCCTCACCCCGGACCAGAGGGTTTTTAATTACCGGCTGGCCAGAGCCAGAAGAGTGGTGGAGAACACATTTGGAATCATGGCCAGCCGGTTCCGACTATTTCTTACACCCATCCATATGGCGGAGTATAAACTGAATCATATAATCCTGGCATACTGTGTTCTACATAACTTTTTATGGCAACATTCTGCCAACTATGCTGGCTCAGTTGGGCCTGAGGCCAGAATTATAAATGAACCAACCCTGACGGCGCTTGAAAGTGGCCGTCCTGGCTTGCCCTCCCTGAGTGCCCGTGATGTCCGGCTAAGATACCTTGAGTTCTTTGCGGGTAGGGGGGCCATCAATATGCCAGACAATTTGTGAAACCTTGATCAAATAAAATAAAAAAATTAAGCAAATCTTTGGTGACATTTACTGCTTGTGTAGCTGACCCTGACCGAAATGTGGTGAGTCCTGAAAATGGCATGATCGTGTAACCTTATACAAAGCACTGTTGGGTGTTATTTACTAAAGGCAAATATACTTTGCACTACAAGTGGATTTGAAAATGCACTGAAACTGCACTTGTAGTGCAAAGTGGATTTGCCCTTAGGAAATAACACCCATTGTCACAGAAAGCAGCAATTACATCACCACAAAAGTGTTGTAGCGTTATGACAATAATCCACATATTCTTGATTAACAATCTTTTTAGCACCTGCACAATCACATGTGCATTTAGAAAAGGTTTTTAAAACAAACCAACATGTTTGTTGTATAACAATTTTTGGGGTGGCATTATCAAAAATAGAAATGTCCATTTAAGATAAAACAGGCAAGTTTCAAAACAACAAGAAAGACACAAATCTTGAACTTACAAAGTTCACATTAGGTAGAACTTGAAGGCAATATCAGACATGAGTATTTAGGAACTGTGTTTGATATTGCGTTCAGATGGGGTGAAGTCACCCCAGGAAAAGCCAAATTTTGAAGATGCACACCAATTAACGAATGTCAACATGTGCTAGCTGCCATCACGGGGATCAAGGGACGTGTTTTGGGGGAGCAACCCCTTCCTCTCAGCTACTTTATTATTGAGGAAGGGGTTGCACCCCAAAAACGTGTCCATTGATCTCCTGTGATGGCAGATAGCACATGTTGACACACTGTGTGCATCCTCAAAATTTGGCTTTTCTAAAAATCGCTAAAACATTTTTAACATTGTAGCACGTTATTATTTTTTTGAATAACATCATTGATGTTTTTCTTGAGGTTTTCCAATGCTAAATTACACCCCACGATCTCCCCGATCAGGATCTGTGCACTTTCCGAGGTGAAATGCCCTGGATCCACAACATCACGATCACCTAAAAAGATAGAAAACAAAAAAAACAGATATTATAAATATGCCGGCATCCATCTCTTACCTGAGCCTGTGGTCGCAGACACTCACCTGTTGTGGTGACTAGTTCCACCACGTCTTCTTCCTCCTGCTCTTCTTGTGTTGGTGGTATTTCCCCTTCTTCCCGTGGTGGGGGGTCTCTGGTCTCCTTGGATGAGGGGTGTCCTCCGAGTCTTTTCTCCCCTATGTAAAAAAAAAAAAAGGGTATACTTAGCACACAGATATTTGATGGCAGAACTATAAATATGAAACATTGCTTGGAAGTGGGCTACAATTGTCTATTTTGCCAGAGTTCCAAGATGTAGAATTTTTAGTGTCCTTTGTCAAGCTTCAATACTTTACCTGTTTAGTACAAGCTTCACAGATGGAGACACCCCTATAGTATACACTGGAGCACCTGTGTGGGCCCCCTAATAAAAAGGGTGTTCTTGTGTCCCACACTAGTGCTCCAGCATCCAGATGTGAAAAAAGCTGCTGAGTGTCCTCTCCTTATACAGAATCTAGTTTGCATTTCATTCTAGTAACAAACCCATCTACACAACCAATTTATTTTCAGACAAGAAGGCCCTAAAAAAATGTGGTCAAATGCATATGACCAAAACAATGGTGTTTTATAGGCCAAAAGAAAAATGTTTGATACAAACTAATAATGTGCCCATGAACATTAAAGTTGCCATTTTAAACTGTACAACACTTAAGAAAAGCACATGGAGCAGCACGAACGTAAATAAAGACAAAAAGAATAGGAACACAGCACAACTACTTACTTTTTTGCAGCACTCTCCGGATCTTTCTGTACTGCTCGGGCTCTCTTAATTTCAGGTCCGATCACCGCTTCCTGAGCTGATCTTTCGATCGATGTACCCGGAAATTCTGGTGCAGACTTTTGACCACTTTCGCCATGATCTTGGCCTTTTGGACATTGGGGTTGGGGTAAGGTCCATACTTGATAGTCGGCTTTCTTCAGGATGTCGACCATCTCCAACATCTCCCCAAAGGACATATTTGAGGCCTTAAATCTTCTCCTTCTGGCTCGGGACGTTTCCGGATCCGGGCTTTCCTCCTCCTCGTTGCTATAATTAGCACGCACCTGCTGTGTCTCCGCCATGTACTCCTCCCCCACTGCGCAGAACGAAAAGGGGCGGGGAATAGACTAGAAAGAACGTCAGGGGCGGGCAGAGTTACACACATGCGCAGTGTGTATAAAGCGTAACACGCGCGCGTAGTACGTACGATCTGTGAGTGGAGGAAGGAGTATCGGAGGCGCCGATCGTGAGAACGAAGGTAAGATCTAAACTTGGGCCTATACTGCTTCGAAACTGAAGCCTATATTGTAACAAGATTAGGAGAGTTTGGCCTGACATTAGGGTTTGTCTTGTGTTGTGTCTTGCAGAGAAAATGGATGGCTTCAACGACCACAATTTCCTACCCCTGTTCATAGACAAATACAGGGAGCTGCCCTGTCTGTGGCAGGTGAGACACCCCCATTACAACAATAAACAAAAGAGGCAGGCAGCGCTGGAAAAACTGCTGGAGTTGGTGACATCGGTGGTCCCCACGGCAACCATCCCCTATTTAAAAACCAAAATTGATGGCCTGAGGAGCACTTATCTTAGGGAGCGCAAGAAGGTCACGGATTCCCAGAGATCAGGAGCTGGAGCAGATGACATTTATGTCCCCAGGCTGTGGTTCTATTAGAGACTGCGATTTCTGTCAGACCACACTGAAGTCAGGGAATCCCTCTCCACTCTTCCTTCCACTCTTCCTTCCACCCCAGCTAAGGCTTCTGATGTCCAACCTGGGCCTTCCAGCCAGGAAGAAGTGGAGGAACCCAGCTTGAGTCAGGTATAGCATTCTTCTACAGATTTCTGGTCAATAAAGAAATGATGTTTACTAGATGTTATTATTGATCACTAATTGCTGATTGAAAAAAGTGTTTTACATATCAATAGACAGTAGTGGGCACAAAAAATTGGGACAAGAATGAAAAATGCTGGGCTCAGAAGGATAGTCTGTTAAATTTGTTAACATTCAATTTGCAACAGTCAGGAGGTGAAAATTGTGTGTGATTGATGAATAAAAAACTAAAACTATGTCCCTTTTTCATACACAGGAAGACCTCAGCCAGGAGGAGGCTATGGAATGTGGCAGCCAGGAGGAGGCGGGGCTAAGTTGCAGCCAGGAGGAGGTGGGGCTAAGTGTCAGCCAGGAGAAGCCTGGGACAAGTCGAAGCCTGACCGAATCGCAGGTCCCTCCCCTCCGCCTTCCATACAAAAGAGCGAGGAAGGCGACTCACATGCAGGATTCAGCGCTCAGGCTCATTCCGGAGGCTTCTGCCTCCCTCAGAGCCTTACCCACTCCTGAAGAGGCCTTTGCCTGCATGGCTGCCACCAAACTGCAGGGCATGCAGGAGGGTTAACACAAACTATGTGAGGACCTTCTTTATAAAGGCCTAAGTAAGGGGGTGAGTGGTGAACTAACACCCAATACCCACCTGAGTGAGTTGGCCCCTCCTCCTCCTCCTCCTCCTCCTGCCCTAACTCCACCACCACAGCCACAGCGTGGAAGGAAGCGTGGAAGGAAGACCAGAGAGTGATGGCCCTGGGTTCAGTCTGGTCTGACAAAATATGCAGGCTCTTGTATGACCACGGCCTGGGGACACAGATGTCATCTGCTGCTTTCCGGATCTCTGGGACTTCTGGACCAGACTGCACTCCCTTATATATGGACTCCTCAGGCCACCAATTTTGTTGGAAAATAGTTGATGTGTGCCCTGGGGGTCAAAGGCTTCACCCATTTCTGCTGTTTCTCCAGTGTTGTCTCCCTCTTTGTTTAGTTGTGAGCCCTTAATAAATGAAATTTTTGTTTAATTATACTCTCCTATGTGTGTTTGCATTCAAAAAGGACAGTTTGTTTGTGAGGAGGCAGGTACATTTCAAAATACAATGTGATATTAACAAGGGACACCAACACCAAGCAATCTCCTACAGATTATAAATAATACAAGATATCAATGGTTTTGTGGTAACTTGACACACAAAACACACACAAAAATATTATAGAGTAAAACACAACAAAAACAACAATAAAAATACAGCTTTGAAAAACAAAACAAACTCCCCAAAAATACAAACCCAGCCTGGAAGAAAACAAAAAAAAATTACACACAACCAAAAACTAATTTGGTCAGATGTGACAAATCTAAATATTTTGAGGGAATCCCAATAAATAATACAGAAATTAGTTTGTGAGAAGTCTGTGTGAATATGAGCAGCAAAACTACTTCATTCTTCTCACATTATAAAGAAGAAGAGAGTGCGCTGTATTAAACAATTTTTGACATTGCAGCGTGACATTGCAGGTTACAGAAAGCTCCGACTAAGAAAAAGCAGGGGGCACAATGGACATGGGCCTGACCAGCACAATTAATGCAGTGGCCAACCGAGCCGCATTGCCAAGCGCAGCAACTGTCTGAACTGCATCACCAGTAAGTTCTGAGTAAGAAAAAACAGGAAGTTCCATGGGCATGAGCTGAACTGGCATAACTGATGCAGTGGCCGACTGGGCCGCAACGCCAGGTGTATCGACTGTCTGAATCGCATCGCCAGGTGTAGAGACTGTCCGAATCACATCGCCAGGGAGACCAGAATAAGAATAAGCAGAAAGTTCAATGGACATGGGCTGGACTGGCATAATTGATGCAGTAGCCGACTGAACAGCATCGCCAGGTGTAGCGACTGTCTGAATTGCATTACCAGGTGTAGCAATGGTCTGAATTGCATCACCAGGTGTAGCAACTGTCTGAATATCATCACCAGGTGCAGCAACTGTCTGAATCACATCACTCGGTGTGGCAACTGTCTGAATCGCATCACCAGGTGTAGCGACAGTGGAACTTGTGGACAAATTAGCCTGGCTGTGCATCCAAGGGAGTTTAGCGACAGGCAAAGATAGGGGTAATCCAGGGGGCCTGACTTCTGAGGATTTAGAGGAAGTTTCCAAACAGGGCTCAGGGCTACGAGACAACAGATAAGCTCGGTTTCTAGGAGGAGAGGGTTCAGGCTGTGGCCATTGGCTGGAGAGGTGGACTGTAGAGAATTCAATAGACTTGTCAGCGTCTTTTGTTATAACAGTCATATAAAAGGTACATGGTTATGTAAACTGTAGTCACATTTGGAAACGTTGTCATGAACAGGATCTGAATAAGACTGGAAAAAAGGCACGTGACTGGTACTGGCCACACAAGAGTTATACATGGGAAACTGGTCAGCAGTTTTAATGCAATTCTGGATGCAGGTCTGGGAGCAGGACCCACTCTCCTCTGCAGCCCAGTCTATGTGCGGGTTGTATAGTTCAAGCCAGGGATACCCCAAGATAAAGGGATAAGCAGGAGAAGAGTTCAGGTACAGTAGAAGCTGATTGTCTACCTGTGAAATTCCCCAATGGTCAGGGTAATAGGTACCGTACACAAGGTCACCGGACCCATGAACAAGGGAGAATTATCAACGGCTAAGACTGAGAAGTATCTGTGTACCTTTGTCACCAGAATCTGTAGACTGTGTGCGCCAGAATCAATGAAAGAGGAGAGGTGGTGAGAGAACTTGGCAGACCTAAGTTGTACAGGAACAAATAATCCATTTCTGAGGGAAACAGACACAGCATGGTCTATAGAAGCGGACCCTACCCGCACTAGACTCTTTACGTTTCTCGGTTTATTAGGACAGTCAGCGACAAAGTGCCCATGGTTGCCACAATATAAACAGAGTCCCTGAGATCTCCTAACCTTTTCACCAGTGTACTGGGCAGTGTACTGGGCCAAAGAAACAAACCTCTCTGTACACCTTTCCTGTCAATACAGATGGCTACTTGCACGGCTTCATTTAATGACTTTGGTTCAGGGTAGTGAACTTAGGAGTCCTTGATAGAGTCTGATAAGCCTAACCTGAATTGGCTTCTTAGTGCAGGGTCATTCTACCCTGAGTCAAGTGCCCAGCGGTGTAAATCAGAACAGTATTGCTCAGTGGTGCATTTACCCTGACATAATGACCTAAGATTAGCTTCTGCTGAGTGGGCACGATCAGGATCATCCTAGTGTAAACCCAGGGCCTTGAAAAATTCTTCAACTGACCCTCTGTCTGGGTCATCTGCAGAGAGACTAAAAGCCCAAGACTGAGGATACCCCTGCAACCATGTAATAATTAGGCTGATCCGCTGTGCTTCAGAACCAGGGGAGTGTTGTTTGAGCTTAAAGTATAGCATACAACTATTTTTAAAGTTAGAAAACACATGGGATCACCAGAAAAACAGTCAGACAGGTTAACTTTGGGCTCTAGCTCCTGCGTTACTGCTGGAGGTGCGCTTACATGCACAGACAGTTCCTGGACATAGTGTGTCAGTTTGCAAATTTCTTCAGCAAATAAATGGGCCTGTGCAGTGTCCATCTTGTGCAGGTGAACACAGACATGGGAAAAGCAACAGCCAACACCCGGGTGCTGGAACGAGGAACAGGGGCACAAAGTGATCATGACAGCAGCCCTATTGTATGCTAGCAGGAGGAACTCCCCCTCCTTCCAATTACAATTCTCTTTTGGCAAACTTTCCCTAGAGGTGACCATGGAGCATCTTTGCTCAGCGCTGGATTTATCCTGGACTTGGGTGAGTTTTCAAGGGAAAGCCATGGGCCAACTTTAACATAATCAGTATCTGTTCTCTTGCAGATAACTCCACAGAGGAAGGCAACATCCTACTCTTTTCTGAGGCAGCAGATGTTCAAGATCTAGGCTTATCTGCATCTGACAAGAATGATGACATCAGTCAGTCTCAAGAACAGCAGCTTAATGTCAGTGTTAAGGCAGTCAACCTTCTGCCACCATCTTCAAGTTCTCAAACCAGAAACCAATTTAAAGGGGTTGTAAAGGTTCATGTTTTTTCACCTTAATGCATCCTATGCATTAAGGTGAAAAAACATCTGATGACTACTGGCCCCCCAGCCCCCCGGTTTACTTACCTGAGCCCTCGAAAGTCCCGCGCTCGATCATTGCCTGGGCTTCTCCGGTCTTCTCGGCTCTTCATTGGATAGATTGATAGCAGCGTAGCCATTGGCCAGCACCAGGGGGCGGGACCGCCAAATGTAGGACTTGGGAGCGCGCCCGCAAGGTAACCCCCCGGGAGAGCGCTTCTCCCAGGGTGTTATCTGAGATGGGGAGGAGTTAGAAGAGCCGCCGGGGCACCCCAGAAAACGCCATTCGGGGCCACTCTGTGCAAAACAAGCTGCACAGTGGAGGTAAATATGACATGTTTGTTATTTTAAAAAAATAAAAATCTAACCTTTAGTGTTACTTTAAGCCAAAGTTCAACAGATGGTAACGCCAATTTGGGTTCGCCCACTCCACCAATTAACATATGATGTGCGCATGCTATATGTCGCACACATAACTTGTTTTTGAGAAACAGCAGAGTGAAAGGTTCCACCAGGCACACCTAGAACATTGTGAAATCTTAGAGGGTCGTTTAAAGGCCATTGAAGTAGAAATTATGGGCATGAAGGCATGTATGCAGGAATTCTTTACAAGTACAACAAAAGAATCTTGACTTACTCGGATGGTGTCTTAACACGTCTTCTGGAGTTAATCCAATGCAATTTTGCCTCTACCTCTGCTGTTGCCTTTTTATAAAGTTAACCTCTAACCACCAATTTTTTGCCTAAAGTGTCTTTGTTAAATGTAACGTTGATATTGCACTGCAAAAAAAAAAATGTAACTGAAGATGACAGAGAGAATAGAGAGGGGTTAGAACAGCTGTCCTTTTTTCTTGATGTCTATATTTTGTCTTGTCATTCAAACAATAGAGGGTGAATCTCACCAATGTGCCAGGTGGCGAAAACAGAATGATAGGGGTATTAACACTCCCTTACTGTATCCAAAATGAAAAAATAAAAACAGTTTTGCCCTTAGTTACACTTTCAAGTCCTTCAGGATGTTCTTTTTGACAAAGTAATTGCTATATCTTGGCACATGTGTGCTTTTTGAACTTGGCCACAGAGAAGAAGATGCAGCTGGTCATACTAACCAATCAGCTTCTACATTCAGCTTGTTCTATAAAGCTTGAACAATAACACCTAGTAGCTGATTGGTTCAGCTGTGCCAGATTGTATGTGCTGCAGTTTTAGTACATCTCTACCATTGTCATTCTAGACAATATTGAGCCTAATTCTTGTAGCCTGAACATCTCCTCATTAGGGATGAGCTTCGAGTTCGAGTCAAACTCATGTTCGACTCGAACATTGGCTGTTCGCAAGTTCACCGAACAGCGAACAATTTGGGGTGTTCGCGGCAAATTCGAATGCCGCGGAACACCCTTTAAAAGTCTATGGGAGAAATCAAAAGTGCTAATTTTAAAGGCTAATATGCAAGTTATTGTCATAAAAAGTGTTTGGGGACCTGGGTCCTGCCCCAGGGGACATGGATCAATGCAAAAAAAAGTTTTAAAAACGGCCGTTTTTTCAGGAGCAGTGATTTTAATAATGCTTAAAGTCAATCAAAAAAAGTGTAATATCCCTTTAAATTTCGTACCTGGGGGGTGTCTATAGTGTGCCTGTAAAGGGGCGCATGTTTCCTGTGTTTAGAACAGTCTGACAGCAAAATGACATTTTGAAGGAAAAAACTCATTTAAAACTACCCGCGGCTATTGCATTGCCGACAATACACATAGAAGTTCATTGATAAAAACGGCATGGGAATTCCCCAAAGGGGAACCCCGAACCAAAATTTAAAAAAAAAATGACGTGGGGGTCCCCCTAAATTCCATACCAGGCCCTTCAGGTCTGGTATGGATATTAAGGGGAACCCCGGCCAAAATTTAAAAAAAAAATGACGTGGGGTTCCCCCTAAATTCCATACCAGACCCTTCAGGGGCAAAAAAAAAAAAAAAAAAAAACGGCGTGGGGTCCCCCCAAAAATCCATACCAGACCCTTATCCGAGCACGCAACCTGGCAGGCCGCAGGAAAAGAGGGGGGGATGAGAGTGCGGCCCCCCTCCCTCCTGAACCGTACCAGGCCACATGCCCTCAACATTGGGAGGGTGCTTTGGGGTAGCCCCCCAAAACACCTTGTCCCCATGTTGATGAGGACAAGGGCCTCATCCCCACAACCCTGGCCGGTGGTTGTGGGGGTCTGCGGGCGGGGGGCTTATCGGAATCTGGAAGCCCCCTTTAACAAGGTGACCCCCAGATCCCGGCCCCCCCCTGTGTGAAATGGTAAGGGGGTACATAAGTACCCCTACCATTTCACGAAAAAAGTGTCAAAAATGTTAAAAATGACAAGAGACAGTTTTTGACAATTCCTTTATTTAAATGCTTCTTCTATCTTCCTTCATCTTCTGGTTCTTCTGGTTCTTCTGGCTCTTCTGGCTCTTCTGGTTCTTCCTCCGGCGTTCTCGTCCAGCATCTCCTCCGCGGCGTCTTCTATCTTCTTCTCCTCGGGCCGCTCCGCACCCATGGCATGGGGGGGAGGCTCCCGCTCTTCTCTTCTTCTCTTCTTCTTTTCTTCTTTTCTTCTTTTCTTCTCTTCTTCTCTTCTTCTCTTCTTCATTTTCTTCTCCGGGCCGCTCCGCAATCCATGCTGGCATGGAGGGAGGCTCCCGCTGTGTGACGGCGCTCCTCGTCTGACAGTTCTTAAATAACGGGGGGCGGGGCCACCCGGTGACCCCGCCCCCCTCTGACGCACGGTGACTTGACGGGACTTCCCTGTGACGTCACGGGGAATGCCACAGGGAAGTCCCGTCAAGTCACCGTGCGTCAGAGGGGGCGGGGTCACCGGGTGGCCCCGCCCCCCCCCGTTATTTAAGAACTGTCAGACGAGGAGCGCCGTCACACAGCGGGAGCCTCCCTCCATGCCAGCATGGATTGCGGAGCGGCCCGGAGAAGAAGAGAAGAAGAGAAGAAGAGAAGAAGAGAAGAAGAGAAGAGCGGGAGCCTCCCCCCCATGCCATGGGTGCGGAGCGGCCCGAGGAGAAGAAGACAGAAGACGCCGCGGAGGAGATGCTGGACGAGAACGCCGGAGGAAGAACCAGAAGAACCAGAAGAGCCAGAAGAACCAGAAGATGAAGGAAGATAGAAGAAGCATTTAAATAAAGGAATTGTCAAAAACTGTCTCTTGTCATTTTTAACATTTTTGACACTTTTTTCGTGAAATGGTAGGGGTACTTATGTACCCCCTTACCATTTCACACAGGGGGGGCCGGGATCTGGGGGTCACCTTGTTAAAGGGGGCTTCCAGATTCCGATAAGCCCCCCGCCCGCAGACCCCCACAACCACCGGCCAGGGTTGTGGGGATGAGGCCCTTGTCCTCATCAACATGGGGACAAGGTGTTTTGGGGGGCTACCCCAAAGCACCCTCCCAATGTTGAGGGCATGTGGCCTGGTACGGTTCAGGAGGGAGGGGGGGCCGCACTCTCGTCCCCCCCTCTTTTCCTGCGGCCTGCCAGGTTGCGTGCTCGGATAAGGGTCTGGTATGGATTTTTGGGGGGACCCCACACCGTTTTTTTTTTTTTTTTGGCGCGGGGTTCCCCTTAAAATCCATACCAGACCTGAAGGGTCTGGTATGGAATTTAGGGGGAACCCCACGTCATTTTTTTTTTTTAATTTTGGCCGGGGTTCCCCTTAATATCCATACCAGACCTGAAGGGCCTGGTATGGAATTTAGGAGGACTCCCACGTCATTTTTTTTTTTTTAATTTTGGTTCGGGGTTCCCCTTTGGGGAATTCCCATGCCGTTTTTATCAATGAACTTCTATGTGTATTGTCGGCAATGCAATAGCCGCGGGTAGTTTTAAATGAGTTTTTTCCTTCAAAATGTCATTTTGCTGTCAGACTGTTCTAAACACAGGAAACATGCGCCCCTTTACAGGCATACTATAGACACCCCCCAGGTACGAAATTTAAAGGGATATTACACTTTTATTGTTTGACTTTAAGCATTATTAAAATCACTGCTCCTGAAAAAACGGCCGTTTTTAAAACTTTTTTTTGCATTGATCCATGTCCCCTGGGGCAGGACCCAGGTCCCCAAACACTTTTTATGACAATAACTTGCATATAAGCCTTTAAAATTAGCACTTTTGATTATTCATGTTCGTGTCCCATAGACTTTAACGGTGTTCGCATGTTCGAACGAACTTTTTTCCTGTTCACATGTTCTGGTGCGAACCGAACAGGGGGGTGTTCGGCTCATCCCTACTCCTCATCATTAAGATGAGGAGATGTTTAGCGGTGTGTATAAAAGTGAGATGGGATAGGCACATGCGCGGCAGCTCCTAAGATGGCCACAGGTCACTAAGGCTCTGCTCCACCACAGCCCTGCTTTAGCCACTGGAGCACACAGAGCGATTCCCCGAGCTTCACACTGGGATTTACGAGCGAGGGAGAACCCCGGGAACCCGCCGAAGATAGCGGCACAAGCCAGGAGGAGCCTTACGAACCAGATGACCGCGGCGCCCGACCTGGTCAGCTACGCTAAGAGGACGGCGGCTCCACGAGGCACCTGCAGCATAGGGGAGGATAACGAATCTATTGCACGGTCACCATTGTCACCAGGTACCGACTTCCTGCCTTTGCCTCTGGGCGCTTCACCGGCATCAACCGAGTCCCTGCTGTGCAGACTGCAGAATGACCTTCCCTCCACTCCCATGTTAGACCCGCACACAGGCCTGCTATTATCAGCAACGGAAACTTCCATGACTGCCCCTATTCCCACAGACTTCCCTTCCATGATGGAAGCATTTTCTCAGCTGCTCTCCAAGAGTCTGGCCCTGAATGCTGACCACATAACCTCCTCCATCCATGCAGACTTGCAGCAACTGGGGCAGCGAATAGACATGATTAAAAAAAGATCTGATCAAGCTGTTGCACGTATAAATCAAAATTCTGACAGAATACAAGATATGCAAGAACAACTTGAAACAACTTTCGCCAAAATCCACGATCTCGAAAATTGTTCAAGACATTACAACTTTCAAATTCGCGGTCTCCCCGAAACAGAGAAGGATGTAAATCCTGCGGTAAAAACCCTGCTGAAAGACCTCATACCAGATATAGCTGAAAATCGAACGGAGCTGGATAGAGCCCACAGGGCACTGCAACCCCCCCCCCCGCACGGATGGTCTTCCACGAGACATCATTGTGAAGCCCCACTATTTCTCTGTTAAAGAAGAGATAATGAAGAGAGCCAGAAGTTCTGATAATTTAAAATTATTGGGCCACAAAATCCAAATCTTGGCAGACTTGTCACCATACACGGTTCAGAAAAGATGCTCTCTCAAACCGTTGCTCCAACTTCTGACCGAGAAAGCTATAACATACTGTTGGTCATTCCCACTGAGACTGAACTTCTCATACAGAAATAAAAGTTTTGGCTTCTGATCGTTTGCAGAAGGAGAACGTTTGCTACTTCAATTGGGTTTCATGCCACAAGAACCAGCGCACTCCCAGACAGGAAGAAGTACCCCATCATCAACTAAGTGTCCACCTCCGGCAAGTCCTCTCCAACCTACCTGGCTCAAGCAGAGCTTTAAACGCTCTAAAGAAAACATCCCCCCTTGAAGTTTGAATTTCTTTTAGGATCTTATTTCGGATCCAGGACTTTATTTTTCTCTGTGTGCCTTCCTTCGGTCCGGCCGGACCTTGCAGGCTCTACTACCTACCATTGGAATGGAGTCACCAAGATGACACTGACACTCTTGTGCAGCATTCCCAACCTTCAGGAGGCTCCCCGATCAAACAGTAAGAGAGGCAGCCAACTATACTCCATGGTAGAGGGAATGTGGGGAACTGTCCTACTGATGTCCCGGCTCCCTTTACAACCTGCTTCAACCATTTATGGAAGGATTTCTTTGGACACACTTCTCCCTTCATCTGTACTGAAATAGGCACTAGGGGTGCCAGCAAAGTCCAAAATGTTTTGTCTGAAGCATTGTCATGTTCACATTAATTAAGTTACACAGGTTGGGAGATCAAGTCTCACTGATCCCCTTATTAGGCTGACACTCTCCTTAGGATTCCTGGGCTCACAGCCTATTCGGAGCCCCGGGCATTGTTTGCCCCCCGTGAAGAGCCCATCTTCTCCCCCCTGGGCCCCTCAAAGAGTGAGAGGGACCCAGGGTGGAGAGGGCACAGTATTAAGAATACTCGGTTTGGTTTTAAGGTTAATGCCCACACAGTTAGGAAGCTCTGTTTTTTTTTAATTTTCATTTTATGATCTATAATTTGAGTTTTGTTTACGGTTGCATTGCATTAAAGGTGGCGGGCCGTGGTGGCCTCAATGCACCCCCAGTAGGTTCCAAGAGCACTATACATGCACCTGAACCCCTGGCTGGTTGCCCTACTAGTAGGGTGCCAGTCCTCTCAGGTTAAAGGGTTAGGCTTGGCTAGTCCATCCTTCCACAGGATAGGGGGGGGGTCTGGGGACCCCCCGAGTTTTTGTTTTTATTTTGATACTATGTTATGCTACTGTACAGGAAAGCTTAGCAATACCGGTCAATGTAACAACTATGATTTCTCTCTCTCTTTTTTTCACCCCTTTACTTTTCTTCTTTCATAGTGTGCTTATGTGCGCTCCCAGGTTCCACGTCCGCCACTGGCCTCTCCTCCCAGGTCTCTCCTCCGCAATTAACACATCATCTCCTCTGTTTGGAGTTGTCCTTCCTCATCAGCAAGGTAAGAAGCATTTTCTAAGTGATGCACCACTACGATAACAACATGACCAATCAGCCCATTATAGCTCCCACCCTGAGTATTGTATCACATAATGCTCAGGGTTTGAACTCTCCCATCAAACGTAGAAAGATTTTCCAACTTTATAAGTCCATGCATGCTGACATTCTCTTTCTACAAGAGACCCATTTCCCCATTTCTTATCAAACCAAATTCCTGCACCATCAATTCCCTCAATTTTTTCTTTCCTCAGCCTCCAACAAAACAAAGGGCATTGCCGTTTGTTTTGCCAGACATGTTAATCTCTCCCAGCCAGAGACAGTATCAGATCCTATGGGACGTTACATCCTGGTCTCAGGGAATATTGATGGGGAACTATACACGTTCGTCTCATATTATGCCCCCAACAAAGGTCAGAAAGCATTTTTTGAATCCTTGATGCATAAACTCCGCCCACACCTCAAAGGCACAATTTTTTTCGGGGGAGACACTAATACGGCATTCGATTTCTCCCTGAACTCAACTAGCTCAGGGAAACCAAAACTCAAATGTCCCTCCAGACAGAGTGTCCAAATAGCAAAAATTCTGAATGCAGAAGGCCTAATCGATATCTGGAGGGAAACCAACCCCCACTCCAAGGACTACACGCATTACTCAGCACCCAATGGCTCCTATGTCAGGATAGACCACATCTTTACTCGCCCCCATACGATCCCTTTGATAGTAAGATCCAAGATTGTAGATTCACCCCTGTCGGACCACTCGATGGTCACTTTGATTACGAAAAAACCCTCGGGATGCAATAACCCCCCGGTGGAAATTACGGGAAACCATTCTCAGTGACCGCATTCAGTGCGTCATTATAGAGGACTACATTAAGGAGTACTGTAGTATCAACACAACCTTTGATATTTCACCAGAATCAGTCGGGGCGGCACACAAACCGGTAATAAGGGGGAAACTAATACAGATGGCGGCCAAACTTAAGGCGGAACACAAAGCAGACATACTTAAACAATCTGAGGAATTCAGAGCTCTAGCCAGGGCCCATAAACTAAAATCTACCTCAGAATCTCTAGCCAACCTGGATAGGGCCCGGGCTCTCCTCAACCTGACCCTAACAACAGCAGCAGAAAAACATCTCCAGTGGACAGGAGCTAAGTTTTACTCACAAAAGTAATTGTAGGATCGGTTCTAAATTAGCAGTCAAGATTAGCCCCAAACATCTCTCCTTAACATTCCCCAAAATAAAGCTGGTTTCGGGGGACCTAACCCAAAATCCAAGTAAGATCATGGAAGCATTCCTTCAATTCTATGCGGATCTGTACAAACCTAAAGTTCCATCAGTGGGTAAATCCCGGCAGGAGTTTCTTGACTCCCTCTCGCTGCCATCTCTGGCTGACGAACATAGGGATTTACTTGAGAGTCCATTTACCCAGACGGAGGTTCTGGACACAATAAAATCACTAAAACTCAGATCTTCTCCTGGCCCGAATGGGTTCTCGACGGGATATTACAAAAAATTTGCTACCACCCTAGCCCCACATCTAACTAAATTTCTGAATTTTCTTAGGAAAGGCTCTCCGCTGGGGATAGATTTAAATGCCGCATACATATCGGTGATCCCCAAACCAGGGAAGGACCCTAGCGAGATTGGGAATTACCACCCAATTTCCCTGATTAATAATGATATTAAAATTTTAACTACAATTCTAGCTAACAGGATGGCGAGTTTCATTCCAAAGTACATTCACAAAGATCAGGTGGGTTTTATCCCTGGCAGACAGGGTCCAGACCAAATTAGAAGGTCCATAAACATTATTTCTCTTCTGAAATCCCAATGGGACGGAGGTCTACCCCAAAAGGGCTTTATATTGTCGATTGATTTACACAAGGCATTCGACTCAATAGATTGGGCATACCTGTCTGATATCCTGAGACGATGGGGATTTGGCCAGTACTTGCTTAACCTTATAAATTCACTGTACTTGAATCCATTGGCCCAAGTCCCTCTGATGGGTAGATACTCGGCCTCATTCCCAATTAAAAGAGGTACCAGACAGGGATGCCTACTCTCCCCCCTTTTATTCGCTATAGCGATAGAAACTCTAGCAATCAGAACTAATCCTGATATTAAGGGGGTATCCTGTGGGGACCAGGCACATAAATGCGCTTTTTATGCGGATGACCTCCTACTGTACCTTACATCTCCCTTGTTCTCCACTCCAGTTGTTTGTAAGGTCCTGAGGACATTCAGTGCAATTTCAGGTCTGACAGTAAACATAAATAAGTCAACTGCGTTAAATATCACGGTACCGTCGGATATTCTTTCGCAACTCACTAGAAACTTTGACTTTTCCTGGTCTGCCACGGCTATCCCCTATCTAGGAATTCACCTAACATCTGATATAGGTAGTCTATTGAAAGCTAATTACTCCCCCTTGGTTCTCAAATGTAGAGGAGAGCTAGAGAAGTAGGCTAGATGTGGTCTGTCCTGGCTGGGAAGAGTACATGCTATCAAGATGACACTATTACCCCACCTTTTATACTTATTCAGATCCCTCCCAATCCCTCTCATGAAAAGTTTCCTCCATAAGTTACAGTCTGAGATAATCTGTTTTGTCTGGGGAAACAAGGGTTACAGATGTCTGTCTAGTATACTCCCCTGTTTACGTTCTCAGGGTGGGTTGGGTCTGCCTGACCTATGGGGATATTATCAGGCTGCCCAACTTTCACAAATCTCAATGATCTTTGGAAGGGGCCCAAAGCCTGACTGGCTATCTATGGAAAGGTGGGCTACGCCCTTCAACACTATTGACTTCCTTTTGTGGTGCAACCCAAAGAATAGGCTGGCTATAATGGCCCCCACTTTGTCACACTCCATTGCGTTATGCACAAAACTTTTCACACAACCAGCCTTGATCTCCCCTCTGAAACCCTCTCCCACATCTTTCATAACCCTAACTTTCCACCCGGTATGGACATACAGGCATTTAGATGGTGGACAGATAAGGGCCTCTACAGAATAGGTAATTTCCTCACACCTTCAGGTCCCCTTACTCTATCCTACTGTAAATGCAAATTGGAAATGCCTGACTCTAAAAGTTTTCGATTTCACCAAATTTCCCACTTCCTAAGCTCTATTTGGACTAACAAGCCCGAACCTCCTTCAATTATGCCGTATGAACATTGCGATAACATTTACAACCAGAAAGGAGGGATATCTGTGATATACTCAGCACTCATGTCGAAACTAGACAAGCCGATATACGCTAAGACCTGGGAGGAGGACACTGGCGAATTGTGGACGCCAACGGAATGGTTCAGAGTATGGTCCCGCTCATACACAGGTATTTGTAACATCTCTCTGATAGAGGCTAGCCTTAAGGTATTGTCAAGGTGGTATTATGTACCCGCCAGATTGGCTGTGATTTACCCTAGGACATCTCCACTGTGCTTTAGAGGCTGTGCATTGGAGGGCACAATGCTCCACATATGGTGGTCTTGTCCCCGTATTAGACCCTTTTGGCAGAAATTGTTCCGAACTATCTGCACCATAATGAATATTTCCATAGCTCCTGACCCTCATATAGCTTTACTTAACCACACCATCCCTAATATTTCTAAGCGTTCTCAAATTCTCGCATTCTTCATTTTTTGGGGGGCCAAGATTACTATAGCTAAAGCCTGGAAAAAACTCACAGTGTCCTTCCAATGTTGTAAGAGAAAAGTATCATGGATAATGTCCCAGGAGAAAATAGTAGCAAAACTGCATGATAAACTTGAAAGATTCAATTCTACCTGGGAACCATGGGCAATATATTGTAACATTCCACTCCTACCAGGAATAGAACCTGGTCTGGATAGAGCTCCTCTTTTACCATGACATTAATCTCTCCACTTCCTTTCTTTCTCCTTCTAACACGTTTCCTTTCTCTTCTCCCAGGGATGGGCTAATCCCTTCTACTCACATAATACATATTGGCATGCTGCCTCCATTGCGGGGTATACTGGAGGGACTGCTATCTGGTCTGTCGGCGGGATCCCATGATTCCCCTTGGCGGTCCGGACCGGTTAGTCCCTCTTCTAGGACCCTGTACTCCTAACGGTATGACTTTGATGAACGAATTTCATTCTGATCGATAAACATGTATGATTGCTATACCATCGTTCCTTTAACAGGTTCAAAGAATACAATGTTTAGGTTACTTTTCCCTTTTTTTTTACTTTTTATGAATATCTTATGGCCATATGGATAACGGGCTTTAAAAGGTATCAGCCCCAATGATCTATATAGTAGTGAATCCGTGGGTTGGAAGTGCAGCGTCTCTCGATTTGACACAGTTAGAACCCAGTTGGGGTATCTGGAGGGGGGCGGCGCTTTCCCCATGGGGGCTTAACGGATATACCTATACCCACTGAGTGCAGTTGTTTCTAAATCTTCCTATTGGAATTTCGTTCTCTCATGCGTTGTATGGATATAGATCTCTTTAATGTAAAATGTAAAAGTCTGTATTAATGATTTTGCAAAACTTTAATAAGAATTATTGAAACTTAAAAAAAAAAAAAAAAAGTGAGATGGGACATCTAAGTTCCTTTGGCATATACCTCAAGACTTTGTAAATTCAGTGGATTTGCACAGTTCTGGTCTAACACTTGTTGTTTGGCCTAATAATAATATTGCTGTCCAATGATTTTTTATTTTTTTTTTGTTTGTTTTAATGAAGGTTTTGTAAGCAAAGATACAAGAATGTTTTTTAGTGGTGTAAATTTTTGCCTGAGATATTTCAAAAGATCTTTGGGTAAAATGAATGTATTGCCAGTACATGTGACATGTGTTCAAGCAAAGACTTATGCCGCGTACACACGGTCGGACTTTTCGTCTACAAAAGTCCGACAGCCTGTCCGACAGACTTCCGGCAGACTTTCGGCAGACTTGCAGCAGACTTTCTTACGAACGGACTTGCCTACACACGACCACACAAAAGTACGACAGCCTAGTACGCGGTGACGTACACCAAGTCCGACGAGACTATAAAACGGAAGTTCAATAGCCCGTACGACACCCTTTGGGCTCCTTCTGCTAATCTCGTGTTTATCTCGTGTTAGTAGAAGTTTGGTGAGAGACGATTCGCGCTTGTGAGACTCGTATTTTTCAGTTCGTTTTAACTGTTGTTCAGTCTGTGCTTGTGAGGTTTGTATCTGCTTTTCAGTGCGTTTGGTCAGTTGGCATTGAGAAATCTTTGTTTTATTGGCCGCTCGTTCCTGATTTTCAGGTCGTTCTTCACAGGCCTTGCTGTTCTTCAGTGCGTTCTGTTTAGTGCGTTCTGACCAGCCGACCGTTTTGAAACCATGTTACCTGTACGTACTCGTCGTCGAGCTCGTGCATTGTATGTGCTTGGTGCTGTAGTTTATTCTTCAGCCCAAGACCAGTCCATGAACAGGGCGAGGAGGAGTTCATGGACCAAGAATTGGTTGCTTCAGCGTGACCAGTTCTGTCACATGCCTTTGCTCCGTGAGATCCGTGAGAATAATCCTGAGGATTTCAGGAACTTTCTCCGGATGACGGACCCCGTTTTTGACCGTTTGTTGGCTTTGCTGACCCCCTATATCAGCAGGCAGGATACCTGCATGAGGCAAGCCATCACTCCGGAGCAGAGGCTGGTCGCTACCTTGCGGTATTTGGCCACAGGGAGAAGCCTGCAGGACCTTAAGTTCTCGACAGGCATCTCCCCCCAGGCTCTGGGGATCATTATCCCAGAGACCTGTTCTGCCATCATCCAGGTCCTGCAGAAGGACTATATTAAGGTAAGATATTTTTCTTTTATTAGCATCACATGTTCTTTTATGTAATCTTTGATAATGTAATGTATTTCTTGCTTCAAACACTACTTACCATCATTGCAATATAGTGTGAATGTCCCCTTTTTATCCTCACACATGCTGGATTTTTTTCCTGTTATTTTTTGTCATGCATGTATATTTTCCTTCAATAACCTCCCCAGCATGAAGTGATGGGAACATATCCACCTAGTCTACTCATTTTGAATGTATTTTGTTTGAGTGTATTTAGTGTGCTTATACTTAGCAATTAGCTAGATTCCCCCCCCCCCCACCTAAACTCACTCCAAATAGTGTGCTGCTAAATAGCAATTATCTAGATTTCACAACCCCCCCCCCCCCACCCTCGTAAAAATTAGCTTGAATGTTCTGTGGTGTTGATTTGTCTAAAGCAAATATATGTTGCACTTTGCAAAATGCATGTGCACTCTACAGGTGCATTTGTTCCAGTGCTTTAGTAAATGAGCAGAAGCTCTGCTGATTTCCATCATCAAATCATAT